>NC_052048.2:185968632-186308973 GCF_903992535.2 Arvicola amphibius
GTCTCTCTCTCTGTCTCTCTCTCTGTCTCTCTCTGTCTTCTCTCTCTCTGTCTCTCTCTCTGTCTCTCTCTCTCTCTGTCTCTCTCTCTCTGTCCTCTCTCTCTCTCTCTCTCTCTCTCTCTCTCTCTCTCTCTCTCTCTCTCTCTCTCTCTCTCTCTCTCTCTCTCTCTCTCTCTCCAGGAAACAATTCTATTTAAATGACATTGATTTTTAGGTTGCTTTTATGGCTAGGAAATGGGGCCTATCATGGTCCTCTTAACAGCTTGAAAAAAAATCCAGTAGGTTTGACTCCTCACTGAACAAGTGAAATCTCACTCTATGAGTGCTGGACGGAGCAGCACCGAGCCCTCCCATGACAGCACAGCCTGTCTGTGGAGAGCGATATGTGCAGCAAAATGCCCAACTGCGCTGAAAGTTAATAAAGCCACCCATGGTGGTAGTGGTTAGGACCCTTACTTACCTGTCATAGCCGCTTGGTCAGAGTCTGGGACTCCTTAAGTGGGGCCAAGGAAGGCAGGAAGGGGAAGACATTGCTGGTGAAGGATGCTGCCAAGAGGGATGGATAGCATCCGTGTTTGTTATGGCTGCCATTGCTATCACTACCACCGCCATTAAGAAGAAATGTTTTCTCCAAGTATCTAATTATGTTGGTGGCTTTGCTGAGTCTGTGAAAACTACATCCTCCTTTGAACTTGAGTATAAACCAGGTAGCCTGCTGTGCACACTTCTGGGCTTCTAGCTCTGGTATTCGGTCCCTTCTGAGTTGCCCTGTACAAGCAATTAACTCACTTTTGGCCCATACTCACTTTTGGCCTGAGGATCTGCTCCAAATCATGTTCCGTTCCAATGTCCTCAAAAATAATATCAACGTCATCACTGGTGATTAAATATAAACAGGGTAGAAATCAGGTCCCACCAATTTTTGCGACAGACTACGCAACGCAAGAAGGAAGGACGCACCGTGACTATTCCTTATAGATACGCGGGCCGTAAGTTCCGCTCATTAGCGATGACTAAAGGCCTCCATCAGAAGCCCCCTTTCCCCACCTCATCCATCTTTCAAGCACTCGCTCTGCAGCTCTGCTTTCAGTGAGACTCCCTCTCATTTCCTCTGGCCTCCACATCATTTTAATTTCGATGTCGAGTGCAAACATTGCTCCCCCTCGTTGGAACGTGCGGCTCATTCCCGGCACCTGATGCCTGGTCCGATGCACCGGTGTCCCTCCATGAAGCCAGCTTTGTTGCTTAACCTCCTGTATTCCCGTAAAAACACGAAGTTATGAATAGGCCAATGTGATTGCTGCGTATCGTCCACAAAGCACGAAGGAGCGTATGGAGACACGCCGACCTGGGTCTATGTTGTACTCTGTCTCCAGCTTCTGCCGTGTGCGTGGAAGGACTGCTCTTCCGGTTTGCTGCGTTTATTAACGGTCTTCGGGAGGACTTTCTCCTCCAACACACTCCTTATTAAATGCTGCGTTATTTTTCAAATGATTTAATTGTATGGAAGTATACTAACTCTAAAAATAATTTCTCAGTTGAGCAATGCCTGCTGCTTTCACAAGCAATACTGCAGTGGAAGTTCTCAAATTCCCGCCATTACTCTCTTGTCTGAGTGTGTCTGTAGGATAGATCCCTGGGAATGGAATTTTTTAGGTCAGAGACTATCTACATTTTTTTATTTTGATATTAGTAAATTGCTCTCTCTAGGGCTTATATCAACTTCTGCGCCAACAAAAAAAAAACATGAAAAAATTGGATTCTTCACATACCTGCCACTAAAATAAGTGATCAAGAGTTTATTAGCATTTGATGGCATATTGCCGCTGCTTTAATTGGTACTTATTTACCATAAGCAACTTTGAACATTATTTATGTATTTAAAATTCATGATGTTTTGCTATTTCTTGCCACTTTGTGTTGAGGTAGTATTTTCCTCATTTATTTGTAAAAGCTCTTTACATATTAAAGAAAGTAGCCCTTTATATTTAACATATGTACAAGGTGTTGTCCTCAGGGTGATGATATTGGGAGGTTGTGGAGTCCCCAGAAAGTAGGACCTGCTGGGGATCCCCTAACCTCCCCCTAGGCACTCTCACAGAGGACTGTGGGACTCCAGTCATTGCCTCTACTCTTTCTTCCGGGTCGCAAGGTGACCAGCTCTCTTTGCTGTGGTCATTCTCTTACTCCTATCCAGCCCCTCACTGGACACTTGAAAGCCATGAGTTATCTGAACACAGACTGAAACTCTGAAGCAGTGAGAAAAAGAAGCCTTTTCCCTTTATAAGTCAAGTAGCTTAGGTATTTGGTTACTACATCAGAAAGTTGACTCATATAAGATATACACCTTGATTTTTTTTCCAGAGGGTTCTCCTGGAAAATCCATCCTTTTCCAGTTGATTTGGTGCCATGTTTTCACGTCTCATCCCTTCAGGATGCCTGTATGTGTCTGACGCCTCTGCCTTACTGGCCTCGCAGATTGGAATGCCTCATGTGAGACCCCTTGTGTCTAGCAGCACCTGGTGTTCCAAGTGCACCTGTGCAATTCTGAGGACCTGAAGCCATCGGTCTCCAGGGATCTATGGGTCCTCACGCTGGAAAAAATATCAACATGGCAAGCAAATATGGCTTTGACAGGGACAGACTGGCAGGTGACCTCAAAGTTCATACCACAGAAAGGGGAAGTGTGGCCTATGCTTCTACATGGAGGGTTAGGACCCTGATTTAATAGTTAGCATGGGGAATCTGATGCCACCTTGTCAGGAGGCAGGGAGAAAGTGGAGAGCTTTGGGGATGCATTGGGACAGAGTATGGCATTCTAGAAGAAGCCTGAAACTCAGATTCCATGGTGTTTCTTAGGAGCATTTGTGCTCTGAAAGTGACTGATGGGTGGTCAGCTGATGCAAGAGCCCTTAACTACTGTGACCATCCAATAGGTGAGGGCCGCGAGTGGCAGAGAGATGTCAGCTCTGTGCAGTCAAAGGGCAATAGCACCAACTTGGGGGAGAGTTCCTGTCTGACTGCCGTGGAGCAAGAACACTGGAATTTGAAAGAATTGGAAGGGCATGACCTGCTGGACTGGCATTGTGGTGGATGATGGTTTTCATACAGACAGACAGACAGACAGACACACACACACAAATACACATAAACACGCGAGACATCTGAATACACTGGGTTTAAAAATGTGACCAAGTGGGTAGGGAGAGGGGTGAAGGGAACCTATGGCCGAATACACAAAGAAATATGTCTTGAGACGGCAGCCGAGCTCCTGGGGCCTGGAGACTGTCCTTGGTATGAGGCTGGCCGGAGCTCTACCAAAAACTGCCGAATAGTGGTAGAAAACAGGCCGTGTGGGTTTGGAACCAGAGTGAGTGTGAGACACAATGACCTTGAGGCCATAGCCACTGGGCGTCACCTCATAAATGAAATCCCAGCGTTCTCATGGGCCAAGATGGATTAGTCACAAACACTAGGCCTATAAGTTCACAAGTTGTAAGTCCCTGGAATTTTTAAACTGTTATTGCGTATGTACTGGCTAGTTTTAGAGCAACTTGACACAGCTAGAGTTATCTGGAAAGAGAGATCTGCAACTGAGAAAACACCTCCATTTTGGCCTGTAGGTAAGCCTGTAGAGTATTGTCTTGTGTTGACCGAGGTTTCTGTCCCGTCTGGTCCCACAGCCGTTCAGTCCCAAAGAAACATACAGAGGTCTACATTAATCATAAACTTGGCCTATCAGCTCGGGCTTCATATTGGCTCTTATAACTTCTATTAGCCCATAATTCTTGTCTGTGTTAGCCACATGGCTTGGTACCTTTTTCAGCGAGGCATTCTCATCTTGCTTCCTCTGCGTCTGGGTGACGGCTGCAGACTGAAGACTGAATCTTTCCTCCTCCCAGAATTCTCCTGTTCTCATTGCCCTGCCTCTACTTCCTTCCTGGCTACTGGCCAATCAGCATTTTATTAAGCAAGTACAAAAACAAATCTTTACAAGGTAAAACCATTGTCCCACAGCAGACTTGATTAATAATTGGTGAGGGACGACCCATCCCACAGGGCAGTTGGTCCTGGTGTGTATATGAAAACAGGGCTAACCAGCCATAAAGAGCAAGCCAGTAAGTAGCACTCCTCCCTGGCCTCTGCATCAGCTTCTGTCTCCAGCTTCCTGCCCTGTTTGAGCTCCTCTGTGATTCCCTCAGTGCCAGACTCAGATATGGAAGTGTGAGCTGAAATAAACCCTTTCCTCCCTGGGCTGCCTTTGGTCCTGGTGTTTTGCCACAGCAACAGAAACGCTACACAAGACAGAATTTTAGGGACCATTGTTTTATCAAGTGCCCACCCTGACAGAACAGGCTGATGTAGGAGACCCTGGAGAATAGGAGGAAAGTGTCCAGCAAGACAACTTCTCCAGGCCGAGGGCATGGCCTGGGAAGTAAACAGTTATCCTCAGACCACACTTCCCTTGAACTTCTCTGAGTAGATTCTCCACTTGCCCTCCAGGGCCATAGCTTCTTGTTATCCCTGGTGCAGACTCACTCCAAACTCCTGTTCCTCTTTATGGTGTGGACCATCTTGTCTCCTGGTCTCCACGCACAGGTGGGGCCCCTTCTCTCAGCACATTTATCTCCTGCCATTCACCACTCCTCCCATCCCCGCTCTGTAACAAAGTAGGGGTGCTGCAGACATTTTTATTATAATATTTAATTGTATAATTTATAATATTTTAATAGCATTATATGTTATATATTATAATATTAATTGTATATAAATATTTATCATAGTATTTATTATAAATATTTTGTTAGCATACTAAATAATGAATTTTATTCTGACATTTTTATGTAGGTGTATCGTTACACCTGTACATATTTGACTAACTATCCTCCTACCCCTCTCCCTCTTCTCAGTATTTTCCTTCCTCCCTTCACATAGTTTCCTCTCTGCCTTCACACCTCTCTCTTACACACACACACACACACACACACACACACACACACGCGCGCGCGCGCACACCTAGATGCTACAGATACGTGTCTCCCTTCCCCCACCAATCACCCTGAGTTGTTCCCTTTCTCGCTTTTTTTGACCTCTCCTCTCATCACGGCCCTCCTAATATTTATATTTAAATATAAATTCCATGAATGAGAGAATATTTTTCTTTGTGAGTCTGGTTTAGTTTGCTTGACATGATGATCTCCAACTCCACAAGTTTTATAATTTCATTGTTTATGGCTAAACGAACTCGAACGTGTGTGAGTGCAAGGGGGGGGGGAGAAATATTATTACATTTTATTTATTCATTCAGCTTTTGCTGGGCATCTAGGTTGATTCCTCACAGCGATAGTCATGGAGCATGCTTTGTGTTTTGATGACTACTGTGTCCCAGCTTTTGTGACTGATTCTCAGAAGGAACAAATGTATACTAATTCATTCTTGGAGTAGAAGTACTCAACAGAATATGAGGGGTGTGTGAAAAATCTCAGTTTCTACTCTTCCTAGCCACCGCTCGTTAGCTTAATGGATTTAGGCCAATCATTCACTTTCCGTCTGTTTGCTTAGAGGTAAATGAGAGGTTTGGACTGGATCAGTGACCTTGACACTGTTTATTATGAACCTCAGTAAACAGAGATTGACCACTGTGATCCAGGACTCAGGCCTGCGTATGGGCACGTGTGAGCACTCACACACAGAGAAACACTCAGAGGAAATGGGAGTTTTGTAAAACGCTGCCTTATTTACTCTGTAAGAACCACTGGGAATGCTTCATGAAAAAGAAGATAAATGAGAGCCGCTCACGATTCTCTAAACTGATTTTATAACCACTGCATTATCCGGCGTCTACTGCTGTGATCAGCACCATGACCAAAAGCAACTTGGGGAACAAAGGGTTTATTTCTGTTAACAGTTTCCAGACCATCAGAAAGGGAAGTCAGAGCAGGAACTCGAGGCAGAAACATGGAGGCGGGCCAAAGAGGAAGGCTTCTGAGCACCACGCCCCCCGTGTCTGCCCTCTGTGTGCTAGAACCCAGTTCGTGAGCTTTGGGAAAGGGGCTGGAGGTTGAGAATACACACGCAGAGACAGACCAACACACAGACCTTCAAACACTGATACCAAAGCCCCTCTTTATTAGCGCCACGTAAGCTTAAATACACTGCAGTCAATGGCCAACAGGTGAAAATCCCATCCTCTGATCCTCTAAGCTAGGCACAGCTTCTAGTAACGTTAATTAGAAGGTTCTAGGAGGAAAGAGCAGCTGAAGGCCAGAGCTCATTAGTCCCAACATCCAGCTGAAGGCCAGGACTCATTAGTCCCAACAGAAGGCTGCTTCCTGGTTTGCTCAGCCTGCTTTGTAATACCACCAGGACCACTTGCCTAGTGATGGCTCTGCCGGTAGTGGGCTGGGCCCACACCACAGGCATGCATACAGGCAATCTGTATGATATGATATCAATATGATAGAGGCAATCCTCGGTTAGGTTTCCCTCTTCCCGGATGACTCCAGCTTGTATCAAGTTGACAAAATCCAACCAGGATAACCACTAGTGTGTCAAGACCATTAATTCAAAAGCAAAAGACCAGGTGATATCCAAAAGTCCTTTCCAGGTAGGAACTAGGCAACCTCCAGCTGATGACTCTTTTCGGTTTATGTTAGAAAAAAATGTGTCTCTGTGTGTGTGTGTGTGTGTGTGTGTGTGTGTGTGTGTGTGTGTGTGGTGTTTACCCCTAGGGATTTAAGATTCTGAGAAAGTTCAGGCAAAGTTAGCAAGAGTCCACTGTGGCCAGCTGCAGCATACCAAGCGCCAGCGTTGGCCCTCTGGAAGGGGCGCTCACACACCTGGGCTTAGAGCCCTGGGCTTAGCGCCTCCTGCTGGACAGCATCATCCTCTTCTTAGTCTTCCAAACCACACAACTCAGCTATTATCGAAACTGCTTTCCAGTCCTAACCCAGAATCTCTTAAGCTAAGAAGTTCGCAGAAATAATGTATCAATTGATGACTTAGGACATCTAAGCTATTTTGCACTAGGTAAAGTTAGCTAAGGAATGCGGGTGGCTTTCCTGGCTCAGTGTAGTATGACTAAAAACTCTCAAGGAAAGGGGGCAGCAAGAGAGTGACCCCTTTCAGCGGGGTGGGAAAGAGTTGAGGCTCTGGACAGGGAGTTGGCTCCAGCCGACGGGTAATGTGCAGTGTCCCACGGGTGTCCGACCTTTTGACATTACAGTATGACACTAAGGTTTACAACTGTGCCTGGCTACATGCCTGAGGACACACACAGCCTGTGGACTATAAGTTGGACATACGTGGAGGGTAAGAAGTAGAAGCTCCGTGTTCTAGCAAGCACTGGCCACAGTGGAATGGGCAGGAGAAGGCTGTCCCTAGAGAAGGAGGTCACTGGACAGGAGTCGGGTGACCAGGCACGCAGCCACCAAGGAAGCCTGTCTTGGCCATTAGGACTCCACCGAGAGGCCTCTGTGCCCGAGAAAGACTGCTGGTGGGAGCATAAGCTGGGCTGTGAGCCCAGGGATGAATCACGTACCAGACTCAGTTCTGAGACTCAGAGCACAGTATCGGCCCGAACTCCAAATCCAGCTCTCGTTCCTAGTACCACTTGTGAGGAAAATGCCCATCCTTTCAGGGCACATCCAGACCAGGGGAACTGGTCTGCCATTGTGTTCCTGGGATCTGACACATGGTAGGGCCTGAAGGTAGGGATGGAGCAGCCTGGAGGGATGAGTGGAGCACCATGAGTGGGAGGATGTCAGTTACGGGTTTTCCTGTTTGTCCTCCTTGATGCCTCTGCACCCACATCTACAGCACAGCCTCACGCACCAGTTTCGAGGTGGGAGGGAGCGAGCTCCTCCAGCGGTGACAGTCAGAGGTAGCATCAATAACTCCTTTATCCCCACATGACAAGCTGCACAGATGTGTTCCCAAACAATAGACTGGCTCACATTAGAGTTTTGTAAAAAAGCTCCGTCTCTAGTTAATCAGTTCAAATAAAAAAAATTCCCCATTTAATTGAATTGTACCTGCAACAAATCCAAGTTGTTCAACCCAAAATGCATAATAGAGTTACATAACACTGTCATGAATCACTGTGACATTTGTCAAGGCTTCTCTCTTCTGGAAGTGAGTCCCGAGATTACCGAGCTTTATGCAAATGTCTCCTGTCAAGAACTCCTGCGCGTAGCCTCGAGTGTCACACATATTTACCCAATTCTGGTAGCTCTTAACTGCAATTAGCTGAGAAATTAAAGAGCATTTCTATTCTATCCAAAAAGATGGACAGATCATCTTTGCTTCCAGAATAAAAATAAAATCACTTGTAAATTAAAAGAAACAGAAAACACCTGATCACATCGAACCTAATTTCCTCTCTGATCACTATTTTGTGAGCAGAGAATCTTTTTTTTTTTTTTTTTTTTGCTTCTCTGAAACTCTTGAATAATCTAGCCACGATAGCATAGAATTTGTAATCCTAGCCCTCAAGAAGCGGAGGCAGGAAAATCATGAGTTCAAGGCCAACCCAAGCTGCGGATGTATAGACTCAGTTCCAAATCTGTATCGATTTCCCAGACCTTGGAATACTTCCTATGCTACCACCAGGCCATGCCTCCAACACAAAACAGCAAAACAAAATAAAACCCTCAGAGGCAGGGGAGGAGGGGGCAAGAAAGGAGTGGGAGGAGGAGGATAGAGAAGGGAAGGAAAGGGGAGAAGGAGAAAGAGCAAAGGAAAAGGGAAGAGAGAGGGAACCCTTAAATGATTAAAAAAAAGTTTGAAACTTTGTCCCTTACCAGCAGAAAATGAACTATAGAATCTCAATGTCTAAAACCAAATCAGCTCCGAGCATTGGCCTAAACACTCAGACACATAAGGCCAAATGCCCTCCATCACACATGTGTGAAATTCTAAATTCTGAACGATCAGAGTTCTTCATTAAAATGGACTGAGTCCTCCTTTCTTCTTCAGGACCCTTAAGTCTTGGGAAGTCTGAGTCGTTTGCCACGCACTCCAATTATTCCTGATCATTCTTATGTGTAACATTTCCACAGCTATGTGCACAAAGCAATTCCCAAGCAAGACACCACCGAGTTTTATGACGCTTCCATGCCTAGGGCGGATAATAGAAGCTTAACTACTAAAATAACTTCCTTGATTGTTCTTTGCATCTCAAGACCCCATTCCTAACAACATCTCCTCCATCTTGTCTTCCAACTGCAAGAATTTTGCAAGCCACAATATGAGGCTTTTCTGTCCCGGGTTCAGTTGTTAGTTGATGGGTCTACCTATAAAGGTTTGGATCTCTGACACCTTCTCCAGACCCCACATTAACCACTAGGGGAGCACTGTTAGCTGGTGGCCCTATTCTTACCTCTTCTAAGGAGGAACCTAATGTTTGCCCCAGATCAGTGGCTGGCAGACAGCCTGTCGTTGTGTGTGAGGTGGATGTGCGGATCGTGGGGCAGATTGTGGTCTTTTGAGCTACGACATCTGTCATCATCTCTAGGTGCCACTCAGTTGCAAGGGGATTAGGCAGTTTGATACTGTGTGGAAACTACCTTTCCCAACAAGTTGACGGTGGGAAGGATCTCCTTCCCCCACACCCCCACCCCCATGCAGCATTTTACATTGTTAATGGAGTGCCTGGTACATAGAAACCACCAAAGAGGTGGTGAATCTACTTTTCTTTAAAGGTTGCCTCTGACTCTTCAGGGTCCTATCTCTTCCTTACTACCAGTCCACAGCCTTGTGTCCAATGTCAACATAGCCCTCAGATTCCTCCCGCAATCAGCCAAAAAAAATGCTCAGGTGTTTCCCTTGAGTCTTTGTATTCTCTGCTAGAGTTAGGTTCTTCAAATCGCCCATGGAGAAAACAGTCTCTCATCTTTGTCCCCCCTCAGCCTGGAGCCTAATAGGATACTTTGTCTCCCTCCTCAGCATCCTGAATCCTGCCCTTCTCCACATCCGAACCTGCTGATAGCTGCCAGAGCTTTGGGACCCAAGGTGCCATAAGTAGCTCAGAACAATGGTTTCATCTGAGCCCACAATTGATCCGGAGGATTGGCTGTTGGACTGATGGCCCCTGCTTCACAGACAAAGCCAGATACTGAAAGTCACACAAAGGCCATTTCACTAAAGGACATTTCTTATTGTGATAAAGTGTATACAAGACAAAATTTACCACCTTGACCATTTCTCATTACAACCCAGCGCTGCTAAACACGTTCACAGAGCTGTGCGGTCACCACTGCTCATAGGCACTGGGGCTTTCATCCCACAAACTGAACTGTTGTCCCCGGCAAACCCTGCCCTCCTCTTCCCCCTCCTTCCCTGGTGCCATCACTGCAGGTTCTAGTTCCTTAACAGAATCACACGCTATTTGTCTTTGTTTGCTCAGAAAGATGTCCACGGGGTTCATCTGTCTTGTACCATGTGTCAGAATTTCCTTCCTCTTCCAGAAAAAAATAATAGTACCCTGGATATATCCTCCTTATTTTGTTGGCCAGCCGTTGATGAACACTGGCTTGCTTCTAACATTTGACTGTGGTCAATAATGAAGACATATGATCATGGGTGTACACGGATATAGCTAAGACCCTGCTTTCAGTTCAATGAGGCAACATGATCACTGGCACGCAAATATTTCTTAAAATTCCTGTTTTCCTTTTTTGTAGTGTACATCCTAAAGGGAGAATTACAATATCAGATAGAAATTCTGCTTTTATGGGGGAGGGACACTTTCTGTGCTGTTTTCCGTAGCAACCCCACCATTTTACCTTTGGAGGATATTTTGTAGCATTGCCGTAGCCTCCCCTTTCCGCCAAGATTAGATGGTAATCATCGCTGTTGTCAGACCTTGAAGATGAACTCCAGATGAAATATATGCTCTTCCTTGCAAAGAGCCCTGGAACCCAACTGGCCAATGTGAACCCTGCATTTCTGATTAGAACATAAGACCCAGTGATTTCCCCTCCAAACGTCCACTGACTGTGAACTGGCTAGCACTTGAAAAAAAACAAAATGAAGCTAGCCCCATTATCAACCAGCACTGTGTGCTGCTGTTTATTCTGTTCGTTTAATCAATTCCCAGAAGTCTCCACTCCAAGTCCTTCTCCTGTCTCCTCTTGGCCAAACTCTTTACGATGTATGTATCTCCTCTTCTATTTTGCCTTCACCTCTTGAAGTTTCCTCAACCCCAGGAGCTCACTGTGGTCTTTGAGTCTCACTCTGTCAAGGGCAGGTCTGGAAGCTTGCTAATGCAGCCTCCGAACTGTTCCATAGACACTTACTCCAACTTTGAGACCATTTGCTAGAGGAGGCAAGGGAGATGCCCCTTTGTACTCCAGAGACCCCGCACAAACATAGTCACCAAGAGAGACTGTCTAGTTCCACATGTTCAAATGCAGCGGGGCCCACAGGGAAGCATGTACCCAGGCACCTAAGCTTTGGAAGGGGTGTAGAGATTTGGGCTAGGATCGAATGGAGAAGAGCAGGCAATAAGGGTATGCTGGGGAAATGCAATATTGGATATTCATAGAGAACATTCTATTAGCCTTTGTGAGAAAACAGAGGTTTGAATCATCAGAAACGGGGAAGAAAACAGATGGGAAATTTTACATACGAAATGTTCTGTAGGAAAGAGAGCAGAATTGAGCAAGGCTTGAGTTGTAAGAACAAAGTGAATCCTCTTGAGACATTGACGTCAGCTTTGTGAGGGTGAACCCTGATTGTCACTGGGCCTAATGGGGCATCGAGAATCTGTTAAGTGAGGAGGGCAGATTTAACACACCCTAAATGCAGGTGACTTCATCCCATGGCTTGGGTTCCTGGAGTAAATCATAAACAAAAAGGGGGTTGAGCACCGGCCCTTCCAGTCTTTGCTTCCTGACTGCCGGGCCTATGCAGCGTGAGCGTCCTCAAGTTTCTGCTTCTCTTCCTGACCTGTAGCCTCAGACTGTGAGCCAGAACAAGCCTTGCTTCCTTAAGCCGTTTTCTGTCATAGCCACAAGAAAAGTGACTAATTCCTGTCCTTAGGATAAAACAGTGACACCATGCACATGGCAAAGGGAGAAGGATTTCATGTCACCATAGCCAGCTGAATTGACTATGTCATAGTCTACCCAGGCTGCCGTTACAAAACATCAAACACTGGGTAACTCACAAATAAGAGAAATCTACTTCTCATGGTTCTGGGGTACGGGAAACTCAAATATCAGGGCACCAGCAGGTCGGGTATCTGTTGGGTCTTAGATTTCTGGTTCATGGGTGGCCCCACATGGTGAAAGACATCAAGGAGCAATTTTGGGATCCTTTTCTAAAGGCACTAATCCATTTAAAAGGGCCCTGTCCTCATGATATAATTACCCCCAGAGGGCCCACCCCCCGAATATAATTACCTAAGGGATTAGGATGCCAACATACAGACTTTGGGGTGCAAACACTGAGATAGTAGAAGAGTTCTTGATGACAGTAGATCCTATGTGATTTAGGAATGAAACCCTCTAAGGATCACATTCGACAAGAGGAAAGGGAAAGGAATGATGGGAGTTCCAGGGTGTGTCTGGACTCTGGAATCTTCTGTCTCTTATCCCTGGATAGTCTAATGGGCTCATTTCTCAAAGCATGTCCTTTGGACCACTTCCACCAACAATAATGGTCGCTACATGGAAAATAAAAAGGAAGGGAGCAGAGCCCAAGGAACACAGCCTTCGTGACTGCGATATCTCAGTGAGCTTCGTGGGATAAGATGCTCGGAAAGTCTCCAAGGGAGAAACTCAGGGCTCACTGCTTATTTGACCACAGGACTCTTCTGTGTCCCACGATATCTTTTGGGGGTAGAATATGGAAAACAGGCTTTGAGTGGAAACAGAGACCTAATAAATGGTAAAATTCCATATAAGACAACAACCTCTAGTCAGACACGGTGGCTCGTTCCTGTAATCCAAGGCAGGTATAGATGGACCAAGAGTTCATGGCTATCCTCTGCTGCATAGAGAGTTGGAGACCAGCCTGAGCTACATGAGATCCCGTTTCAAAAACAAAACAAACCAAAAAACTAAGCAAACAAACAACAGAAAAATATTGACAAGACAAGATTCATTTCCTTGCCATTGTGAATCAGCAGGACAGCCAGTGGGTGCTACTATCTCTATTTCAAAATGCCCTGGGTAGGAGGGAGCATGTCTGTTCTGTCTACAGTAGAGAGGCTGGGGCCGCACTACTGTGTGCTCTGCTTGTGCATTGCTCCCTTCGACCTTTGAACCTCTCTGCTTCCCTTCCTAAGCCCCAGGAGCCAGCCATCCCAGTATTTAGTGTGCATGTTTGCATGGCTGCACAGCCTATTGTCATTTCATGCATAGCATGTGTGGCCACTGTGACATCATAGGTCTCATGCTGGGCCTTAGGCCTTTGTGTTTTTAAGTTCCATCATGTTGCTGTGCTCTTATCAAACCTGTTACGTTTCCCTGATGCCTAACACCTGAGTCTTTACCTGCCCACTGTCCCAGGGCTTCCAGAAAACCGTCCTCTGGACATCCTTTTATAGACTCTTTAAGAACCTATGAGATAACGCTGTGGGCTACCTTTTTTGCTTTTATGACTGTACGAGATGCTTCTCATTGTTCCCAGGGTCCATCCACATATCAAACGTTGTAATTTAAGAGTAGGATACATCCTTCCAGTATGGTCTCTCCTGTAACCACCCAACAACACACTAGCGTCTTTAAGATGAAAAAGGGCATGAGGCAGTAAGCAGTGTGCACCGGATTATATGGTGTATTAGTTTGCTGTCCACTGCTTTGACATAATGACAGGAGAAGCATCCGAGCGTATGGTTTCAGAGATGTGGTGGTTTGAATGAGAAATGTTGCCCATAGCCTCGTGATGTAAACACTCGATTGGTGGCTCTGTTTGGGGAGGTTAAGGAACCTTTAGGACACAACGCCTTGCTGGAGGAAGTACGTCACTGGGGATGGGCTCTGAGAATTGGTAGCCTCGATTTACTTCCAGTTCACTCTCTCTTTCTCCTGTTAGCAGCTGAGGTATGAGATAGGATTTCTCAGCATCCTGTCTCTGCTGCCCGCTGCCATGCCTCCCACAACATTATGGACTCTACCTCTGGGGCCATAAAGCAAAACAAACTCTTTCTTCTAGAAGTTGCTTTGGCCCTGGTATTTTAATCACAGCCACAAGAAAGTAATTGATATAAGAGGTTGCCGACCACGGTGGCCAGTTCTGTGCTGAGGCAGCACACCGAGGTGGTAGCAGGAGGCTGATTATCTCATGGTGGTCAGGGAACAGAGTGAAGACAGAAAGGGTCCAGGGAAGTATATGCCTTCAAAGACATATTTTGACATTTTCCTCAATGAAGCCCTACCTTCTGTAGTTTCCGCTACCTCCAAGTAGCCTGTTAAAACTTTGAATCCATAAATAGATGAAGCCATCGTGAAGACAGAGCCCTCGTGGTGCAATGGCAACACCCAGACCCCCTCCCCAGGTGCCTTATTAATCTAGGCATTTCTCAACACAATCAAGTTGATAACCAGGCTCTACCATTATAAAATTATTCATGGTATTTGCAGAAAAACACATATATCTATCTAGAAATCATTATAGCAAGTGAATCGGTCAGACTCAGAAAGACAGTTGCAGCATGTTTTCTCTCTGGTGGAACCTAGACTTTATATAAGTTTGTAAATATGTGTGTGTGTGTGTGTGTGTAGGTCATGAAACTAGAAAGGGGATCTCAGGAAAGGAAGAGAAGATCTCAAGAGAGGTGAGAGATAGAGAGGGTGATGGAATACATTTGATAGAAAACCAAAAGAAAGGGACAAATGGATAAGGAAAGGCACCAGCTAGAGAGAGGCAGTCTGAGTGTCTGAGCAGGCAGTCAATGGAAACAAACTATAACAGCACATATGTATGAAGATGCCAGGATGAAGCCATTACAGTTTTTTATTTTTGTTTGTTTGTTTGTTTGTTTGTTTATTTTTGGTTTTTCGAGACAGGGTTTCTCTGTGGCTTTGGAGCCTGTCCTGGAACTAGCTCTTGTAGACCAGGCTGGCCTCGAACTCAGAGATCCGCCTGCCTCTGCCTCCCGAGTGCTGGGATTAAAGGCGTGCGCCACCACCGCCCAGCCCATTACAGTTTTTTAAAAGACCAGCCACCATATATGAATCTCTTTGTTAATCTGAAGCTCTCTTCTTCCACAATAAGCAGTTATCTCTTGCCCATCCTGTTATTCCAAGCACCTAGAGCACTGTCTGGCACATAACAGGTGCTTATTAAATATTTGTTGACTGACTAAATGAATTGCCTCTTGGTACATATTTTTTCACAATAAACTTATCCCTAAGGAAACCTCAAATGTTAGGAAGATCTTATTTTCCTCATTTGGGTAACTGGTATCTTCTAGAAGACAAAGGGAACAGGGAGAAATTGCTCTTAAAGTTAAAGCTTAGAGGAAGCTGGATCATGATTGTCCTGATCAGGAGTTAGCCTATTAAAGTACAAATTTGTTGTATACAGTGAAGGCCATCTGGGGATGAATAGAGAAAATGTGTATTTGTGGAGCTAGTGGGCCCCATCCACACAGGGCATTGGTAGGGTCCTTGCTGGTCTGCCACCTCACTCCTGCTCCCAGGTTTGCCATTGCCTGTACCCTACCTCCCTAGGGTCATCTTAGGGCACCAGAAAGAACACGGGATTAGAAGCCATCATCTGGTCTTAACCCAGCTATTCTTAGGAAGTCTCACGAATCTTTCAGCCATTCGGCCACCTTTACAACATCCCTGAGTACCTGTCTCTATCACAGGTCCAGTGGTGTGGGCCTCGGAGGTCACTCCGAGCCCCCAAAGGATCCAGGAGTCCAGCTGGCCTGACTTTCAAAGGCTTTCTTGTAGTTAGTTGGCATCTTGGGGGAGGTCATACACATCAGGAACCCTGCTCAGCTGTTCAAGGGGTTGGTCCCTGAGTCCCTGCATGCGGGTATGTGGGTCCTCTCATTTTTGTGTCTCTAGAGAATCCCTGCCCTGCTGCATCCTCCTGAGTGAGGGGTGTTCTCAGGAGATGGTGCCTCCATCCAGTTGTCTCTAGATGGGATTCCAGAGAAAATGTATTTACTTCCTAAGCTACGAAATGTGTGCCCGTGCGTGCACACGCGTGTGTGTGCATGTGTGTATGTACTGTGTACATGTGTGAGTGTGCATGTGTGAGCACATGTGTGTACGCATTGTGTGCATACACGTGCGTGTGTATGTGCATGCACGCGTGTGTGTGCATGTGTGTGCGTGCATGTGTTTGATCATCTTGAAGCTTACTTCCATTTCTACAAACTATTTTTTTGTGCTTAAAAATTCTCCCTGCCCTTGTTTTTCCCTGGCTGTGTCTGGATCTCTTATTAAAACTTCCCTTTCTTGCTGTCACACATCTGGGCTTTCTAACACCCAGCTCGGGACAGCACATCCCTCGCTGGCGCTGGGTTCTTCTTCTGGCTTCATTGTCTTCGCAGAAGTGGCAATGGCCTTACCAGACTCTCTATTTATATTCTGAACCTGTGTGGCAGGTGATTTTTGTAATATACTTTCAAGTAAGTGTATATTCTATATGTGTCTACATACACAAACACACATACACACACTCCCTCCAGTACCCAAGACTATGCCTGGGTGTAACGTATAGGCAAAAATTCTCAGGGACAGCCAAATGACTATTTTAATGTTCCTTTGTCCCTGTGGTACCATCCAACTATTTATTTAGTAGCTTGATGCTGTTGGCATCAACAACTTTGCCTTATAGGCTGCTTTTCATGTTTATGATTCTTACTGTGAAAAAAATCGCTTGCCTAACATCTGTTCTGAATTTGTTTTTTTTCTTTATTTTTATTTATCTATTCCCGATTGAATTAAATTTGCACAAGGACACTAACTTGGATTGGAATCTTCAGTGTCCTTCAGGATTTCTACACACTTCAATACATCTCTTAATTACTCTTTTTTTTATTGTTATGAGATATACATGCATACCCCGCTCACACAGGCAGATTGGCTTGCAGCTTACCTCTGTCTGTCCTCCTCTGGGGAATACGTTTTATTAACTGAATAAATTAAATGGGCGGGTATACTCAATAGAGGAGGGAGGTTTATCGTTATAGGTTTTGTTTCAAATATTTTTCCCCCCTTTGTTGCCCAATTCTCTCCTGTACCCATCACTCTGCTTTTGGAGAAAGATTTACTATATCATAATGTAGTCATAACTCATCAGGATGTGGTGGGTGGGGGGGGCTTCATCTTTCAGATGAAGACTCTGAGGGCTGGAGCCAGGGAGGCTATCTTCCTGCCTACATCCAGAAACGATGGAGAACAGCCACCTCTCAGCCACAGACTCAGAAGTAGATCATTGCCTGGACCTGTGACTCCCAGCAGACAAGTTTAGGGCCTTTTTGGAAACACAGGCAGCCCCCTGAGGAAGCCTAGACACTATCCACACATTATACCATTGTGGCAGTCCCAGTCTCCCAGAGCAAGCCTCATCCATGTTTCCATGGGCGCCGATGGGGTGGAGTGGTTAGGAGAGCATGCAGAAGGTAGAGTGAGCTTGGTCAGCACAGAGCAAATCATAATGGTGCTTCCTCTTCTTGGGGCCTCCCCAGGTGGATCCGTAGTTCTCTGGCCATTTCTAGGGAGGCTTCATATGACCACAGACACCATGAACCCCCTGTTGTCTCTAATACTTAGAAACCTACCTAGAGACAACATGCATATTCCGAGCAGCCAGCAGGAATGTTTTCAAGAGGGCTGAAAACTTGCTTTAATCCAAGACTTGTGACATCTACCAGATAAACAGACAGTGGTCTAGATACTCTGGGGGCTTGCCCGGTGTCTCCAACAGATCCAACTGCAAGGGTTTCTACCCTGAATTGTCTGCTAATTATTCTGAGATAGGACACCCACTTTGTGACCTCTCCTTGACTCTTCAAGTATTTTGCCCAGATCTCCCAATGGCACAGACAGAGGGGGAAGGGATGGCTATCCCACCTCCATAAGTGCTCCCCATTGGCCCGTCTTTAGGTGTGGTCTACTTGGCGGTGATATCTGTCTGTGTGTAGCGCTCAGCGGACAGTGGTGGCAGAGGCCACCATCCATCCCCACAATCGAGTTTCATTCCTGTCTCTCTTCTCCAAGTTAACATCTAATTTGGAAGGAAAACACAGACGCCGCCCAAGGAGCATGAGAAAGCTGGGTAGGAAGTGATAGTATTCACGCAGTACAGGAATGGAGCATGGGGTCCACGTTGTGAAAGCTGAGAAGGCTTCTTGGAGGAGGTGGTACTTGTCTATGGCCTCGTGGGGAGCATAAGAGAGCACAAGGAGAAGGTGCACTCCACTTGGTAAGAACCATTAGGGAAAGGTCCTGAGGACAGGGGCAGTGGGGAAGGAAGTAGAAAGCTGGAGAAGACAAAGATGGGTCATAGCTCATCACATAATTGGCTTGGCTCCCGACCTCTGAATGTTGCTGGTTGTCCTTGCTCATGGCTATGGGGCTGGTTAAAGCAAGTCTTGCAGGCCTGTTTCCTGACTGACAACGAGATGGGCTTGGGTACAGCATGTTTGCTGGGAACTCGTGTGTGTGATGAGGAGGACCGCAGCTGTCAGGGTCATCTCCCGACAAATGGTCAGTTACATGCTCTGTCATTGGATGCTGACTTTCAGGTGACAAAGCTTCCTGCAGCTGAAGCCAACACACAGGGAGTCAATAGCTGTCTCTGCACTGGACAGCAAACCGTTCCCTGAGGAAATCTCTGGGTAACACATCTCAGCGTCACCACAACATGGAAACTGCTGGAGATGATATTTTGGCAGAAGCCTTGGTTTGAGGTCAAAGGCGATTTGAGGGCTCTGTACATCCAACTCCCCACAGTGACACTTTGTCCAACTAGATCTAGGGCTTTTTTGTATGTTGGCCACCAAGATGAGGGGTACACAAGCTATAAAGGCAGTCAAGGGGTCCATGGAAAGGGTGTCCCCAAGTATTAGAAAATGGTCGGGACTACCCAGCATCAGGAAAGTAGGATAGAGTTCAGTGAAGAGAACTGAGCTCAGCAGTATCGCATCTTCTTCAGGTCCTCCAGAGGTAGGAATATGGGCATCACAGAGACCACGTGATTTCCTGAAGGGCCTCCACAAACCATCCTCATAAACCATAAACCTCCACAAACCATCCTCATACTTCCTCTATGGGCCTGAACTCTGCTGGCTTCTTGGGGATTCCAGAAGAAAAAATAAGGCAAGGTTGTGTCCTCCAAGAATGTGCAGAACAGTGAGGAGCCAATAGGTATGACATTGGTGTGATGTGGTGTGAGAGAGATCAATAGAGGGATTCCCTGCTCGCTTAAGAGCTCCGGGAGTTACAGCTGAAGACACTATGTACTTCGGTCATGGGACATGGAGAAATGAAATCAGGGCTAAGTAGGAAGCCTCTCCCATGCTGCCTAGCTCTCACAGTACTGGAAGGTGCTATGTAGGTTGCTGAGTAGGGTGGGGTGATTATCAAGTCTTCCAACCATGAACCCTGTGAAATGTAGTAATGACCAGCATGGCAAGACATGCCTGTGAGTGCAATAGTAGCAGCTCAAATGTTATGGAGATAACCAACAACTTTATGTTTAGATTAAAGGCCTACTCCACAGGATGAAGTTCATGCTTGGTACTGTAACTCTGGCCAAGACCCCATGATTAGGGAGTTCACAGGCTCCAGGGGTGGGCGGTGGGGTGAACCTTCTACTATCCTTCTGCTTAAAGAGACATCGTTTTAAATTTCCTTCTAAGGTTGTATCTTTCCATTTATAGATTCATGAGACTTTTAAACCTTATCAGAGAAATTTCATGCTGTGGATAGTGATTAACACACAAATTCACAAATGGCCAAAGAGTAGAAAATGTCAGCGGAGCGCTTAGCCACAGATGGGGATGATCCACCAAAAGCTCAGGGACTATCAAGGAAGAGGTAGCAGAAAGACCTTAAGAGCCAGAGTCAGGGAGGACTAGAGAGGAACAGCATCTTGCAGATATGACAGGACTCTGTCAGCTCACAGAAGCTATTGCCTGCACAAGACATGTACAAGATCAAACCAGTCAACATTCCATCATGGAGTTTAAGAGACATATGAGCCCCTCCTAACAAATTATTGGCAGTTGATGACTTCCGGAGGAGGGAGGATCAGTTTTCTTTGAGGTTGTGGCCCCAGTAGGTTGACCACAGTCCAGTGCATGGTCCCATGCCTGCGGGTAGATGGGTAGCACAAATTAGACTTAGGGGGCCGTTTAAAAAGAAGTAGATATGAAGTTGGAAAGGGTCTAGGAGGAGTTGGGAAGTGGGGGTGGAGATGATAAAACACGTTACGTGAAATTCTCAAAGAGTTAATATTTTTTTTAAAGTCAGCTGCAGGAGTGAGGGCCCCAAGAACAGGGTGGGTGGCTGCATGCCTGTAGGGTATCCCAGTGCTAATAATTACTTTGGAGGGGGAAATCTGCACAAAGCAAAGGGATATAAAGACTGAAAATCTAGGAAACCACAAATAACTTTCTCATAAGAAGAGTGAGCGACTGTAATTCTCAAACTGTGTGCTGAGACACCCCACGATGCCACAATTAATCCATAGGGTCATCCTTAAATATTATAAATGTTTATTGAAAAAATACAGTGACATCTATTGGTCGCTACAAGAATTGCTTTCAATCTTCCATATCTGTCCACTGAGTGCAAGAGTACCTCTGTGTGTGTGTTTAAAAGTCCACTAAGTTGTTAGAACATGAGTACTTATTGTGTACATGAGTACCTATTTGCTAACCAAGAACAAGAGTGTTAAGTAACCCTTTAGACCTATAAGATGCTATAAAATGTAAAATAAGGAAAATGTGAACTTTGGTAGAAAACAGAAGAGCCAGCGGTTAAAGGTTAAGAAATTGAGACTTGTTTCAAATAATAGAAACCCGGGGGGGGGAGGGAAGGGGGAGAAGGAGGGGAGGGAGGGGGGAGGAGGAGGGAAGGAGATGGAAATTTTTAAATATAAAAAAATAAACCATGAGAAAAAAATAATAGAAACCCATCAGAACTTATAGTGAGTGAGGTCACATAGTTACCTTCTGTCCCCAAAAGGTAGGTTTGGCCCTAATGGAGCTTAGCTTTGGAGACACAACCCCCCCCCACCCCCCACTGAGAGCCGCTGCAATAGTTTAAGTAAAAGTGGCAAGGCCCAAACACAGTTGGCATGAGAGGTTAAAATGGGATTCCAGCACCCCCCAGAACAATATGGAAACCACAGCTTCTCTATAGCATTGTGGGGGCCTCCATCCCAGGGGCCATTAGCCCAGGAGTTGACTGCCAAGGAGCAGCTGCTAGCCCGGGAGGAACCACTAGCCCGGGAGGAACCAGTAACCCGGGAGGAACCGCTAGCCCGGGAGCCACTAGTCCACAAGGAGCTGCTTAAGCTAAGTGTTCGGGAACTGCAAATCATCAAGCTAACTTTCTCTGAACTTCTTGGAATTTGTGAGTCTGGCCACTCGTCATAGTCCTTGCCAGAACACACAGCCCCCTTTCCTGTGACGCTTCCTGACACTTCCATATGCAGCCAAAGGTGAGGTGTGAGGGCAGGAGAGCAGCTGCCCGTGGCATCTTCTACTGCTGGGAGGTGAGGCCGTCACTGAGGCACCGAAGCCTGATGTCCAGTGGTGTCCAGCAGGTCCCATGTGTTCCCATGGTGTCCGTCATGCATGTGTTCAGATTCCTTCTGCCGATGTGGGGGTGTCAGGCTTCCATCGGGAACCTCCTAATCCCCCCCACAGGCACCTCTAAGTTCATTTTTGATAGATGAGGCTATCACTGTCCACGAGCCCCAATGACACACAGTTCAGGGCTGACAAACTTCCCATTGACCTTCACCGTGACCTCTTTTCTCAAAGAGGCAGGCTCACGATGAGCACGATCTGCCCAAGGTGGCCCGGCTGTTAATTGCAAGCAAGGCCTGGAACTGAGTCCCCAAGATTCCAGTTGCCCATAGACACAGCACTGTCAGCCTCACCTTGGGACCCCTGACAGCCTTGGTAGGCCAACTCAGTGACAAACCCTTCTACGTCTTCTGTAAGTCACACACTCACTGCGGAATCCTGACACATTACAGGACAAAGTGGAAAGAAGAGCCCACAGCTCCCCGCTTCACATACACACCCAGTGCACTGTCCTCCAGACTTCTTAGACTCTGTCAGCTGGATGCCCGGCGGAGTGTGTGCTTGAGAAATACGTCTTCAATGCACCAATTAATACTGGGCTTGACTATTATTCATTAACAGAACCACGCTGCTTCTTTTTACAAGGTGAGCCTACATCCAGCTGTGGAGCCTGGATCTTTCTGTGTGATTGTGAGTGGCAACCCCCCACTCCCACCCATGAACGAACAGTCCCATAGTTTCGTCACCCCTGCCGAGGGCAGGGCCTTCTGGAATAGGGCCGGGTGGCCCCCAGGCTAATGCCAACAGTCTTGCCTGTCATGGTTCCCAGAAAGAAGGCAGCTGTGCTATTTTAGTCAGACTGGTCAGTTGTTTTGTTTTTTTTTTTTTTAAGAAAGAAAGAAAAGAAAACCACTAATTAAGCAAGTCAAACAAGTGTTATTTTTAACTGCACAATACTTCACCGATTCACCTACATTTTCTCTTCGACCAGGTGCTTTGGGGTTGAATAAGCAAATTATTCTGTGCATAAATAAATATAAATGAATAATTGGTTATGAATTTCTGGCCCCTATAGTAGTCAGTGTGCAACTTGGATTAGCAGCGAGCAAGACCTCACCCCCTTAATTAGGCTGGGGGTTTCTGGTCCATTAAAGAAAGAATCTGCTCTCGGTCTGCACCTTTAAGAGAGACAGTCCAATGCGGAGGGAAAAGACACAGACAGTGTGGCTGGAGCGTGCCTGGGCCCTTTGTACACCTGCTTGCACTGGATTTTACAGACCAGGCCAGCCAGCCTGGGAGGAAAGGCAAGGTTGGGCATCTCGGAGAAGGACAGCTCTAGGCAGGGGTCGGAAATTCCTTGTCTTGGTCAAGTCTTGATTTCCTGTTCCGGAAGGGAGTAGAATGGCTTCTTCTTACTTACATGCAGTGACAGGTACTGTAGGAAGCTCAGCATGGCAGGGAGCAAACACTGGTGCTAACCATGCTTACTGCAAAGGTTTTGAGAAGGACCCACGACCTGGGCACACATCACTGACCGGTTTCGTGGTTTGGGCTCTTTCTTTGCACCCCATTGGCTTAACTTTCAAGAACCAGAATTTCATTTCCTTCTAAATTCATAGAATTAAAGCTACAGTGAATTATGTTTACCTTAATTTCAGCCCCATGTTTCAGCCGAAGCATAGAGAGTCTGAGGAATCTGTGTCTAAACTGTCCCCTGCAACGGGACGGTTGGATGAGGAGCGCAGATCGCACCTGCTGAGCTCCAAGGCATGCTGTGCCCTACCATCTCAGGAAGCCAGAAACAGGGAGCAGGAAAATACACACCAAAACACTTCAGCCTGAATGACTTACAAAGAAGATAGGTTTCTCCAACTCACAGTTCTGGAGGCTGGGAGGTCCAAAGTTGATGAGCTACATTTGACTGGAGCCTCATTTGGATGAACATTCCGTGTAGAGTCCAAAACATCACACAACAAGAAAAGTACATCCTGGGAATGGTACCAAACTAGCCTTTTAACAGATCTGCTCTCGAGGTGACCCACTGATTCATCCATTCTGAGGCCGAGCCTCTGTGGCCTAATTAGTCCCTGAAGGGACCACCTGAACACACCTCCGAAGGCTACCTTCCTCCCAGGGAAGATTAAATTACAGCAAAGGTTTTGGTAGAAACATTTAAACCAAAGTACATACTAAAATAACAAGACAGAGAGCATATTTTTTTAAAGGAAGTTTCCTGGAGGCAGAACAACACTGTACTGGTTCAGATTTTGTGATTATATATGATAGAAACCCAAGTCAAACTAACACAATAAGCCTGTGGGATCCAGTGAAGGGCCAGAGGCTGAAATTTGAAATTGTGCTTCCTAGAAAGTCTCTTCCTCCCCCACCCCGTGTGTGTTTGTGTGTGTGTGTGTGTGTGTGTGTGTGTGTGTGTGTGTTTTAAATCTCTGCGGGCATCTCTCAGTTCCTTCTGCAGAGAGGTTCCCTCCATGCAGAAGGAAAAATGATCCCCACATCCCCAGATTCATATAGTGAGCTGAAGTTTTGGCACTCCAGGAGGAAGATGGCACTTTTGTGCCCCAACGTCTGGAAAAATCCCAGTGCATGCTGGATGATGTGTGCAAGCCTTGGACCAGTTACCAAGGATGGGATGCTATGCTCAGCCAGGCCCGGATGATGAAATCCATCCCATGAGCTGAGGGGCGTGGCTCTGTAACCTTGCCTTCAGAGTTACATGGGCTGGGAGGATAGCTTCCCCAGGAGAAGAGGCTCCCAAGGTTCACATGGTGGAGTCATCCCAGGCTATGGGAAGGAAGGCCGCACCTGCGTAAGTCAAATGCATTTTTCCTATTTAAGATCTTGCCAGGAGCTCCTCAAACTACAGATGAGCATTTTTATAAGCATAAATTCACAAGATTACACAATTTACATGTAAAATGGGGCCAGTTTTCTCACGAGGTTCATAAAGCAGCTCTGAGGCAATTCTAAAGGAATTGTTGCAAGATTGGTTTTAGCATTAGTAATATTACTAGAAAAATACAGAAAGACTCCCGTGGCGACTCCTTCCACCAGAATATACAAGTATTATTTTGCTTTTTTACAAAAATCCAGAGGGTGTACAAAATTATTTTGATCATAAGAAACTCGATACAAATATCTTGCCAAAATATACATGCCTCCCATAGTTTAAGGATTTGAGGAAATGAAAATGGGCGTGCCCTCTGCTCAGACAGAGACCAAGGTTTGTAAGGTGGGGCCTCGATGTGTCCACTCTCAATGGCATCAGAATCCCCTGGGAGCTTGTTAAAATAAGCGGGTGACTGGTCCCACCCCTGTCTGAAACCCAGGCTTGTAGGCCTGGGTGGGGCCCATCCTTCCTTGAATGCTCCATTTTTGGCTTTGTCCAGCTGCTGAGGTTTGGGCCACTGTCTTAGGAGGGTGGCCCATCTTCTAGCAGCAGAACCTGAGAACTAGTTGCTCTGTAGGTTTCTGGGGCCCACCCAAGTCTGGTAGGACAGGCTTGTCTGGGAATGGGTCTGTGTCTTTAAAGTTTATTAATTTCCTGAATGAAACGTTACCTTAGTTTGAAATAATTATAGATGCACAGAAATTTACAAGCAAATAAACAAAAAACGCACAGGGAGGTTCAGCGTCTTCATCTCTAAGTTTACCCTATGGTGATCTACACCACATGCAGGTAAAATTGCAGCATGTTATCAAAACCAGCAGGCGGAACCTGATTCATGCACAGAGATCATTCAGATTTTCTCCAACTATATATGCACTTACGAGTGTGTATGTGTAGAATACATATGTATGTATCTCTCTCTCTACCAATATCATGGTTTCAACTGCTACAGTCAAGTTGCTAGTATATTCGTTTTTCCTGCTACGTTCTTCAAGAAAAAAAAATCGGTTTATTAAATCTTTTGTCTTCTCGTACGGATTTTAGAGTAAGTTTGTCCATGCTTATGTTAATTCTTTGTAGGATTTTGATTGGGAATGCATCATGTTTATGGTGAGTTTAAGTAGGATTGTATCTTTATAGTGTTTTTCACCCATGAACATGGTTTGTCTCCACATTTACTTAGGGGTTCTTAGATTTCTTTCCTCAACAGTGTGTGTGTGTCTGTCTGTGTGTGTGTGTGTCTGTGTTTGTCTATGTGTGTTGCTGTCTTGCTTTGCAATGACGGGAAATGAATCTAGGAGCCCATGAGTTAGGCAAATGTTCTATCACTGGGTTCCATCCCTAGTTGGTTCTGTGTGGGTTTTCCCTAAACTTTTAAAATTTTTACTTGCTGTGGTAGTTTGGGTGAGAATAAATTTAAAATTATGAATTCCAATTTTGTGGTCATAGGTTTTCGTGGTCATTTTTGCGGTTTGGACTGTTACTATATTTTTCTTTTACTAATATTCTTATCAGCATGAAAAGGAATGGGCTCCATGACAGCATTTCCACTTACACTTCCTTTATCTTCTGCCACTCCCTTTCCTGTCCTCTGTCCCCTTCTTGCTGCTCTTCTTTTTCTGTCTATTTTGTGTGAGTATGTGTGAGAGTCTGTGCAAGTCATAGGAGGACCTCAGTCTCCCTGGAGCACTTACATGCTTGGGAGGTGCCAGAGGATGTTGGGAACAAAACCCAGGTCCTCTGCAAGAGCAACAAGTGTGCCTAAGAGTCGAGCCATCACACACTCTATTTTTGTTTTATTAAAATATTTCTGTTATTTGTGTCATATCCTTAGTAGTTGCAAAATATGCATACATAACTTATCTTGGTCTATGGGTTGAGTGTGGCTGCCTTACCACTCTGAGTGACTATAGAAGCCTTCCACATGGCTTTGCCTCCTTACATCAGAATGTAACCATCTCCAGCTTTTCCTCCAAGTGTGCTGATCACAGCTGGTGAGGTTTTAGCTCTGCTCCAGCCATCCAGTATCCTTAAAGAAGTTATGAGCAGAGGGATAGATAGCTAACTGTGTTTCACCTGTGGTCTTTGTTTTACGAAATTCCTTCTGTTATCATTCCACTTCTCACTGGAGAATCTCCTTTTAGGTAGATCTACTAGTGATAAATTCTTTTAGTTGTTCTTAAAACCCAATGTTTAACCTGTTTCCTGAAAGACACATTCACCAGGGAGATATTGGAAAATTTTTGCCTGTACCAGCTAAAATATGCCAATTCCTTCTGACCTCCAGGATTTTGGCTTGTGTATGTAAACATTTGTGCATATGTATGTGTACATGTTTGTACATGCGCACGTGTGTACTTATGTGCATGGAAGTCAGAGATCAATGTTGGATGTCTTCGTCTATCTCTCTTAACTTTGTATTTTGAGACAGGATCTTTCCCTGAAATTGGAGCTCACTGTTTGGCAGGATTGGCTGGCCAGCAAGGGACAAGGGGTCTCCCATCTCCAGTGTTAGGATAAGAAGTTTGTGCTGCCATGTCCAATTTTTTCCCCCCATGAATGCTGGGAATTTGAACTCAAGTTCAGCAGCAAGCAGGTCAACTGAGTCATTTCTCCAGTCCTCTAGTTTCCATTCTCTCTCTCTCTCTCTCTCTCTCTCTCTCTCTCTCTCTCTCTCTCTCTCTCTCTCTCTCTCTCCCCCTCCCTTCCTTCCTCCCTCCCTCCCTCCCTCCCTCGCTCCCCCCCCTCTCTCTCTCCCTGTTTGTGTGTTGTTCCTATGTCCTCTCTGTCACTCTCCATCTCTCTCCTTTATGGCAGGGTCTCTCGCAGAGCCCGGAGCTAAGCCATCCCAGCCACCTTCCTGACTCCACACACTGCGATTATAGAAACCCTCTGCCACACCTGGTTCTGGGGACTCTCAACTCAGCTCCTCTTGTTTGTGCAATTGCTCCCACTGTCTCATCAGTCTCGGGCCCCATGATTTCTGATGAGAAATCTTCTGTCCTTTGAACTAATTCCTGACAAGGGCCATGCTAAGACTTTTCTTCTTTCTTTCTTTCTTTCTTTCTTTCTTTCTTTCTTTCTTTCTTTCTTTCTTTCTCTCTCCATTTTTCTCCCAGAAGCGTCATTGTGACACACCCCGCTGTGTGTTCTTTGTGTTTGAGGTTCATTTGGCTGCCTGAATTTTTTAACTTAGTCTTTTTTCAAACTGGGGGATTTTTCAGCTAGCGCTTCTTCAGATGAAGGTGGCTTACAGCACACTTCAAGTCTAAGAGCCCTGTTTCGGGCAGAAGCAAGGGGTCCGCACCCTTCTCAGTGTAGACAGAGTCTTATAAGTGTTCTTTCTTCTGGGTTGGGCATCTATAGCCTGGTTCTCTCTCTGGTCCTCAGAGGACTCCGCGACACCTGCCACAGACTTTATAAAAGTGTTGGTAATGTCTGCACTGGGTTATTTTCAGTGTTCTTGGTTAAAAACAGTAAGGAACTAGTTGGTGGCCTTTCTTTCCTTGTACCACATCTGTTGAATTCCTGTGGTCCAAAGACTTCCCTAACAATTTTGGAAAATATGATCAGTTGGATGAATATTTTATGAGTGCCTAATAGATGCCAGATAAACCCTTTTTCTTTTTCTTTTTAAAAAAAAAGAAGTATGAGCCGGGCGGCGGTGGCGCACGCCTTTAATCCCAGCACTCGGGAGGCAGAGGCAGGCGGATCTCTGAGTTCGAGACCAGCCTGGTCTACAAGAGCTAGTTCCAGGACAGGCTCTAGAAACTACAGGAAAACCCTGTCTCGAAAAAAACCAAAAAAAAAAAAAAAAAAGAAGTATGTATGCATGTGTTCTATGTGTACCTCACTCAAGTATTGTGCACATGTGTGGGTGCGCATGTGTGTGCATGATGTGGAGGCTAATGTTGGGGGGCACCTTTAGTCATTAGTCACTTTCCACTTCATCTTTGGAGACAAGGTCTTTTGCTGAACCTGGGGCTCACAGGCTGGCCGGCCAGTGATTCCAGGAACCCACCATCTCTGTGACTCTCTCCCGGCCCTGGGGAAGCACATGGACACAGACAGCTCTCTTTCCATGACTGCTGGGGATCTGAACTCAGATCCTCAAGGTTGGGTGACAGGTGCTTTGCCAACCGGGCCATCGCAACAGCCCCTTTCTTCTTGTTTTTCCGCATATTTGGTGAAGGGAAAACTAATTTTGAAATGAACATCGTTTTGGCTTACGAAAAGCTGAGTTAGAATCCTAGGGCAAACTCAGCTCCTTTTTTTTTTTTGTTAATGTGGTTTCCCTTTTAAAATCTGACCCACGATGCTCTGAACAGGCGGCACCAGCCAGCCAGTTACACCCAGGAATGCGTCAGCTCATCTGGAAGCATGCCTGACAGCGGCCCCATCATTATTTAGCTTTGCCGTGCACATTTAGTCCGTAGTCACAGTGCTACCAGAGCAGGTGGGGGTGGGGATGAGGGTGGAGGGGTGAGGGCGGGGAGGGCAGGGGGCAGGATGGTGAGGGCAGGGGTGTTGGTGGTTTGGGTCCTCGGTACCTTCATAAAGATAAACCACGTCTGTAAGCACTCCCTCTGGCCAGAGTTCACCAGCAGCAGGTGGCTGGCTGAGGCTGTCCTCCACCTCCTGGATGCCCTCAGTTTCTGCTGAACTCCCTTGTACAGAGCTCAGCCTTTCGGAAGCAGGGTTAATCATTCCTGTGTTCTCCCTGGCATCTGCTTATTCATTCAGCGTGGAATTAGTATAAATGTTTTCATTCTAAAATGCCAACCTCTCGTGTCTGGGAAACTCTTCCATTTCCCTGCCATCTCACTGCTGGATCTCAGGAGCCCTTGTTAGTGCATTGACGTTTACCGACCTGCCTTTTCTCTCAGCCCATAAGCTGCCTGAGTCAGGGACGGTGTCTTATCTAAATCTCCAGTCCTGGGACAAGGTGGCAGTTTGCAGGTGTTGATGGGAAGTGCTTTGGCGACACTTTATCTTGAATCTACTATTGCTCACCATTGGAGCTTGTACTCTCCCATCACTGCGTATTTACTCCCCACTAATTGTTCACCCTTCATTCTAAACCACTATGAGTTCTTTTATTGTGGGGGAGGTGGGGAGACACGGGTAAAAGAGCCATATTTTAAAAGCAATTTGTTTGATCCTTCCTAGGTACTATCTTGGTCGTCGGATGTATATTGTCATTTCTGAACCAGACATGATCAAGCAGGTGTTGGTTGAGAACTTCAGCAACTTTTCCAACAGAATGGTACGTAGTTCCTCTCGGTGTATGGATAAATGGGGGTGGGGTCATCCTAAAATGTAAGAACTTACAGGTATGGAGGGGTGGCTTGCGATAGTTGACCTTGGTTGATAGTTTGACACACTTATGAAGTGGGAACTCAGCAGAAGAATTACCTCCATCAGATTGGTCTGTGGGGCATTTTTTTTTTTTTTTGATGGCTAATTGATGCTGGATGCCCCAGCCTACTGTGGGTGGTACCATCCCTAGAAAGGTAGCTGACCATAAGCCAGTAAGAAATGTTCATCCATGGACTCCGCTTCAGTTTCTGCCCTGGAAGCTGTGAACAAAAACAAACCCTTTCCTCTCCAAATTGCTTTTGGTCATGGTGTTTATCACAGCAACAGGGAGTTCGTCATTTTGTTGCTGCTGCTGTGATAAAATGTCAAGTTCAAAAGTGACTTCTAGAAGAAAGAGTGCGTTTGAGCTTACCGCTCCAGAGGGATTGGAGCTCACAGCAGAAGTGGCAGGCAGTGGCCAGAGAAGGATGCAAACACAAGGTGGAAGGAAGCAGGAAGTGAGGTGAGGCTATAAACACTCAAAGGTTCCACAGCCTTTCCCACTGCACCGGTGACTGGGGACCAAGTGTGCAAATCTCTGCGCCTCTGAGGGGCGTTCTCATCCAAACCGCCACAGACAAGAAGCAAATTACACAGGCTTCTCGGGGCTGAGGTCTGCTCCCCTCCAAACTTAGCCTCCCCGTGAGCATGGGCTTTTGAGAGACGCCCAGAACGCTGCAAAGATGGCATTTACACCTAAGAAACACTCCAAGAAAGCTAGAGCAAAAGAGAAACGGGAGCCAGTAGAAATGCAAAAGCCAGAAGAGTTGGCTAGAGCTGTGTTCAAAGCTAGAGGATCCACAGGGCTCACGCCACGTGAATGAGAAATACTGAGAAATACCGAGCAAGGTTAATAAAAGCCGGTGGGAGCGTGAACTCTGAGGGTCTGCATTTATGTCTTCCTCCGGAACTAGGAAAGCTAGAGAGAGCAGAGAAACACCAGCAGTAGGGAAATTAGTCCCCAAGTGTTAACAGCAGGGCCCATAGAGGACCCAAAGCCAGCTCAAGTCCCCAGTCCACTTCTTGCTTTTTACCTTTAGTGAGAAAGATTCCAAATAAAGGGAATGACAGTGTTCAGTGCTGCCCATGTTTTCCCAAGGTGAGAGACAGAAATTATAACAAAGAAGGGTAGTGACCTTCATGTTAAGTCTTAGGAAGAGTCTCAAGAGAATCAATAAGCAGATACTTGTGAGAATTTGGACAACTATGGTATCTACCATTTTCTACAGGATCAAATTAAAAAGTGTGTGTGTGTGTATGTTTGTGTGTAAGCATGTATGTATGCACGTTTAAGTGCATATGTGTGAGAGCATGTAGGTACAGTGTAGGTGTAGAGGTCAGGAGACAATCCTGGGTGTTTGTCTGTTCTTGCCTTCCACCTTTTTTAGAGAGTCTCCTGTCATTGGCTACAATGTATCCCAAACTAGCTAGCTGGTGAACTTTTAGGACTCCTCCTGCCTTCCCCTCCCATCCTGCTGTGGAAACACTGGGATTGAAGACACCTGCTGCCAGAGCTGACTTTACAGGGGCCCTCACATGCGGCAAGCATTTTAGCTGCTGAGCCATCTCTCCAACCCCAAATGTCCCTTACCATTCTTCCAGAGATGGTAGGTAATCCTTCATTCTTTGGTTGACTATTTAGCAGCCCTGTGCAGACCTGCCATAGGCCAGACACCCCAAGGGTACCAAGTGTAAGGAGGAGAAGACAGCATTGCGTCCTCAGGTCTTGTGGAGCAAGCAGTCCCGTGGAAACATTTGCAGCACACATGGGGAGGCCCCCACTGTGGGAAGTGCAGGATGTTCCACGGTTCAGGCGGCAATACTTAACTGCATGACGCTTGGGACAGAGCGATCAAATGACAGGCATCCTCCGGCATCCTATGCTTATTGAACAACAGAGTGGGTTTTTGGTCATTACAGAATACATGAGGGGTGGACAGATGGCTCAACATTTAAAAGCACTTGCTACTCTCGCAGAGGACCTGGAAATGATTTTCGGCACCCATATGACAGTTCACGATTTCCTGGCATTCCAGTTCGAGGGGCTCTAATGCTGCTTTCTGGCCTCTGTCGGCACTGTGCCCATGTGTTACACAGATGTACATTCAGGCAGACACTCTACACATAAAATTTAAAAAATATATAAGATTGGTACAGAGAGCCTGTCCATTTCACAGACAAGGAAACTGAGGCCCATAGAGGTTACATGGTCAGCCCACTCACAGACTAACAGGGATGGGCAGAGGTACAAGGGCCACCTCCCACTTCAAGCCCAGCACTCTCTTTCCTTTGCTACCACAGCAGGTGTCTTGGGGGACATTTAGATGTCAAAGTCTAACAGAGTCATTGGCCATGCACCCTAAGTCCCAAATGTGCTCATCTTCTAGTTCTAGAACACTGTGCCCAGTTCCTTACCCTACATGCCACTAGAAGGAGGTGACTACCTGGCACCCTGTCTCCGTGTGGAGTGGCCAAAGGAATCAGCAGCTCAGCTGCTTCCTGCTGCTCTCAGAGTCACCATCCTTTCACCCTAAGAACCCTGGCAGACTGCGCCCTGCGGGGACCTGACAGTTCAACCAGGCTTGTGAGCTAAGAATGTGTGTCAAGGGCACAGACCACCAAGGGTCACATCCAAGCAGGCAGCGAGGGAGCCCTGGGTTCCTGCCATGCTTCCTGAGCCCACCAGAGCCCCTAGAGGTGACATGGGCATCATGGTTCTGAATCTCTGACTTCCCACCCACCACACCGGAGATGGCAGGAGAGTACGAGAGCTGGCCCCAAGAAAAGCTGCACTCTGGTGGATCTGCAAGGTGCAGACAGGCCCAATGCGCATGTTCTAACAGAGGCCACTAAATAAAGTTGCCCTTGGCCTCTATCAGCTTCTCCCCCACACTATTTTTTCTACCCCCTTTAATTCCCGCCTCCAAATTAGGCCCTGGCTTTAATTGCAGACTCTGGTTCATAATTCCTTTCCTCTTCCACTTAACAAGGGATGAAGCACTCAGCTCTTGAGGTCTTCCCACAAGATGGAAGAGCCTCCGTAACTCAGAGACAATCCACGTTCCAACCTGACCTCTCACCGCTCTCCAGCACAAGGTGTCCATCCCTCCATCACCCTGGCCTCTATAGTCATTTTCCCAGCTTGCCACCAGATCTTTGCAAATGCCAACAACTCCTAAAACAAGACAGACTATAACAACAGGGCTTGCGCTTTTTTTTAAGCAATGTGAGCTTGAGTAAATCTATCTTCTGAAAGCCTGTGTCCCTCTTTTGGAAACTGGGCGTACATAAGCTACCTTAGGTGAGGCTGTGGTTGAGTTGGACGGGGTCGCTCACGCGAGCCGTGGCCCCTGCTCCATACCCATTGGCTGCTTTCACCTCTTCTGCTCCTACTCAAAGCCTCGCTGTCCTTCAAGGCTCTCGTCAGGGGTTCCACCTCCTCCGAGAAGCCTTTCTGCCTCCACCCACATCTCCCCTTCTCTGCACCCTTATGCTTTCACCCATGTGCCTCATTTGCCTTTGCCACTGACCCCACTGGGACTTCTGGCTTTTGTCCTGTTTTTCAAGCCTGGGGACTGTATTTTCTATACCCTCGTTATGCTTTGTGGTCCAAACACATAATGACTGTCAGGGCGTGGGTGAGGGTGAAATGTCTCCCCGCGTGCTCTTGTGTTTGGACACTAGCTCCCCAGCTGGTGCTCCTGTTCTGGAAGGCTGTAGAATTTTCAGAAGGATGGGGCTTGGATGATGGAAGTGGGTCCCTGGAGAGTAGATCTTAGCAATTCTAAGGTCTGTGTTCTCAGCAGCCTATCTCAGCTTCTGGTCTACCAAGATATAAACAAGCAGCTCCATGCTCCGGCTGTAACCCCAATGAGCGGCTGTCACGGCCGTGATTTCCCCACTATGATGTACTGTATGCTTACACCATGAGGAAGAATAAACCCGTCCTCTGTAAGTTACCTCATGTCAGGTATTTGGCCATGATAATGAGAAAGGTAAAGAGTACAATGTCTCTCATGAATCCAAATGGAATATCCAATGGCCATAAGCTTGACCTTCTCCACAGTATGGGGTAGGTCTGAACTTGGAGATTCCATATCTACTTCCCAGCAAGGTCATTCTCAAACATGTAAGAAGACCCATCATAGATTAGATCTCTAGGAAACCCTGGAGATAATTTTCATTCTAGAATGACTGTGCTTGTCTTCTGCTTTGTTTATGGTCTTTAAGTCAATTCCATATTCATGATAAAACAGCCCTAGTGACTCGATTAAAGAAAAAACAGTCATTAGAGTGGGATTTTCTCACAGGTTTTTGAAAGTCAAATTAAACCGGGTTCTGTGGCTCCCTCTTTCCATATGCTTATTTATCTGCTCAAAGAACTCAAGGAGATTAGCGAGGCGTGATTTCCCCTCACCGATGCCACGCCAGCCTTCCCTTTAATAAGCCGTGTTTACTTAAGTGTTCAGCTTTATTATACATTCACTCGGTAAACATTAAACGCTTACTCCATGCGCGCGTCTACCAAGAGGTCCCCTGTGATACAGAAACACTTCAGCATATTAGTTTGATGCATTAAATGAAAAGGAACTTAAATAACACATAGCTTCATTTTCCACCGTTGAGAGCCCGTCGCTGCTCGTGCATCCCATTTTGAGTCGTGCAGACTCAAGGACAAGTTGGTAGAGAACGGCCGTGTGAAGGTCTGGAATCTGATGTGAGATGTGACCGTCTCATCTGAACGTCTCATGGAGCACAGGTGACACAGCAGGGGACTCTCTAACACAAATCGGTTCTGAGTAAATATTGAATCAAAAGCTCGTTGAAAGAAGTGTTCCTTGGCAGCTGGGAATGGAGGCACACACTTGTAATCTCTGTACCAGGAGACTTAAGTGGGATAGTTCGAGGCCAGCCTGAGCCATATAAAGAGACTCTATGTCAAGAGAAAGGGGTGGGCAACACAGTATTTCTTTTTCAAACTCCAAAATGCTGGACTGGATAGGTCACAAACGCTCAGCTCTTACTTCACACTTTCCCTCAGATTTTATGAGGAATGTCTTGGCTCCATCTTGTCCCTATCCCTCCTTCCACCTCTCTGACACTCCTTGAACCCAGAGATGACCATGAAACTCAAATCAATCTTCTTATTGTTTGTAGACACTCCGTCATTCCAGTAGTTTGGAACTTAGGAATTTTTACTCACATATTTTTCATTCCTTCTTCTTGGTTATCATGCACGCAATAAACTTGAGATATTTTAATATCTCTGGAAACTGGGGCTGAGTCTACATGAGTTGGCAAAAATGTGCACAACTAGTGGATGATTTACTCTTGGGAGGGGTGAGGAGGGGTGGGCGGGTCTTTAGCCTGTTTGGTTGGTCCAGTTGGATGCAGTTATGAAGGAGATGTGTCAGATCATGGAACATGCTGCCTAGGTGCTTAGTTCTTTCCCAAAATGGTAGCATGGAGAGGTGAGGACTATAGGCACGCTGGTTCCTGTCTTGGCTGCTTGGATATGGAATAGAGGAGGAAATTAAAGCCATTGAGCATATGTGTGGAGGGGTGAGTACCAGCCCTTAGGCCCTTATGAATAGTTCAGAGACCACCTCTCTAGGGACAGGTTGAATCACAACAGTCTCATCTAAAGCCATGTGATTGATTCGGTGAGAGTCCTGGCTGCCCCAGATTTAGCCTCTCAAAGGACCGCCTCATCCACTCATCATGTGGCTGTTGGAATCCCAAGGATGAGTCACCATGAGACCACAACTCGGCCACAGAGATGACTAAAGTCAGGAGGCAAATTAGTCCCTTGGAAGCGTTCTACTTCTACATCAAAGTAGTGCACTGTTCAGAGAAACCCAGAGGGCAGTGGCCCCTTAAAGCGCTCACAGTCCAGAAGAGCACCAATCAGAGACCCCAGCAGGTCAGACCTGCCTGTGCTGGGGCCTTGGCGATGCCCGGTCCAGTCTCTACTGATCATAAATTGCCCTCTTTTAACCTGTCCCTACCCCCACAGCTGACACCTTTCTACCCACAGCTTTTGAAAATTCATTCAGCTGCTCCTGATCCCTGTCTGTCCCTTAAAGGAAGCAGCTAGGAAAGAAATAGGCTCTCAGTTCCCGTGGTGAGAATGGTTGTTGCGTGTGCCCCGTGGAAGCTCTTGTCACTTTGGCCAAGCCTGGAAGGTTTGTTTGTTTGCTTGTTTTAAATAATTTATTTATTTTTTATTTTATGTGCATTGGTGTTTTTCTGCATGCATGTCTGTGTGACGGTGTCAGACCTTGGAGTTACAGACAGTCATTAGTGGCCGTGTGGGCACTGGGAATTGAACCCGGGTCCTATGGAAGAGCAGTAAGTGTTCTTAACCACTGAGCCATTTTTTTTCCCTTTATTTCTTTCCTTTCCCTCCCACCACTCATCTCTCCTTGTACGTTTCTTAAGAAAGGTCAACCCAGGCAGAGGTGGTGGTGCACCATTTTGATCTCAGCGTTTGGGAGGCAGAGACAAGGTGAATCTCTGAGTTCGAGGCCGGCCTGGTCTACAGAGCAAATAAGAATAAAAAGAATTAATGAAAGAAGGGAGGGAGGGAGGGAGGGAGGGAGGGAGGGAGGGAGGGAGGGAGGAAGGAAGGAAGGAAGGAAGGAAGGAAGGAAGGAAGGAAGGAAGGACAACCCACATGACAGGCCCACAACTCTGAGCTGACAGTTCTTCCTGACAGCTCGAACCTCCAGAAAGACCACTGAACACCCCAAAATGTGGAGGGACAACCTTGTCTGCACATCTCCCTCTCTTTTGAGGCAGACCTCTGTTTTATGTAAGCACTTGACAATGAGCAGAGGAGTTTGCAGCCTGAGCTGGAAACTGCTCATGCAGACTGGGCTGCCCACTGGGCGTTCTGCCCAACGAGTGGCCTGCTTATTACCTGTGAACTTCCCATCTCATAGCTTTCCTTGGGAGCACGGCTGGTCCTGGAGACAGCTGTGATGTGGGATTGCAGTTATCTGTATCTGTAAAATACACCTCAAAGCAGGTTTTCAACACCATGCGTTGGTTTGAACTTTGACATCTTCTTCCTAGGGCCCAAGTGCCGGTGAGGCCTTGGGATGCAGGACTGGACCAGGCTGAGTGGTATTGATCCGGATGCTCGAGCTTTTCTCTAACTCATAACACTTCTTTCTGAATTTCAAAATGTTGTTGGAGGAGATTTTATATTTTCCATCTTAGCAAGTTCTTTCTTGTTGCGTGTATTTACGTGTGTGTGTGTGTGTGTGTGTGTGTGTGTGTGTGCGCGCGCGCGCGTGCAGCTGGGGTGGGGTGAGGGGTTCTCACAGTGCACGTGTGTCAGAGGAGAACTTGCAGGAGTTAGTTCTTTCCTTCCATTGTGGGCTTCGGGGATTGGCTCAGCCCCAGGCTTGCCAGCGGTGCCTTTACCTGGTAAGCCATCTCCCCAGTCTTGCATTTTTGGTGCTACTTCTTGACTCATCAGAGAATCGACTTTTTAAAAACTAAATGATTAAAATCTTATCTGTGAAATCATGCTTTTTCCCCCACTGACCTTCTTGGCTGTGGAAGTAGAAACCGGTGTGTCAAGCAGGAGATGAATGCCCAGAATTTGGGGGACACATTGTAAAGGCGCCCCAGACGCAATTCAGTCTCACCGCAGCTGTATCCTGAGTATCCATGCAGACAGCTTGGACTGCTTACCTTCCTCATGGCTGGGACAAAGTGTCCAGTAAAAGCAGCTTAAACAAGCAGAGATTTGCTCCTGCTCAGAGTTCCAGGGCGCGGCCCACCGTGGGGGGGGGGGGGCATGGTAGCGAGAGCTCGAGGCAGCAAGTCACTTCGTATCTGATGTGCTCGGCTCACTTTCTCCTTTTTATGCAGTTTGAGACCCCGGTCCATAGGAGGGTGCCTCCCATATTTAGGGGGGGGGCCTTCCTGCTTGAGTTAACCCAGTCTAGAAACTCCCTCACAGCCGTGCTCAGAGGTTTGCCTCCTAGGTGACTCTAGACCCCGGCAAGTTGACTGCCAGTGTTAACTGTCACACAACTCATTGTACAGGCAAGGACTGACCCCATTCCCCCACCATGATTTCCATCTTTGTACCAACCTCTTTCTCCCCACATCCCCGCTTCTTAGTCGTCTGCCAGTGAGCTAAAAGCCTGGGTTTAAATTTATTACTGGTTTTTAGCCGTGTGACCTGTCAGTGTTCTGACCTCTCTGAGACTCAAATTTTTCCTATATGAGTGGCATTAGGATGACTGATTAGTAAAGTCTGCAACAGAGACAGGTCCCCTGAAATCCTGCCTGCACCTCATGTATCCACCATTCTAAGCTCTAAATACAGGGACAAGCTCTCTCCCTCCCTCCCTCCCTCCCTCCCTCCCTCCCTCCCTCCCTCCCTCCCTCCCTCCCTCCCTCCTTCCCTCCCCCTCCCTCCCTCTCTCTCTCTCTCTCTCTCATCCTCTCTCTCTCTCTCTCAATCTCTCTCTCTCTCTCTCTCTCTCTCTCTCTCTCTCTCTTTCTCTTCCCTTAAGAAAATGTTGTCCGAGCTGAGCATAACAGGTGCTGTATCACCCATCTCTGATGCTATTCTATGGAAAGGCTCTGCAGAGAACTATAGAAAACGTCCCATAGGAGGTAGGATTTGACAAGTCCCAGGCTCCCTTCCCATCTCAGGAAGGGCCCTTGCTGTCAGGTGTGGGGCTAATGGAAGATCTAAGTGTATGGCTTTCTACCCCAATATATAAGCCATACTTGGTTCAAATCTTTACATAGATCACAGTGATAGTATTTTTATAAAATCACTTCAAGCAGAGAAATTGGAATAATTAAAGTGACAGGATTCTCAAAAGCTTAATTGACGGGACTCCAACAAGTGAACACGTCAGAGGTTTCAGATAACGGAGAGGAGCAGACAAGCCCATGGAGAATTTCTTCATGGGTGTGAGGTTGTGTGGGATTCAGAAAAGTTGGTGGCAGTAGCAATCATGGCAAACTACATATTGTTGGTATTCTGTAAGCAAACTGACATGCCTAACACGAAACCAGCTGGCAATGCTCAAACAGTGACCACCTGAGTGACGTGGCATCCCTTGGAGTCCTCAGCCCTCATCCCTCTGCTGCCCTGCAACCCTCTTCTGCTTCCTGCCTCTTTGCCTCTTCTAGGCTGAGAAGACACAAGGACCTATATGCTCCAAATAGTGGCCACACCTCAAATGAGGATATGTGGTCCCAGCACTGCCCACTGTGAGCCTGCTGGGAATCCATGTTAATAAGTCAGCTACCTGGACTCCAAGGAAACAAGTGGGAGAGGCAGGAAGCTAGTGTGACTCAAGGTCGGGGAGACCAGCAAAGCCCCGTGAGAGATGAACTATTACAACCCAGGGGACAACCACGTGGTCACTGAAAGGTGGCATCCTCAGCCATAGGCAGAGGATGGAAAGTCTGAGTCAGAATACAGTAACACAGTGGGAGAGTGCTTGTCTTAGGTCTACTCTGTATCATAAAGAAAACATTTTAAAAACCTACTAAATTAGCCAAGGGAATTCTGGGAGGAAAGGATGTTCTTAACTTAGCTCTTACATTGTGGTCCATGTCTGAAAACCATCACCAAGACGACGAGGTCTAATTCTATCACACGTCACAGTGGACACTTCCTGAGACTAAGCAGGGCCCTTATCAGTGGGCCAGGCTTCCTCTCTCCTGCCAGGGATGGCCCAGCCCATCAAGTTTATTCTTGATTAAGGCTTTTTCTATGAGAATTACTGTAGGTTATTCCAGCTCCGAATAGCTCTGTTTAAATGCAACCTGAGGCCTTCCACTTCCGTATTTTGATTCTCATTTTGGTGTTTGCCATCACTCAAGTCCTACACAAATTAAAGATATGTGGCACAATATTGTCTTTTGTTGTTTTGGTTTGGGGTTTTTTGTTTGATTTGGTATGATTTTTTTGTTTTTCTAGACAGGGTTTCTCTGTCGTCTTGGCTGTCCTAGAACTCCATTTGTAGACCAGGCTGGCTTCAAGATCGGAGATTGCCTGCCTCTGTTTCCCGAGTGCTGGGATTAAAGGCATGTGCCACCACCGCCCGGCTATGGATCTTGTTTATAAAACCCAATGTGTTTTTGGGTGTGTGTGCACTCACGTGACTGACAGCCAGCTCAAGTGCAGAGCAGAGCCCATGTTTGGCGGGGACCCCTTCTCTGTTTTCTTTCCAGTTCTCTCCTTCTTACCACTCAGGGGTGACCACTCCTCTGGCTTCTGTTCCCACAGATGTGTATTACCCATTCTTGAATCTTATGTAAATGATAACTTACGGAGTGCATCATTTTGTCCTGGCTACATTTTTCTCAGTGTGTCTGTAAGATGTATCTATACCCGGGTACTAAAATGAATGCAATCTGTCTTGTTTATTGCTGTATAGTTCTCTTATTTACACAAGATCATTTGCTCCTCTGTTGATGGACTCGTAGGTAGTTGCTAGATTTTCACTATTCCAAGGCAAATTGTTAAGAGCGTCCTAAGGAAATGCATTTAGGAACAGATTCCTGGGATCATAACTGCTCAGACACAAGAGCAGGTGTGTGCCTGGCCTTCCTGTTTACACGGATCAGTTTTCAAGGTGGCTGAGCCTGCTGATCCCCTTGGCAGCCTGAGAGACTCTCCGTCGCTCTCCATCTTCCCCGCTCTTCACCCTCCACTGTTTCCTTTGTCTTCTGGCTGGGTAGTGGCATGTCATTGCCATTTTAATTTGCATTTATGAGATGAATAATGACGGTGAGCACTGTTTCATATGCTCACCTGCCGTTTGAATGTCCTCTTGTGCGTGTAAGGTCTTTGCCCATTTTTAAAAAGGTGTTTGTCTTTTTTTCTGATCAATTGATTGCTATCCTTATATGATCTGATATATACAGATATATACACTGGGGATTTCTTCCCCTTGTCTGTAGAATATTTTTTTCTTGTTTTTCAAGACAGGGTTTCTCTGTGGCTTTAAAGCCTGTCCTGGAACTAGCTCTGTAGACCAGGCTGGCCTTGAACTCACAGAGATCTGCCTGCCTATGCCTCCTGACTGTGCCACCACCACCCGGTTGTCTGTAGCATTCTTGATGTGTGTGTGTGAGCCTGGTGCATTCAAACAAAGGACAGTTTTATCTTACACTCAACAGTCACACTCAGTATTAATTCAAAGAGTGTGTTGCAGACATTCCTTGCGCTTTCTATGCTGTTCCTCCATGCCCTCTATAATAAGTACAGTTTTATTTATTCTGTGCAAATTTCTATGTATTTCATAGTATTTTTGTCTTGTCTTGGTGGTTTTTCTTTGTTGTTGGTGGTGGTGTTTGAGACACGGTTTCTCTGTGTAGCCCTGGCTGTCCTGGAACTTGCTCTGCAGACCCCAGACTAGCTTCAAACTCACAGGGGTCCGCCTGCCCCTGCCTCCCGAGTGCTGGAATTAAAGGTGTGCGCCACCACCGCCCAGTTGGTTTCATGTCATTTTATCCATAGTCCATTAGATTTGGTATCATGAATGGCTATCAAAATCTACTATTTCCTGGCATCTGTTGAGATTGTATACATTTTTTCCTTTACTGTGCTAATGTAACGAATTCTAGGTGGTTGCTTTTCGAGGCCCACACTCCTGGAGTAAGTCCCATTTGGTTTTGATAAATTGCTCTTTTAGCATGCCACTGGATCATACTAGCTAGAGTTTTGCTTAAACGACTTTTGGATCTGTGTTCATGAGAAAGTTTTTCTTTCTTGTAAGTTTCTGACAGATTTTGGAATCAGCTATTGTTGGCTTGGGCAATGGTCTGGCTTAATGTTCAATTGTGCTCCTCAGAGCATTAATCTCAGCTTTGATTACTGCAAATCAGTAGTTTATTATGGCAATAACAAATAACACATGCAATTGGATTAGGCTCGGTGTAGAAACCTATGGTTTTCTGCTTGACTCCAGATTGGTAGAGTTTATCTGTCTTTGTTCTGCCAGCCATGAAAACACCCCAAAGAATTATTTACCCACACATTATTTCTCTTCCTTCTCCGTAAGAATGTCCTTGGAAGTAAGTCATAAATGTTCTGTTTCCTCCGTCTACAAATCAGTCCCGCCAGGAAAACAGAAACAGTGAGGTTGCTCTGGTGCCACTCGCTATCCATGAACTTGAACTGACTCTTAAAAGCCCTTCTTCACAAATCCCTTCAAAAAAAAAAATTCTGGCTTCTATATATAAAAGCCTTCCAAAAGTGGGGATGAAATGTATTCTCTACACAGGGGCATGGGAACGAGGTCTAGGCAATGGCGCTTCCTTTGGGAGGTGTTTTCTCGGCTGTGTTCACTGTGGGAACTAGAAGCGAGTAGACAGACGAGCAAGGGGCTTGAGTGGGACCAAGAGCTCCAGGTAACGAGATGAGCTGCCGGGAAGGCTCAGAGCCATGGGAGAAGGTGACGATGGTGCTGACTCAACGATCCCGGATACTGCATGCCAGGGATGTTCTAGGTGTCTTGCTGTATCAATGCAATCCTCCCAGCTGCTCAGTGTCTGCTTTTGTTGTCTTTTTCTTTTAACTAAGGCTAAAAGGCATAATAAGGGCTGGTGGGTGGTTTGTTGAGTGAAAGTGCCCGCCCTTCAGCCTGAGCTCTGTCCCATCCCTGGATCCCGCGTGAACATAGATTCCTAACTTCACGTGCACTCATACATGGCATGTTCACACAATAAGAATACAGTTTAAAACGTAATGATTCCGCATCATAGCGAGGCATCCTCACGCTGTGTGATGTTCAAGGCAGGTTAATCGCTTCTGTTTCTCCCTCATCTGTCATCTTCACGGTAGAATAATACAATATCCTTTCTTTTAGCTTTTGAAACACACAGTCTATGGCTGTCACCCAAAGTTGGCATGCGGCCGTCCACAGAGCCTCCTGCTCCTGCCTGGCTATAGCTCAGAACCCCTCGACCAGCCTTCCTGATCCCTCGCCCCTCCTGCGGTAACCCCCAGTTGACTCTCCAGTCACAGGAGATCAGCTTCCACACGTTGGGAAGTTCCTGCCTGCAGTGTGCAGAATGGATGGACGTGACAAGGCTGGAGGCGGGGCAGACAGCTGGGGCAGAGATAAGGGTGACTGCAGCCAGGGTGGTGGCCATGGTGATGGAGGGAGCTGACTTGGGCTGATCAAAGAGATTTCAGAGTGGTGATTGATAGGCTTTTAGTAGAAAGAGAAGATGACCCAGAGGCTTGGGGTTTGGATTAAAATAGGCTTTTCAAGCTTTCTTGATTAATAGTAAGAAACTGGTCACAACCGACAGTAAGAAATACATTTTTGCTGTTGACACCTACATACACACATAGATACACAAAAACACACCTATGACAAATGAGCTAGACAACAAAATCCCAACCGTTTATGAAATACTTAAGGCTTCCTACTTTATTTCTTGTTTCTCTTTATCCCCTTTTCTTTGTTTTCTTCCTTTCCTTCATTTTCTGTATTTTCTTTGTTGTGTGTTCTGGTTTTTGTTACTGTCTTAGCCTCGTTCTCACACACCTCCCCTGGCTTCAGTCTCCCAGTTTCTGGGGTTATAGGCATGAGACACTACAATTGACTCTTTCCTATATGCTGGTTGTAATTCACTACCCAGATATTCAGTGGGTTCTGGCCTGTAATCTTCACACACCTGGCCTGAAAGACCTTGGAAGCACCTCCACGGACACTCAGCGTACATGGCCAGACCAACAGACAAGAGTCTAGAATGTTCTGTGTCTCTGGAGCTTCTTTCTGAAGACCCAGTCTCCCTCTGCCCAGCCCGTTACCCTTTACTCCTTCAAGGGCCCTCGAGACCTTCCAGGACCTTCCTTAGTAAAGCTAGTGGGAGCAATGCATAGGCAGACTGAGGAGCAAGGGCACGGTCCAGCAGGTCCAGCCGCTTCAGGTTTGCATGATGAAAATCCTTCTGCGTTCCAAGTCAACACAAAGCAGGGGTTTCACATCAGTGATCCTCCATGCGTGATTCACGGTGACTACGTTACAGAATTACATAGCCAACAGCAGAAGGAAGAATAAAGAAAAGGTGATATTTATCCACAACAGAAATTTTTTTTAGCCATAAAAAAAGAACAAGGTTATATTATTTTCAGGATGCAATCAGAGATCAGCACACTAAGCAAATTAAACCTGTCTCAAAAGACAGATTTTTTTCCCTCTCATTTGTGGTTCCTAGATTATAAACAGATACATAAAGCCATGCACATGTGTACAGCATGAGATTAGATGCAAAACTGCCCTGGGAACAAAGGATCAGGCAGGGTGGGAGTGGGTAGCAGGGTATGGAGGTAAAGATGCTCTATATTCAATACACGCTTATATAAAAATGCCCTATGTAACACAGTACCATGTATCCATGTATTATGAATAGATAGATACACATGAGAAATTTAAATATAAAAGAGATCGGTGTGGGTGATGGTGGTGTGGTTGCCTAACAGTATAAAAGCATTTAGCAATGCACTAAACATTTAAAAACGGGTTAATTTTGCATATGTGTATTCATTTTTCAAAAAATATTTTTAATTTTTTAAAATCATGGTTGCCCCATGCTTGTAATTCTAGTGTTCCGCAGGCCAAAGCAAGAAGATGGGGAGCTTGGGGCCCACCCAGACTACACAGCGACACCCCATCTCTAAACAAAATAAAACAAAATGTCAACTGTCCGGAATGATGGTCTGAAGACGAATCCTCAGGTTGGGAGAGTTCTAGAAGGCCATCTAGGTCCCATTCCCCACTCAGGGGTCAAACTTCCGGAACTGTGTTCCTAAGAAGCTGCACATCGTCCGTCCTGGTAGTGGGGGCTCACTACTGAAGGCAGGTTGGCTTGCCTTTGATTCAGAATTTTGATTAGAGAGCTTGTTCCCCTGGAGACAAGTGTGATTTTCCTGTGAGCTCCTTCCAATTCCACACGTCAGGGTCACAAAACACAGTCTAAACACCCTTTCTTGTGTAACACGAATAATCACTGGGCACATGCCAAGTTCCACGGCCTGTATTTTCAAGTTTTTTTCTTTTCCAGATAGACATACTAGAATACGACAACTGGTTCCCACCTGTGTTTTTTGTTTGTTTTATTTTGTCTTGTTTTATTTAAAATGCCCCATGACATGCAGCTCATATTTTTGGATATTTGGTGTTGTTTTTGGAGATACTAGAACCTTTAGGAGGTGTGGTCTAGCTAGAGAAAGTGGTTCCCTATAGGCCTTGGGATTTATATCCCAGGTCCATTTCCTGTTGCTTTTCTACTTCCTGAACCCCTAGAATGTGGACAAGCATCTCCCAAGGCCACAAAGCCACCTTCTGCCTTGCTGTCCCTTATTCTGCCAACATAAGTAAACTCTTCCTTCTATGAGTCACTTCTTGATGGGTATATGGGCACAGTCGCTTCTTGTTGGGCATATGAGCACAGCTGTTTCTTGATAGGTATATGGGCACAGTCACTTCTTGTTGGGTATATGGTCACAGTTGCTTCCTGTTGGGTATATGGTCACAGTTGCTTCCTGTTGGGTATATGGTCACAACCACAAGAGGAAAAGCTAATATAGTAAACTAGTGCTGAGAAGTGAGCTGTGGCTATGACCACATGACCATGTGGTCCATAGGCCTTTAGAACAGGCCTGTGGAAAGAATGTGGAAGAGTTTGGAGTGATGGACTAGGAAAGCCCTAGAACATAGTAAACGGAATATAATGGGTCGTTCTGTTAAAAGTTAGGAAGATCAGCATGCCAACAGAAACATAGAGAGTGCTGTCAGGTTTATGGAGTTTCTAGGGAGAACAAGATGTTGTATTCTAGCAAAGAATATGGCCGCATTACATCTACGTCCTGAAAACAAATGAAGCAGAATTCAAAACTATTACATTAAACTGTTTGGTGGAGGAATTTTCAACATGGCGTAGCATCCAGGCTGTGGCATAGTTATTGATCACTACTTATAGACAAGTTTATAGTGTGAGAAAGCAGATGGATGTGAAAAGATGTAGCTTGGTAAGGATAGAAACACAAAGTCAGTCAAAGTTGCAGACAGGGTAGGTAAGGAGGGCTTGGATGAAATGGCTTGAATTATAAAAGAGATTAGCAGAATCGAGGAGAAAGGACAACAGGAAAGGGACGTGAAAGCAAGATCCTATCCACTGGCTGCTTCAGGGTGTAGCAATGCAAATGTATTTGAAAGTCTTTCATTTGAAAAGAAAGTGCTCAAGCCAAGAGAACCTATGGGGCATTCTGTTTTGGCATGGCCATCTAGGGAAGCTTTTCCCACATCTAGTCATGAAGGCACATGGAGCCTGGTGCACCTGTCGCCCAAGTGGGCTAGGCTACATCTCCACCCAACAGAAGAACTGGATGACTATTCAACACTGTATTGGTCTTTTAAGCATGTGGAAGCCAAGCATGACAGGGTCATAGAAGCTTGCACCAAGGTTCTAGAAAATAGCAAAAGCCAGAGAACGTGTAGCAGAGTTAGATTCCCCACATGAAGCTCTTGAGAAGACGGTGAATGAAGCTATCGAGTTGGAGCCTAAGTTGCAGTGGAGACCCCAGGATGTTTGTTGGAGATGCCAGAAATAGGAGATGTTCACTGAGGAAAACATCAAGTACTGGGAGGAACTGGCCCTAGGGAGAGACCACGTGTATTATAGACAACAGAACAAGAGGCAGGACTTCGCACGTCCTTTGGAGCACTGGTGATGCCATCGAAGTCCCTGATATTAGACACAGAGCTGTGTTGTTTAGTGTTTGCCTTGCTAGGTTTGGGTTTTGCTTAGAACCAATCTTTTGTTGTTGTGCTCCCGTCCCTCTGTTTTGCAGACAGGAATGCTTACTCTGGGTGTCGGAGGCATGCAGCTTGTTGTTTGTTTTACAATGTCTCACAAACTTGAGTCTCAGAAGAAACTTTGGACTTTCGAACAGTTAGAACCGTGAGGCTGGGGGAGCCTTTGAAGCTAGGCTGAGCACATATTGCATTAGATGACCACAAGCCTATAGCGGCCAGAGGCTAAAGGCTTGGCTGTGCAACCTTTTCCTTGGACTCATGCATCTGAACACCTAACCTCAGTCGGCGGCGCGAGTGTGGGAGGTGGGGGAAGCTGCAGGACAAAGGGCCTCACTGGAAGAAGTGGGTTGCTGGAGAACATGACCTACTTTCTATCCCCTCTCTGCTTCCTGATGTACTAAGATGTGGACAAGCAGCTGCCACACACTCCCCCCACTACCACAGAGCCACCTGCTGCAGGCCTCTAGCACCACAAAGAACTATATCCCCTCAAACCATAAGCCCAAATAAACCCCTCCTCTCAAGTTGCCTCTGGTGAGGTATTTGGTCAGAGCCGTGAGAAAAGTAGCTAATACACTTGACATTAATTCCTTCTTGCCATCATATGAAGCGACCACCTTGGTGTTCTTTTTGTTCTAATACATGTTTACACATGAAATACCCCTGTGAGAGTTACCCCTGACTTTGACAAAGAACCCTAAAAGCAAAGCCATGGAGGACTCCAGTAGATCTTTCTAGTCTAAAGCTATAGGAGGCTAAGGGGGTGAGTGGAGAGTCTAATGACATACTGCATGAAGAGTGGGGTAGTTTCCCTTTAAATACAAGATAAAGGACATCAAGAACCCGGTTCTTAGTTGTCTATATACAGGTGCACAGGAGTGTGCGTGCGGAGGCCAGAGGTCAAACACAGGTGTCATTTCTCAGGTGCTATCCACCTTGGCTTTTGTTTTGTTTGTTTTGAGACAGGATCTCTTATTGTCCTAGAGCTTGCTTGCAGAGTAGGCTGGGCTGGATGGGCAGCAAGCCCCAGAGATCTTCCCATCTCCACATCCCCAGTGCTAAGATTACATGTGCATGACCACATCCAAGTTTTTTAATGTGGGTTCTGAGGGTTCAACTCAGGGCCTCAACGTACAGCGGGCATTCCGCTAGCTCCCCAGCCTCCCATTTCTTAAGTCTTAAGGATGGATCAAATCCAGTCAATCTTGACCCTGACTCAGCAACGGAGTTTGTTTTAGCAGAACCATATAAACCTGTGTCTCGCTTTTTTCCAAGTTAAAAAGTCTTAGCAGTGTGGCACAGGCTGGGGCTTTGGCACTCTATAAATATCCATAATGTATGATTTCCTCCTTTGACTCTGGAACCTAAATAAACAGATTATGTTCCAAAAATTCCATAAAACCGTAATTTAGTGGCCACGGCACTCCTAAAGAATCTCATTCTAAATATAGAGAGGTGTTCCTCTGCAGAAAAATATCCCAGCAACTTGGTTCTAATATATAATTAAATCCTCTAGATACTTTGCAGTTATGTTTTACGGCTTATTTTGAGTGTTCATATTTTATCAGAAAATTATAATTTCCCTCTAAATAGGAGTTTTTACAAGGCATTTGAATTATGACGGCTGGCTTCGGGCTTCAGCTATAATTAAAACCATGAAAGGAAATAGCAGAGCCCCATGGAACACATGGTCCTGCGGAGTCCTCGGTCCTGGAATCCCCCTGCATCCTCAGAGCTGGGGGCCACACTGACGAACAGTGAGGGCATCGTTTGTAACCACAGCTGCCATAGGGTGGAAGAGAATGGATTGAGGGAGGAGGGGAAGGAGAAGGTGACCAGGGAGGGAAGCCTCGTTTCTAAACGGCTTATCCTCGGGCGTCCTGACCAAGTAGACCCATTACATGCCCCCACACTCAGTCTTCCCCTTGAGAAACTCATTTTCTCAGAAACTGCGATGATATTCGTCACTTTCTGCTTCTCCACTCGACTGTCAGCCTCATGAGGGCTGTGCCAGTCAGTTCTTTGTCAATTTCACACAAACTAGAATCATCCAGGGAGGAGGGAACTTCAACTGTGAAAATGCCCCCATCAGATTTGTCTGTAGGTAAGACTGTGGGGCATTTTTAAAAATCTATGATGAATGATTGACATGGGAGGGTCCAGCCCACTGTGGGCAGTACCATTCCTAGGCGGGTCGCCCTGGGTTGTATCAGAAAGCAAGCTGAGGAAACTATTAGGAGCAAGTCAGTAAGTAATGTCCCTCCAGGGTCTCTGTCTCAGTTCCTGACTCCAACTTCCTGCCCTTTTCTCCCCAAGCTGCTTTGGGTCATGGTCTTTGTCATATCAATAGAAAACAAACCAATACAGGGGCCAAAGGCAAGTCTTTCCTGCCCAATACTCTCTCCTTCCAGCTCCTGAATATTCCATGAGATTTCTAGAAAGACCACAGCCGAGGATCTTACACTGAGGGACTCACACACAGAAATACGTTTTGTCACAGTTCTGGACAGGCTGGAAGTCTGGTGGGTGCGGGGGTGACATCTTCTGTGACCTGTCCCCTTGGCTTAAATGACTGTCTTCTGCATCCCCCATGGTCTGTGTTCTAATCTTATAGAATATACAGATACCGAGCCCACTAGACTAGGGCTCACTCACCATAAGGGCTTTATTCATTTTAAAATCCCTATAGACAAATACAGAGTTCTAGGGATCAGGATTTTGATAGATAGTGTTTCTGGAGATACAGTTCAAGCTATGATGCCCATATTAGACTTTTAACAAATCTATGCTGATTAAGAATAAAACAAAGACACCCACAGGCCTACCTTCCAACACACGACTGGCATACATAGAAATGTAGATCTCATCCTTTGCTTGATAAATGTATACCTCACCCTTCGTCAAATAGGTTTCCTTTTGTAGTCAACAGAGACCATTGCAGACAGCCACAACCGGTCAAAACCCAGAGAACAACTGACCATGGGGTACCCAGTTCCAGTTGACACATCTATAACACAAATTTATGCACCTAAGCCTTGGAGAACACTGAAGGAGCTGGGATAGAAAGACTGTAGGAACTAGGGAAACCTTTTTGAGATAGTCTCTTCCACATGACAGGGAAGGTGAGTCCAGGAACTCGCAATAATATTGTACCTACACAGGCTCTGAAAGTGGCAAGACCTTGGGAGGAGTAATGGGAGCAGAAACCATAATCAAAAGGCATTGTATGCAAGAAACATATTTTCCCAATAAAAGAAAAATAGAAAAACAACAAAGGCTAAACAATGACACCAGTTGACGCACCAGCATATGTAGGGAGATCTCACAAGATTCCATCCTAGATGAAGAGCTACAGGCAGTCAATAGTTGCAGAAAGAGAGAGAAGCAGGCTTCTCCAAGGACAAGACGCCCAGCAGGTTATCCGATCCCAAACAGTCAGCTCTAAACGCATCTGAGCAATACTAAATGAACTCAGCAGATTGTTCTTATAAACTTAGGCATGTGTGTATTTATAATTGACAAGCAAGAGATCATGAATTTGCGAAGGAGTCAGCCGGGGTGGGCATGGGAGGAGAAGGAGGGCGATGATGTAAATACAGTACTCATAAGTGGAATTTTCCAAATTAAAGTTAAAAAAAAAGAAAAGAAAAGAAAAGCCCAAATGAATGCTAGAGCATAGAAGCATCCCAGCAGATGCTCTTGGAAGCCTCTCTCCTGGGTGCCTCTGAAGGATACTTGTTCAGCAGTCCTTTCTGTCACCTCCAGCATCCTAAGAACACGGATATATAATTCTGGCATCTCGGAGCCAAACTCAGTCAATTCAGATAACTCGAATCTCGTGCCGCAACATCCAGATGTGACCTTCAACCCTAGGAAACCCGCTTTGGTCATCGTCAGAGGGCCTCACAAGGGCCTTCAGGGCACACAGAGGCCACTGTGTTATTTTGATAATGTCCACCCTGTGACAAGTCTAGTAGATCTGTCCATCTGTCGCCTGCTGGCGTGGGTCTTAGATCCTCATCCACGAACATTGTAATGCTTTTCTGTGTCCTTGCACGTGAAATCGAGGTCTGGGTTATTGGCAGAGTTTAACAGGGTGTTTATCATGTCCTTCCATGTTTATCATGCCACCATCCTGGTTTCCTTCTGTCTGTGATGAAACACTCTGACTTGGGGAAGAAGGGTCTGTTTGGGTTGTATTTCCAGACAGATTGCAGTCCATCTGTGATCACAGCCAGGGCAGGAACTCATAGTCTTGAAGCAGAAACCATGGACGAATGCTGGCTGCCGGCTCATTCCTTGGCTCATGCTTATTATAAATCCCAGGACCAGCTGCCTAGGGAATAGTGCTGCCCACAGTGGGCTGGGCCCTCCTCTATCAATTAGCAAACAAGGTAACCTCCACAGACAGGCTCACAAGCCAATCAAGATCTGTCCAGTTCTTCAGTTGAGACCCCCTTCTCAGATGACTTGATTGACAGTTAAGGCTAACTAGGATAGCCACGAAGGTGGCTTTGGCTCCCTCGGTGCTAACCCTCTGCTTGTCACTTTCCATCAGGCCTCGGGTCTGGAACCCAAGCCGGTAGCAGACAGCATCCTGATGTTGCGCGACAAAAGATGGGAAGAAGTCAGAGGTGCCCTGATGTCTGCATTCCGTCCTGAAAAGTTGAATGAGGTAAGAGACAGGAAGCACACACTCTTTCCCTTAAGGAACAGTCTTCTCTCCAAAGGGAAGCAAAGAGTTGGACCAGGTGCAAGGCTTGCCCAGGTGGTACATCAAAGTGCCTTGCCCACCAGGCACTCAGTCTATCCATTATACAGAAGGCAAAGCATCTTCCACATCCCTGGTGTCCCACATGCTCAGATACCATCAATCAACGGTTCAAACTGCATGCCTGGCTCTGTCCCGGGATGCTGCTTGAGGCACTTTGAGGCACTCAGGAGAAACATAGAACAGTGTTTCTCATACTTTCCTGTATAATTGATTGGGGAGCCTGTTCAAATGCAAATTCCCATCCCGGAGGTCCTGGCCACATCTGAGATGGTGAACTTCAAACTACATGTTGGGAGAGGCTGTTTTCTGAATGGTGATGCACTGTCCAGGGCTGAATCACATCTTTGGATTGGAAGTGCTGGCCACGAGTGGCCAGGGAGAGCTCTGGGTGGACAGCCAGGCCAAGGTCATCTTTCAGACAGATTCACACAGGCTCCATCAGGCTGCGCGAGATGTCACAAAATCTGAAGTCTCGGGAGTCCCCTTTCTCGACCCAGGGACACTGCAGGAGTCCTCCCTCCCCTATCAAAGCTGATGTGTGCTTTTCCTCCCAGAGTCTCCAGCATCCATCCCTATCTGCTTGTGGAAGAGGGCCTGGGAGATAACAGACAGGTCAGGCTGCCCAAGAACTGTGTCCTGACTACCTCCTTCCCCGCCAGATGTGACCCTGATGGTTTCTAGATGCTTCCTTGGCCTTTCTCCTCTAGTTCATTGATTCTCACTATGGGACACGGGGTAGATTACAATTTGTTGCCTATAATCCCAGCATTCATGAGGCGGAGGCAGGAGGATTACAAAGTTGAAGTCAGCCTAAGCTACATCACGAGACCTTGTCTCAAAAAAAAAAAAAAAAAAAAAAAAAAAACAAATCAAACAAACAAAAACTAGTTCTTCTTGGCTAATCCAAGTCCCATGGAATCAAAATATCAAGGTGCCTGAGAACCTGTGGGTCCTCCATGGTTCTGCTATAGCCTGAATGGGGCAGCCCCAGGGTGCGAGTGTTCTGTTTGGTGCCCCCCACTTCACTCTGCCTCCTGTCTACTGCTTTCCCAGGCCTTCTCTGTCTCATTTCTCTCTGGGACTCTAAGGATCCATTTAGTTCATGTATTTACCGCGTCTGCCGTGCGTCTCATCCTGCTACATGGATGTTTCAGGGGACAAAACTTTTCCTTTTTCCCGGCACAACTTCTTTTGAACTTTGAACTGCACTCATAAGGTGTATGTATAATAGGTACTCAGTAACAGTAGCTCAGGGGATGGATGAAAAACCAAAGAACTAAGAAACTTTCTGTCTGTTTCAATGAATGCTGTGTGACAAGAAAAAAAAAAAGTCAAAGGGAAGTCATTTTATCAAGAAAAAATTAAGGGACTGGAGAGACGGCTCCATGGTTAGGAGTCCACATGGCTGTCATGGAGGACTCAAGTTTGGTTCCGGCACCCACATCAAGTGGCTCACAGCCCCCTAAACTTCAGCTCCAAGGAATCTGATGCTGCTGGCCTCTTTGGGCGGCCACACTTGCACACGCATAGCCACACACAGACACATACACAGAATTAGAAAAGCAAAGGCTAAGCAAGAGGATGTTGCAGATTGCTGGCTTTCTCCTCACGAACTCACAAGCTGTACACATGAAGGTAGAAAAAGGAGTCATGAAGACCACAGAAAACGAGACGGTGCCGGGATGCTGAGCCCAGGCACACGGCTACCTGGAGAGAGCCACGAAACCTCAATATTTCTCGTCCTTCCTGAATAAAAAGCTTTGGGATTTTAGCCACCAAACTCCAGGGTTTATTATCCCACTCCCAGGGTTTATTCTAAATGAATAAATAAAGAGTCTGCTTTTCTTTGGAATTGTGAGGCTTTTCCTTTGGCATCTTAGAAGCTATGCTCTTCCCCACCTGCACCCACATGCCACGCACCTCCTTTCCCGGCTCCCTGTTGGTTTCTGGAGGCCTTCTTATACTTTAACCACCCACCGGCTTCATCTCTTAGGTCAGGCTGCCTCAGTCAATAGTGCTCAGAATTATTTTACATACACGCGTGTGTGTATGTGTGCGCATGTGTGTTTGTGTGGCTTTTGCTTGTTTGTTTGGAAAAGCAGAGAGTCAAGTGAGGTCACATTTTCATTTAAAAATAAATTGCTTTTGGCTTTAGTCTTAGTGGGGATAATATAGAGAGGTAAAGCCAGAGCAAATATGATTGATGCCTCCCGCTTCAGGAAGAAGGGACCAGCGGCCTCATAGCACGGAGACAGACTAGTGATTAGGATTTATAGGACAGATTACCGAGTGGTGCTTAGAACATAACTGATTTTCGTTGTTGTTAGAGAAAATCTTGCCTGGTTAACTTGCCAGATTCCCCACCCATCCTCCAAAAATGTTTGCGCTTTTAAAAGGGCAGCTGGGAGATTTATTTAGGCCTTGATAGTTTTCACTAGACTCCTTACCAAAGGCTGTGAGTAATCCTGGAGCCGTGTGCAATTTTATTGTGAACCAGGAAGTAAACGGGTTTAATTTCAGGAAACAAAATTGAAACCAAATCCATACTTCTCCAACGGAAACACATAAATAACAGGATGCCCTCCAGGGCAGGTTAGTGCTTTTTTTCATTTTTAAATGTCATAACTAATCGCAAAGAGGGAAGATAGAGTGGAACCTGCATATCTGTGTTTCTCTCCAAACTCTTCCAGCTTGAAGGACTTTCACAGGCTCCTCCTCAATGCTCTCTCTCCTGTTGGGTACCCGAAGGTCACCTGCTACTCTTCCGCTGACTCACGCAATCTTACAGGAGTCCGTGAAAGTCCTCGCATAGATGTGATGATGAGTTGGGCTCCCTTCTATGGCTGGGGTCCAAAGGCCTGTCCCTAGCGTGGCTCTACTGGGAGCCGACAGGAGGTGCCTCCCTGGAAGGGGACTGTGGCATCCTAAACATCTCAGATCCCTTCTCTTGCTTTGTGGCTGTGCCGGCAGAGGTTTTGCTCTGACCCAAACCCTGGTCACAATGTGCTGTCACACCATAGGCCTGGCTGGTCATGGACTGAACCTTCCAAAAATGTGAACCAAGAGAAACCGAGTCTCTGTATAAATTGCTTGTCTCGGGTGTGCTTTCCCGGTGGTGAAAGCCGATCAGTTCAACCACCACGGAAAGGGGTCTGAAAGCACTGAGGATGAAACAGCCTCGGTGGTTGAATAGCTCGATGAAGTACTACCAACTGTTAGATTCGCCACACGCTTTAACACGTTAAGAAGACGTTTAGTTATCTGTTTAGCTTTGTTTATTCTGGACTCATGGTTTTAAAAGGGTAAAAGTCTGGGGAGTTAACGGCATTGTGTGCTGTTGAGCAGAACGGTGCTGTTGGAGAGTGGGTCTCTTCAGTTCCCACTGTGGGCCTCATTTTCCAGGGCTTCAAGGACAACGACCCAGCCTGGCATCACATTAGCCAACTTTGCATTGCTACAGTAAAATAGTCAAGCAGATAACCTATCGAGGTAAAATATCTAGTTAGCTTGCTCTTTAGCAAAGTCAAAAGTCCAAAATCAATGATTTCTCCTGGCTTGGCCTCCAGTGAGAGTGGCAGACTGTGGCACGCTGTGACAAGCGCCTGCTGGAGCAAACACTAAAAAACTCACATCTAGACTCAGACCAGGGTCCCACAATCCCCTTCAAACGCACGCTCACATCTAGACTCAGAGCAGAGGTCCCACAATGCCCTTCAAATGCACGCTCCCTGTAGCCTACCTATTAAAAGTCCACAGCACCCCCTAATGCTTCCGTCCTGAAGACCAAACCTCTACACATGATCTCTCAGTAACGGTGTTCGGTCCCTATCAGGCAGCTTATATATTCTGTCCTCAGAATCTTCTATCAGTGGTGGGCATTTGCTCCCTCGCCCAGATAACCAAGGATCGACCAGGGACTGGGAAACTTCACAAGCGGGACCCTAAGGACGTCGGTGTCACCCAAGAGTGAACAAGCCACTCAGAGAGCAGTGCACGGATGAACAATGTGACACACACAAGGAAGGCTGGCGTCTTGACAGCACCAAAGGCTGCAGCTCTTGGCCTAATTTTTCACTTTCATCCAGATGTTTCCTGTTGGGAAGGCATAGTCAATAATGTATGGGTCTTGTAGACAGGGGCATATGTGCTCATTACTCCCCATCGGCCTTTCCTGCCTGGGAGAAGATGTATGACCCAAGAATGAATACAATTTTAAAAAATTCACGTTGATACAGTCAGCTTATGAGTGAACGCGTGACTGGGACCATTTCAATATGAAAGTCTCTGCACAATTACAGTCATCATTGTGGCTTTGGGCTTTGTTTGGCCCTTAAATTCCCCGCATAAACTCTTCAGGCAGTTGGTACGGGGGGCTTCTACGGCAGAAGAGAGTTTTTCGATAACGCTGGAGCAAGCAGCTTTTACTTGGCAGCATCCCTGCCGGCGGTTTACTTTTAATATTTGCTTTTATTTCTTAATCCTTCCAAACAATAAAAATAAAAGTCATTATAAACCAGAGTAGCTGTGGCAATAAATACTTCAGAGTCCAAAAATACATTGTCCCTGTCTGACCAGTTGCCCATGTTCCAGGCTGTCTGAGTATTTATCTAGCAGTGTGAGACCATTATCCTGAGACTCAGTTATATCCTACTGACACCTAATCTTCTAATTAAAATCAGAATAATGATATACTGTTTAAATTCTACTTTAAAAAAATGTTCATTTTCCATTTGCATTTAAAAGAAAACACACTCCTCATCACCGATACCCCATCCTGGGTTATAATTTGTCTTTCTTTGCTGGAATCATAATGTCACTCCCAACTTGCCGCTGGTTAAATGGAAAGGAGCATCTAAAAGTGCTTTACAGCTTGGCTGTTGCTTGGCAACAGCAGCAGCCGCCTCCTCCCCGGAGTAAGTTCTAATTGGCCACAACCCTTGACGAGAGTCTCTGACTTATTGGAGACGACCACTTGACTATTCATCTAGGTGGCTCGAGCTGCGGCACATCAGCGGGGGACGGTGCATAAAAATGAGTCGCGGATGTTTTTCATATCTGGGTGGCTTTTAGCGGTGGGGTCGTGGATGAGGGAAGTGATAAGTTTCGTTAGCTAGAATTAAGTTTTCATTTCTTAGTCAACAGAGCACTTCAAGGTGTTCCTTTTTAAAGCTGTCTCGGGCAGCTCACCCTGATGCATCCAGATGTTCTTCCCCCCCCCCCCCAACTTCACGTCTCCAACACAGATGCCCTCAGGCCTGCTGGGTTAGTCAGTGGTGAGTTACTACAGCAAATACCAGAGATGATCCCTGTACCAAAAGAAAAAAAGATACTTTATCTCAGAGTTCCAGGGATTCTAGTCCTCAGCCGATGGGCATACTGTTTTGGAGTCTCTGCTCAGGAAAGGGGACAGCGGCGCATCACGGAGGGAGCACAGGCAGGTCACAACCTTTCCGCTGGAGGCCAGGGGCAGAGGCCACAAGATTCCCTTCAAAACCACACTCCGAGTGATCCTCAGGGCTCCCATCAGGCCCCGCCTCTCCAAGTCTCACCACTTCCCAATAGCACCCTGGACAAAACCATTAATACAGAGACCTGCGGGGGCTGTTCCAGATCCAAACTGTGGCACCACACAGGAAGAAAGGTTAGCCTTCAGCATTCATTGATTTCAATCTTTTAAGAAATTTATAGCGTAGGAGTGCAGCGAGATACATAAACACTGCATAATAACCAAGTGGTGGAGGGCGGTGATGGAACCCTTGTCTTGTTTGGAGGCTCACAAACTACTTTGGGGAAGGGGTGCAAGGAATAGTCTTGCTACTAGGATCACTGCAGTCAACGTTAGGAAGAAGGTTATGAGACAGGTACACAGGCATCTGGACAGAGCAGTAGAGAGCTTGCTCAGAGAATAGGGGAATTCGTTTAGGCTGGAACACAGCATGCAAGAAAGACACCAGGGGGAGAAAAAAGAATTGCAAAATGGGTTGAGGCATGCAGAGGTCACGGCCCTGTACCAGGGGAGCCAGGGCTGTTAAACATTTGGAAGTGGAGGAGTGACTTGCTCAGAACTCCCTGGTGGGAGAAAGCACTCCATTTTGCTTTTTCGCCTTCAAGATGCCAGATGTCCCCAGACATATGAGGCAATCTTTCTGGAGCAGTCGAGGAGAACTGTAAATGATACATCTGGTCTCTCTTGTATACTACCTAGCCAAGGGGTGAGGGCAGATTCCCAGAGTCCGGGGATGGGCAGCTTCCCAGGGTCCAGGTGTGGGCAGCTTCCCAGGGTCCAGGTGTGGACAGGTTCCCAGGGTCCAGGTGTGGGCAGATTCCCAGGGTCCAGGTGTGGACAGGTTCCCAGGGTCCAGGTGTGGGCAGCTTTCCAGGGTCCAGGTGTGGGCAGCTTCCCAGAGTCCAGTGTGGATATGTTCCCCAGGATTCAGGTGTGGACAGGTTCCCAGGGCTCAGGTGTGGACAGGTTCCCAGGGTCCAGGTGTGGGTAGCTTCCCAGGGTCCAGGTGTGGACAGGTTCCCAGGGTTCAGGTGTGGACAGATTCCCAGGGTTCAGGTGTGGACAGGTTCCCAGGGTTCAGGTGTGGACAGGTTCCCAGGGTTCAGGTGTGGACAGGTTCCCAGGGTCCAGGTGTGGGCAGATTCCCAGGGTCCAGATGTGGACAGGTTCCCAGGGTTCAGGTGTGGACAGGTTCCCAGGGTCCAGGTGTGGACAGGTTCCCAGGGTTCAGGTGTGGACAGGTTGTTTCCCAGGGTCCAGGTGTGAGCAGGTTGTTCCCAGGGTCCGGGTATAAACAGGTTCCCAGGGTCCAGGTGTGGGCAGGTTGTTCCCAGGGTCCAGGTGTGGGCAAGTTCCCAGGGTCTGTGTGTGAGATCAGGCACAAGCCTCTACTCTGTCTTTCTTAGTATTTCTCTACACTTGGGTAAATGACTAACCAAGCGGTACACCATCAACATGTGGAGCTCATTGCTTTAGCAATGTCATATAACTTGAGACCCTTTCTTTCCTACTCCCTGAACAGGAAATACTTCCTCCCCCAACCCTCAATGAGATGCCATCCCCCAAACTTCTAGATTCCAGAGGCTTTTAAGTGCTGAGGTCTTTTTTTTCTTCTTTCATTCTTTCATCCTTCCTTCCTTCCTTCCTTCCTTCCTTCCTTTCATTTCCTTCCTTGTGTTCATAGTATCAGCTCTGTAGAGAGTGAAATTGTAATCTAAGAATAGATATATTGAGGGGCGAAGGAAATATGGGACCTGCTAAGAAAGTAACGGGAATCAGATGTTCTGATATTCTTATTCCCATGTTCATGAAACTCTTTGAACACAAAAATAACCAGGTTCCATCACCATGAAATTCTGAAGTCAATGTGTCAAAGAGATGAATTTCTTTATAGATAGGATATGTCACTTCAAGTGGATGGGCTTAATGATATGACCTTCTACAGACCCAAATTTAGAAGATGGCTGCTTTTTTTCCTATGGTCCCCAGCAAATTCTTAACCTGTATTTTTATAGTATATTAGTTATGTTTTGCATTACTGTATCAAAACATCAGACAACAGCAACTTAAGAAAGGAAGGATTTATCCTGGCTCACAGTTTAAGGGAAACAGTCCATCATGGCGTGGAAGGGACAGAGGCAGAGGCAAGAGACAGCTGGCTACATTGCATCTGCAGTTAGTAATCAGAGTCCCACCCCCAATGACCTACCTCCATCAGGATCCTACTTCCTAAAGCGTCCAAAGCTTCCCAAAACAGCACCTCCATTTAACCAAGTGTTAAATCATGAAAGCCTACCGGCAGTGATGGTGCACACACCTTTAATCCCAGCAACTTGGGAGGCAGAGGCAGGTGGATCTCTGTGAATTTAAGGCCAGCCTGATCTACTGAGTGAGTTCCAGGACAATAAAACCCTGTCTCAAAAAAAACAAAAAGCAAAACAAGATCAAGGGTTAGAAGCAGCATTCCATGAGACCAAACATGTGGGCCCAGTGGGAGCTGTCCATGAAGAAGAAGAGAGGTTCAGAGGAAAGTATTCCCAGTGTTCAAACAAGCCTGGAGATGGATCCTCCATAGGACAGGAGCCATGTTTGGAGCTCTTGATTGTGCAAGGTCCATTACATGTTTTGTTTCTAATCATTGTTATAACACATCAAGGGAGGCATCATTATCCCCATCCTGCAGGTGAAGATATGAACTCACCAAGTTTCGGCCTTTGGCAAGAAACTACGAAGTTCCAGGGAATGGAGTTATAGCCACTGGCGATGTCTTTGAGTGTTTTCTCTGCTTGGAGCCAGTGTGAATTACCCAAGTCAAATTCTTCCCCCTCAAGAAGAATGCCAAGAGTGGGATTTTGGAGCGATGTTGGAGAATGTTCCTCTAAGCAGGGGATGCCTTGCCCCTCCCTGGCTATCTCCCTAAAGGGTGCCTTCTCTGTCTGCTCCTAAAGATTGGAGTTCACCACTTGCCTTGTGTCTACACTATTCTTCAGAGACAGGTGGTCAAATCCTTTGAAAAACACTGGGTGCTGAATTTATATAATAAAGTCCAAGCTGAGCAAGAACTTCCTTCCTTGGGGAATTTTCTTCCCAAACTGAGGATGATACTTTACTCTCAGCATATGTGCCTTGTCACCAAACAACCACCCAGTCCCATATTCTGACTCACTCCTCTAGGGACAGCCCAGGCTTGACTGTTGGACTGTCACCCTGGCCTTAGCCAACTTAGACTGTAATAGCAAAGTACTATAGACTGGATGGCTTAAACAAGAGATAAGTGTTTTCTCTCAGGCTGCAACTGGAGAACAGGGTCCAGGCAGTAGTGACTTTAGGTGGCTTCTCTTTTGTGGTTTTTAGGGAGCCACACATTTTACTATGTGCTCACAAGATCCCCTTTTGGAGACAGTGTCTCACTGTGTGGCTCAGGCTGGCCTCAAATTCACTATTGTGGCGCAAGCTAGCCTAGACATCCTAATTCTTCTACCTCAGCCTTCTGGATGCTGTAATTACAGGCACACACCATCACCCCTGGATCAAGGTCTCTAGCCTTAACATTTCACTTGATGCTAATTCTTTCCTGGGAGGCTGTATCTCCAATCCAGCTACACTGGGAATTAGATCAACAACATATGGGTTTCAAGGAGGACACAAGCACTCAGTCCACAGCAACCCCCAGAAGAAATCCATTTTTAAAAACCAAGCGGTATCAATATTTTATGAGATTAAAAGTACAACATATGTGCATCTTGAAAATGTTGGGTAAAACAAAAATAAAAATCACTCAATGTCCTACAAAGACGAAAGACAACAAAGCAAAAGCCTTAAGATGTGGGTGGAAGAGCAAGGGGTTCCTTCTGGTCTCGTGGCCGTACATCTGCCACATTCACCTGCTTGTCTGGAAACTCAGGGAAGGAGCTGCGGGGCTCTTTCCACAAGCCCAAGCCACCGAGACTTGGCTTGTATACAGCCCATGTAAGAGAAGGCGTTCTATAGCAGCGGTACATAGCACAAGAGGAGAAACGGAAATGATGGCTGCCAGCCAGCACACAGATCATGCTCCACTCTCTTGTCGTATGTTCTCTGCATTATTTCTTAAAACACTTTCATATGGCATGCCCCATCTCATACCACATTAATCCAGATAAAAACGTCATTATCCATTCAGTTGTGACTGATAGCAGGCATGGCATAGTAGGAAATTGCAACCGCATCACTCAGCAACAAAGCATTTTAGTTAAGTGCATGTGGGAGAAGCAATGGTAGGCAGCTGGCCGTGGCTCCTGAGGAGAAGTGATGGTAGGTGGCTGGCCGTGGCTCCTGGGGAGAAGCAGTGGTAGGCAGCTGGCCGTAGCTCCTTGGGAGAAGCAATGGTAGGCAGCTGGCCATGGCTCCTGGGGAGAAGCGATGGTAGGTGGCTGGCCATGGCTCCTAGGGAGAAGCGGTGGTAGGTGGCTGGCCGTGGCTCCTGGGGAGAAGCGATGGTAGGTGGCTGGCCGTGGCTGCTTGGGAGAAGTGATGGTCGTGGCTCCTCTGAATTACCCAGGTCTGTACTTGGATTCCGTGTAAGAGAGCTCTCCTAACACACAGGGCATGCTTCTAGCCTCTGAGTCGTTTGTATAAGTCAAGTTGTATATTGCATCTCTCTTACTAGCATAAGGATATTTAAGCTTGATGTCTAGGGAGACTTTCATTCTGACAGGTTTTTATGGGTGGTGGTTTGGTTTTTTTTAATGCTCCTCTGAAATACATTTTAAAAAAAGTTTTCTATTTTTAATATTTTATTAAAATAATATTCACTTGAAAAACTAAGCTTACTAGGATAATTGAAGGAGCTACAGTGGCTTAGCAGGTAAAGGCGCTTGTTGCCAAGCTGACTAGTTTCTTCTCTGGGAGCCACAAGGTAGAAGGAGAAAGCCAGCATGTGCACACCCACGCATGCATACTGAGTAAATAAACAAATGCCTTAAGATAACTTGGGAATGGTCACCAGAGAAGCTAGCAAGAGAGATGCAGTTTAGATAACAATGAGTTCTCCAAATATTAAGAAAGTCAGATTTCGCTGGGCGGTGGTGCCTCATGCCTTTAACCCCAGCACTCAGGAAACAGAAGCAGGTGGATCTCTGTGAGTTCGAGGCCAACCTGTCTACAGAGCAAGTTCCAGGGCAGGCTCCAAAGCTACACAGAGAGGGAGAGACAGGGAGGGGAGCAGAGAAAAAATGTATAGCTCAATAAAATCAATAATTAAAAAAAAAAACTACACAGAGAAACCCTATCTTGAAAAACCAAAAGAGAGAGAGAGAGAGAAAGAAAGTCAGATTTCTCGGGAGTGATAGTCTGGGAGACATTTTTAAGGAACCCATCTACACGCATTCCTGTACAGTGGATTATTCAGAGGAAGGTTTGTGAGAATTTAGAAAAGAATGCCTCAGTCATGAAGAGTTGATACAGAGTCACCAAAACCAAGTCAGATTCACTTTGAGCATTTCTTTCCTGAAGGGATGTAAGGACAGACAGCTGGGTCAATGGCTCTCCTGCTTCAGTCAATCGCTGACAAGGCCTCCTCCTGCCAATTATTGGGAAAGTGGTACCAGGCTGAGTATTTACTTGGGTTCATCCAGCCTGGCAAAAGATTTTAAAAATTTGTGCAGATACCTGAAGCTACCGTCCAGGGAAGGGTCCCAGGTCTGCGCTTGAGCAGGTCGTTACAGCCATGAAGTAAAAGTTGGAAGACGCATTGCCAAAATTGCGATGGAGCAAAGAAGGAGTGGCCACTGTCCCGCTCTGAGTTACAGGAAGCCCTCGGGCTTCTCAGACCAGCTCCCTCCTATGGGCTCCCACCCCAGTGCAGGGAAGGAAGCCCTGGAGTCATAAGTCTGTCCCCACAGAGCATATGGGGCCAGCTGGCAGGTAGCCGTGATGTCAACGGGAGGAATCCAACACAGCCATGCTGTCCCCTACCATCTCAACATCTGCTCAGACTGTCCCACCGTGCTCAGGGTTTTAGGGCAGTTTAGGGAGTTGTTCTTCCCAGAACTGCTGAAGACAACTTTTTATGGAAATAAAGGCAATAGAAATGCAAAGCCTGGGGCTAGAAAGAAGGAGCGATGGACCAGAGCGGAAGACCAGGTCTTCCAGAGGACCTGGGTTTAGTTCTCAGCACCCACATGGCAGCCCACAACTGTCTATAATTCTAGTCCCAGGGATCTGACACCCTCTTCTGGCCTCCTCAGGCAGTGCACACCCATGGTTCATAGACATATATGCAGGTAAAACACCCAAACAGATTAAACTTTTTTAAAATACAGAGGAAAAAAATTTTTTTAAAAAAGCCTTTCTAATGAACAGACCCTAAGGGCTAATGCAGTTATGATTCATGGGAAAAGACCTCGTGACTTTCATTGACCTGAACCTTGATATTTGTTTGTGGTGTGTGTCTTCTGCAACAGTCAACATAAACCTGACCTTGCTACTGGCTTACAATGGGAAGATCACAGAAAGTGATTAATTTACTATTTACTAGATAGTGTCTGAAGTAGGACCGTGCTCTACCTATGGGTTGCTATTCGAGAATAACTTATTTTTTCTTTCTTTTTTTTTTTTTTTTGGTTTTTCGAGACAGGGTTTCCCTGTAGTTTCTAGAGCCTGTCCTGGAGCTAGCTCTTGTAGACCAGGCTGGCCTCGAACTCAGAGATCCGCCTGCCTCTGCCTCCCGAGTGCTGGGATTAAAGGCGTGCGCCACCACCGCCCGGCTCTTTTTTTTTTGTTTTTGTTTTTGTTTTTCAAGACAGGATTTTTCTGTACAGCTTTGGAGCCTGTCCTAGAACTCGCTCTGTAGACCAGGTTGGCCTCAAACTCACAGAGATCCACTTGCCTATGTCTCCTGAGGGCTGGGATTAAAAGTGTATGCCACCACCGCCCAGTATAACTTTTTTTTAAAAAGAGAAGCAGCAAGAATAGAGACAGGTGTACAAACCTTTGAAACCAAAGAGGTAGTTGTAGCACACATGAGTCTGCTTCCCATCACAATAACAAATACTCATAACCATCAACTCAAGAGAAAAGTCACTATAATACAGCTCACAGTTTTTAAGGTTTCAGTACATGACTAGTCAGATCCCTTGTACTGGCTCTCTGGTGGCCCATGATGGCAGCACTTGGCAGAACAAAACCACTCACCTCAAGGTCAGAAGTAAGAGAGAGAATAAGGAAAAGGCCAGGGCCCATAGTCCGCTGAAGGGCACATTCCTAGTAGCCTAGAGAGCTTCCTCTAGGCCCAGCCAGCTAAGGGCTTACCACCTCCTGGTCAAACTGTCCTATGGGAATGCTTACTGTCCAAACTGCAGTAGAGGGGGCTGAATTTTTCCTCGATTCAATAACATATCTGACAAGTAGATTAACATTTTATGAGTTCTCCCCAATATCTTAAGATTTAAAGAGCAAAAAGCAGATACTGCATAATCATTGAAAGTCATCTATCTGCCCATCCATCCATCCAACACAGAATCGCATGTGCCAGGTTCTGTTGCAGGTTCTAGAGATTAAAAATATAAATAGAACAAACAGACAGAAACCTCCCCTGACTTCTGGCACTTCATAGTCTAGCATCAAAACAATGACAACCAGATGTTGGAGAGACGGCCTAGGGTTAAGAGAGCATATTGCTCTTGTAGAGAGCCCATCCTTAGTTACCTGTGCCTATGTTGTGTGGCTTACAACCTCCTGTACTCCAGTTCCAGGGGATCTGCTGCCCTCTTCTGGCCTCTGCAGGACCAGGCAGGCATGTGGTGCACATACACACAGGCAAAACACCCATGCACATAAAATAAAATAAACCCTGATTTCTTAAAATTTAAACACAGCTTTAAAGTTTCTTAATAATAATAATGAAAACTAAACATTAGGCACCATTTCAAAGTATGATTTCCATAAATGTGCAGAAGAACCTACAATAGCATGTTGCCTCTGCTATGATAGTCTTCTAGAATGTGCGCCAGTTCAAATGATCCCCCTTGACAGTTCAAGCATGACCTCTCAAATATACAGGAGAGGGCAAAAGACCATAAGGAATTCTACCCATCTGATCTGTTGGAAGTCAAAGTGATGGGCAGCCAGACCTGCAATCTAAATGTGTTAGAGCCAGTGGGCACTGCACAGGTGTGCACAGCACGGCTCTCTGGACCTTTCTCTTGGTGATAGAAATTGTCCCCAATCAAGTATTTTAATATTAAGAAGCCAGCGATTGCCTTGTATAGGCCAAAATTTACCCTGTCTTGGAAGGAAGGCTCAAGCAGATGAAACACAAATGAGAAACCATTTCTCAGAAATACCATCCAGATAACTTCTGAGTTAATTAAGAAGTTCGAATGGCTGACCCTGAGCTCCTCTGGATACTGTTCTATGTTCTGCTGGGAGATCTGAAAGCTTCACTGGAGCAAACACGCCTAGAGTTGGGGTAGTTCCAGGGCCAGGACATAGGGAGTGTGGTCTACTTGCTCGCTAATACTAACCACATGTCGGGAAGCTGAGTGCTGATTCGACGTTTTGTCTAAACAGTGATCACTTTCATAATTATTACACCAGATTTACTTTTGAGCCTTTCTTCTTTTGTGTTTCTGCCACAGAAAGCTAGCTTAAGCTTTAAATAGGTATTTATAGACACTGTATTTACAGATATTGCGGGTACTTCCTTAATCTTAGCCTTACGAAAAGTACCTTTGAAGTACAGTCTGTTTTTCTAGAAAGCACTGTGTGTAACCTTAGCCATCATCTGCAGCTGATTTAGGCATGATGCCCTAATTACACCTCTGCCCTCTGTTGTCAGATGACACCTCTCATCAGCCAAGCCTGTGAACGTCTCCTGACTCACCTAAAACGCTATGCGGCATCCAGAGACACGTTCGACATCCAGAGGTAAGGACCCCCGTTACAGGTGAGGAGTCGCAGCCCTGAGTGGCTGGTTCTTGTGACTGTACATAATTGCTGGACAATTATCTTGGGAGTAGGAAACTGGAATTGCCAGGCATTCCCAACGGCACAGATGGGCTGGTTAATGAAAAGAAACCCGCTTAAACCATGACACAAAGCAACTGGAGCCAGGGATGCCGCCCGCTGAGGAAAATCCCAACAGGCAGTGCTTAGTCCCTGAATAGACCTGTCCTCTGCCTCCGTGGACATGGTGGGCAAGACATGCCAGGGCAGAAAGGGCAGGGACTTTGAGCAAAGTTCCTGATCTCTCACATCAAGAAAAATTGTGAGGCCAGCTGCGGTGGGACACACTTTTCATCCCAGCACTTGGGAGTCAGGAACAAGTAGATCTCTGTCGGTTTGAAGGTAGCCTGGTCTACACAGTGAGTTTCAGGCAATGGCTGCACAGTGAGACCTGGACTGAAAAAAGTGAGTCTTGAGGTCGAGGCTGTAGTTCAGTTGGTAGAATGTTTGCTTGGGATGTTCAAAGCCCTGGGATTAACTCCCAACACCACACCTTACTACACACCTGTAGCTCCGTATTCTGGATACTGGCTACATGGGGAATTCAAGGCTTCCTGAGATACCTGTGATTCTGACTCGAAAAAAAAATTAAAATTATAATAAAGTAAGTAAGGCATATGATCTGACCTGCTCAGGAAATGAAGGCAGGAAGATCACGAGTTCAAGGCCTGTCTGGGCGACTTAGTGAAACCCTATCTCAAAATAAAAAGCTAAGAAAATGGAGAGGTGGCTCCGCAGTTAAAAGCACTTGTTGCTCTTCCAGAAGACCTGGGTTCAATTCCTATCTCTCACATCAAGTGGTTCACATCTGTCTGTAACTTCTGTTCTGGGCATCCAATGCCTTCTGACCTCTATGAACAATGCAGGCATGTGGTGGTATACATACATACACTCAAGCAAACACATATGCACATAAAACAACTAAATCTCTAAAAATTATAAATAAATAAAAAAATAAAAGTGGGGGAATGGTTCAATATATAGTTCAATAGAATAGAGTATTTGCCTAGCACGTGCAAGGCCCTGGTTTCAATTCTCAGTTGAGCTAAATGGATTAATAAATAAATAAGTAGTGGATCATTTATGCATGGCAGCCACAGTTCTGTGGCGGGCAGGAGGGCAATGTTAAGTATATACAGCTGGCAATTCAAGTGACTGACTTTTCTCCTAGCAGCCTTTAGATGCTTTATGCTAAATCATGGCTGGCAGCAGCCTGGGACCAGGATGGCTGCAGATCAGCCCCAGCTGACTCAGAATTATCACCGCTAATAAAATCACAGCGTAGTCGACGCCAGCATTTCCGTGGTGCCCAACTGTTGACAGAGCTTCTCCACACGCTCTCAGATTGCGCAGAAGGTGGAAGAAGATAAGGTGGCCTTCTCGGCTAGCAAAGCAAAGCAAATCGTTCTTCAATCCTGGGATCATTAAGTATGAGGGGCTGGTGGAAATGCCTTCAGTAGTCATGCGTAGTTATTGCCTCAGTAGGGGAATCTGTGATCGATTGTCAGAATGTTTTCAGTAAGAGCAGTCAAAATTTTAGAGTCATCAAGTCACGACACCCATTCTCCACTGACAAGCTGGTGACTGCCGAACTCGTGCAGAAGAGGATCTAAGTGTGTCTGTATCCATGACACACACAGACGTTATAATTATAGAGGAATATTAATAACCCAGCTATTAGCCTCCTTCAAAAGACCTTAAGATGGCAATGCCTGAAAGAAAAGGAAAAGGGAGCTGGAGAGATGGTTCAGAAATTGAGAGCATTGGCGGCTCTTCCAGAGCTCCTGAGTTCAGTTCCCAGCAACCTCATGGCGACTCACAACTGTCTATAATGGGTTCTGTTTCCCTCTTCTAAGGACTGGTGAGGTGGCCCAGAGGTCAAAGGGAAGCCGGGAAAGCTTAGTGATCCAAGTTTGATCCTCAAAAACCACACAAAGGAAGAGGCCACCTGACCCCACACAAATACGTGCTGTTTCGATGTGCCAGTGACAGAGATGACAGGGTGGGAGGTGGAGGAAAGAACCAACTCCACAAAGTTGTCCTCTGACCTTCACATGTGATGTTCACTGTGGTGCCATGCCCCATCATGCACGCACGCACACACACACACACACACACACACACACATACACCATGCACAAACGTACACAGTATCAATACATGCATACCATTTTATGAAAGAATAATGTAGTTTAAAATGGCCTTTGGGAGGGACGGGCCTCCTATCCTGAGGTTAAATTTTCTATGGCCACTGGAAGACACAGTTCCTTTTGTTTGTTTGGAAAAGGCAATGTGTGTTTTCAGTAATAATATAAGTAGATCCTGAAAGCCTGCCCAGAGTTTTCTTCCACCCCACTCGAGTGAGAAGAACCCTTGCTTTTGTTCGCTTTGTTTGCCGCACTTTCAAAAGCTGCAAAGTCACCAGGCGTAGTGGAATAAGCCTTAGTCCCAGCGCAGGGAAGGCAAAGGCTAGCCAGGGTTACAGACGTCTAAAGAAGGGAGGGGAAGAGGGAGGTGGGGGAGGGAAGGAAGCCAAAACAAAAGTCTTCCAAATCATTGGAAGGGAAAAGGGCGGGGAGTAATGAGTTAATTGGGGTCATTCATCAATGCCCGTTTGACAACTGTCAATTAATTATTAGATTCTGACCTGAGAAGAGCTGTGCACACATGGGGGTGAAAGCCCCTAGGTTTGGGGGCTCCTATTTCCCTCCGCACAGGAAGGCCCCCTCCCCTGGAAGGTACGCACCTTGATATTCAATTCAGTCCTAAGGCTTGAGAAAGTGATGCCCTCACCTCTCCTGTAACTCCTCGGTAAGGCTTTCCCTAGTCCTCTGCTGCTGCAGGAAGCTTCCCTCCCACTGCCCAGCTCAGCTCTGCTGGAAGTCCCTCTGTGGTGCTTAGACCTGCCGTGCAGACCACACAGACCACGAGGGGTGCACTCTGGGAAGGTCAATAGGGTATCTTTCAAATGCCAGTCTCTCTCTCTCTCTCTCTCTCTCTCTCTCTCTCTCTCTCTCTCTTTCCCCCCACAGGTGTTACTGCTGTTACACCACAAACGTGGTGGCCAGTGTGGCTTTCGGCACCCAGGTGGACTCCCAGAACGCTCCAGAAGACCCATTTGTACAACACTGCCGGCGTTTCTTTGCCTTCAGTATCCCCAGGCCCCTCCTGGCTTTAATCTGTGAGTGCATCCCCTACTCAGGGTGGTGAGGCCAGACTCTAACTCATGGAAAAGCTTGCAGGGTAGAGTCGTTCCCCCCCATCCCCCCCCAGCTAGGAAAGGTTCCTCAGGAGTCTCTGAGAGTTGACTTGCAAAGACACTGTCTTCCTGGTGACTTGCCACCAACACAGGTAACCTTGGTCTCTGTCACACCAGGATCAGAAAACTGGTACATAGGAAGGCAAAGCCAAGACTAGAACTCCAAGTCTCTCGTTTCCTACGGCTTTTTGTTTTGTTTTCTTATCTCCTCACTCGAAATCCCGTCTTGGCCGGGCGGCAGTGGCGCACGCCTTTAATCCCAGCACTCGGGAGGCAGAGGCAGGTGGATCTCTGAGTTCGAGGCCAGCCTGGTCTACAAGAGCTAGTTCCAGGACAAGCTCTAGAAACTACAGGGAAACCCTGTCTCGAAAAAAAAAAAAAAAAAATCCCGTCTTGATCCAGGGAACCCTGTCCTAAGGACCCAGGCTGCAATATTGCAAGACAGGGGAGTGTCCACAGTGGATGGAACCATACCCCTGCCAGCAGCTGCAGCAGCATGTCTTAAGGACAATTCCAGTAACTGCTATGGGGACACCGATTCCAGAGAAAGACAAATAACAAATGGCCAGAAAGTTAATAAAGTTGATGTACTTCTACCCTCTTGTTAAATCTTGACACACTGTCGGTCACCTATTCTGTCCCCCAATCTCTGAGATTGGAGATAGCGATTGCTAAGTGCGAAATTGGGTTTGCAAGGCCAGGTGCACATGAGGACTGACTTTATTGCACGAGCATTCAGTGAGGGCTTACCATGCGTGGGGAATGGGACAGAGAGCAGAGCTCAAGTCAGCTCGAGCCTTGCTTGCTATGAGCAACGCTGAGTCTGTAAGGAAGACGGGCTCCCAAGGACACCGGTTCAAGACTGGCACTTGCTTCTTAGTGACAGAAGTCTAATGGCCCCGGTTCATTATCACTCCCCCTTCAACGCCACTTTTGTTTTTCTCTTTCAAGTATCATTTCCATCCATAATGGTCCCATTGGCCCGGATTCTGCCCAATAAGAACCAAGATGAACTGAATGGCTTTTTTAACAAACTCATTAGGAATGTGATTGCCTTACGGGACCAGCAAGCAGCAGAAGAGGTAACTATCTTAATAGGACGCAGCCTGGAAACAGAATGGAGCCTAATTTGGCATCACTCTCTCTTTTCTTTCTCCACCCTCCCAGCCCCTCACATCGCATGGGCCCATCCTTTATGAGTCTCCCGTTCTGAGCTTTCCGGGGCCAGTGGAAAGCAATAGGTATCAGGGAAGGGAAGAACAGTAGGCAGAAGTTCCTATCGATGTGCCTATTCCTGCTGTGAACTATCGAAGAACAAATGCCAGCCCCTGAACCGTCTCCCACCATCTAGACATTACCCCAAGCACAGGTTGCAGTAGCCCCACCCACTCCCAAATTTTGTTAAGTAAGAGCCTCATGTAATTTTCATGAGCATAGTCTTTCTGCCGAAAAATAGCAAGATGGGGATTCATAGCATGAATAGCATAAATATTAGCAAGACGTTTGGGCAACTGTCAATCAATCTTTCAACATGAAGATTCTTGCTAGAAAATTTGTGGTTGACGCCCCTGCTCAGTTTAGCACGTTCCTGGGTTTCCTCTTTCCCTTGCAGGCTTACCCTCTGCTTGGCACATAGTAAGGATAAGTAAATATTGGTCAGACTTGACTCTGAGTGGAATGCCATTGTTGGTGTGATAGAGCATCTTTCACCATCAGGAGATGCTCCTGCCCGTGGTAGAGCTGTCCATTAAGGGATTCATTGCATTAAAGACAGTTACGAAAATGAAAAAATGGGCTAAAAGGGCTTTTCCTTCGCTGCCTTGAGCAAGATGGAGCTTTAAAAGGGTTTTCTCAAAGACAGTGGCTCAGAGGGATTCATGAGGCCTGATGGTTAAGGCATTGGCCTAGAATGAAATCCAAGTCAATTAGTAGTTTGATGCACTTAGCAGCCTTGGGCAGCAGCCTGTCCTACTCAGCTACACGCCCTGGGGACGTGTAGCAACGTTTCTCTGCATCAGAAAGGTGTGGGGACAGATACGAGCTCTCAACCCCTTGGCCCACACCACCATCAGCTCCACTTGAATGCCCTTAGAGGTGGGGGAAATGGGCCAGCTGGTCTATCTGGCCCCACTAGAAAGCAAAGAGAAAAGACAGGACAACTTCATTCAAATGGATGTTTCTGGGCTGTGAGGAAAAAGCCTGAAGGACAAGAAATAACCATTTTCAGACCTCACGATTGCTGCAAAGGACTGTGCTATGAGAGCTTACACATATGCACAGCCATACACACATGCACAGCCATACACACACACACATGCACACCATACACACAGCACATAGCCATATACACACACATAGCCATACACACACAGCCATACACACACAGCAGCCATACACACACACACAGCCATACACACACACAGCCACACACATACACACACACATAGCCATACACACACACAGCCATACACACACACAGCCATACACATACAGCCATACACACACAGCCATATACTCACACAGACACACACACACAGCCATACACACACCACAGCCATACACACACACAGCCATACACACACAGCCATACACACACACAGCCATACACACACAGACACACACACATAGCCATACACACACACAGCCATACACACACAGCCATACACACACAGCCATACACACACACAGCCATACACACACACAGCCATACACACACAGACACACACACACAGCCATACACACAAGCCATACACACACACAGCCATACACACACACAGCCATACATACACACAGCCATACACACACACAGCCATACACTCACACAGACACACACACACACAGACACACACACACAGACACACACACACAGCCATACATTACACACAGCCATACACTCACACAGACACACACACACAGACACAGACACACACAGCCATACAAACACACACACAGCCATACACACACACACAGCCATACATACACGCACACAGCCATACACACACACAGCCATACATACACGCACACAGCCATACACACACACAGACACACACAGACAGACACACACACAAGACACACACACAGCCACACACATACAGTCACACACAGACATACACACAACCACACACACATATACACACACAGACACACACACACAGCCATACACACACACAACCACACACACAGACACACACATATACACACACAACCACACACACACAGCCATACACAGTCACACACACACAGCCATACACACACACAGACACACATATACACACACACACAGCTATACACACACACAGTCACACACACACACACACACACACACACACACACACACACTTGCACCCAAGCCTGAAACCCACTGGCTGTAGAACCAGGCTGAAAATTCAGAAACCGTTGTACTGAGTGACTAAGAGGTGAGAGGTTATTAAAGAGCCAATTACTGGGATTGCCTCAAGCTTTTCCTTCCACAAACTTTACAGCTATTTGTTTCAAACAATGAGTTGATCTGAGAAAAACCTCCCAACCACAAATCCAGGGCTGCCTGTGTCAAGACAGAGCTATACAGTTACTAAGAGCACTCACTTAGAACCCTTCTGAACTCTGTATACATTCCATCAAACAGATGTGTGTTTGCACAGCGAAAATGCCGCACAGATGTTAAAAGGTAAATATTTTTCTAAGCTCTAGCCGATGGGCGGATTAGATGCCTACATCTATCAGGGCATGTATTTTCCTTGGATATAACCGTAAACCAGCCCTGTTTCCATCCTAAATGGGCAGCTTTCGCATGGCCTCCGCGACGCTCTGGGAATGGAAGAGTCCCATCTGCACTCATGTTCCTCTCTAGCTCATGGGCCCTGGAGAGCGGCCCTTTCCCCTGGCCTCATCAGCTGGCAGTTAAGACAGACTTCTGCAAGACTTCACCAGCCCTTTTTGCAGTCTGGCTGGGCTTGCATAGGAGGGGGGAAATGCCAGCCGCCATGCTGCTTCTGGGAAAAGACTTGGTGTGGCTATGGCGGGGAGCTGCCATCACTCGGGTTCCACCCAAGAAAAGCGACAGCCGAGCCTCAGGGGCTAGGAACATGTCACATCCAGGCACCCAGGGAGCCTGGGGTGTCACGTTCCCCTGAGCCATCTTATTCTGCCCCCCCCCCCACCGTGACATGTGGGACCACAACAGCCACCCGGATGTTGACCAATAACAGGACAGCAAAATGAGCAGGGTCAGGGAACGGTGAGGAAACCCAGGCTTAGCTGTTTCCTCTGCTATTGAAGTGGGAACAGCCTGGTGGGAAATGGAGACCTTGCCTCCTTGGCCTCAATGTGTGTTCACCTGTAGTGGTGAGAGCCCTGCCAGGCTCCCGGCAGACACCTTTGATGGTCCCTACCTGTTCATCGGCTCCCAACAGCAGCTGAACAGTTGAAAACAAACCCACTGCTCCCATCCCCCAAGGGCATCTGTTGCTTTACATTCTGATTTGAAGAAGATTCTATTGCGTGTTTAATATGTGCTCAGCATAATACTTGGCCCAGGTGGGGGAAAAGGGAGGGTCTCACCCTGGGGTTGCTTTGCATCTCCCGGAGCAGAAAAAGTAGCCACACGTGAAATGCCAACAAAGTTAAAAGGTGGAATGACATGCCGAGGTGTGGGGCATAGATTATTCATGCAACAGGGGTTCAGAAGCCAACGAATTGAGAAAAAACGTCACACAACTAGGGAAGTCCTTTGAAATTATAATATTTTCCTGTTGGAAGTTCTGATACTCTCCTCTTGCTGTTTTAATCCCATAAACCAGAAAAGAGCAACATCCTGGTTGTTATTCTTCATTTAAAAAAAAAAAAAAAAAAAGAACATTTCTAAGAAAGGACATGCTGGGAACACCCTTCGCGAATGCCAGAGCAGTGGGTAAACACTCTGTGGTCAGGATTAGTGGTGGTCAAATTGTAAAGGATATGCAAATTACTGATAAGGAAGGTGGGGGAAATGATAAGGAGCCTTTAACCACTCAAAGGAGATTGAGGATTACTGGAGAGAAAAAAGAGATCCCATAGGAAGCAGGCTGCCAAGTCTGGGATCTTTGAAGACAAGCCGGCTCCTTGCTACGTGCCGCCATCCCGTCCTGTTGACTGTCTACTGTAGGAGAAAACTTAGAGCCGGCCACTGTGTCCTTGCATGGTAAACCGTAGACATGTGCTCTGATTTAAATCTATCAGGTGTTTTCTCACTGGAAATTCAGCCAGTAGTACACACGTTTAGAAAGTGCTAATCAGAACTAAAAGACTTGGCTTTCCCACCTCCTTTTGCTCTAGGGATCGGACTTGGCCAATGTTACTACACGTGAAAGATGCACATACGTCTCTAGGTTGTACACTTACTGTTTTTAGGGAATGAGATCCCACTGTATCTGCTGCTCTAAAACTTGCTTTATTTTAAGCACATTTGGGGGTGGGGTAGGAATCAGCCTGGCTGGAATGGCCTCATCCAGAATAGACGAAGGGAGCATGAGACATAAACACAACAGAATACTATTTAACCTTATAAAAGAACGGGATCTATTGGTTTTCAGCTACATACATGGATAGAAACTGGAGGGCATTATGTTAAGTGCAAGAAGCCAGGAACAGAAAGACAAACACAGAATGCTTGTTGGGCCTGTGGGAGCTGAAAATCTGATCCCAGAAATAGAAAATGATTGTCAGTGGAGGCTGGGGAGGGGAGGGAGGGAAGGGAGGCGGTTGGGTACCCAAACCCTGATGAGTAAGAGTTCTCCAGCTCAGCAGGAAAATTACATTCACAGCTAGGTGTGGCTGTTCTGTACATCTCCAAAAGGAGAGTTTGAAGATTCCAGACCTACACAGCACATACATGATATGGAAGACTCTGCTCTTGCCATCACACGTTGCATGTATTAAACTGTCCTACAGTTGCTCCGTAAGTCTGTACAATGGCAAAGAGGACAATAGCCTCATCTTCCATTGGAGAATCGGTCTGCCCCTCGCTGCTGTCCTGAGGGTCATTCTGGTGACCCCCAAGCTCTCACCATCTCAGATAACCCAGTGACAAGAACCTGCTCCTCCTGAGCTGTTGAGAAACTCCACCCAGGAGTCTCCGCCCTGGTCCTCCAGCCTCACTCAGTGACTCTAATGTGCCGTTTCCTCTCTTGTCCTCAGAGGCGGAGAGACTTCCTACAGATGGTGCTGGATGCCCGGCACTCCACACACTCTGTGGGCGTGGAAGACTTTGACATGGTCACAGAAGCCCTGTCCTCTGCCAAGTGCACAGTGGACCCTCCCCAAAGAAGCCGCCCTACACCCGTGTCTAAGCCTTTAACCACGGATGAAATTGTGGGCCAGGCCTTCCTCTTCCTCATCGCTGGCCATGAGATCATCACTAACACACTTTCCTTCGTCACCTACCTGCTGGCAACCCACCCTGACTGCCAGGAGAGGCTTCTGAAAGAGGTGGACCTCTTCATGGAGAAGCACGTGAGTAGGGCGGGGTCCAGGCGCCCGTGCACATCCACACGGCGGTGGATTCGGTGAAATGTCGCCTTAATGACTTGTTAAAATCACATTCTAAGTTTGTAAGATAAAATAAGGTCACACGCACCTTCGCCATCTCTCTGGGCTAGCAAGTAAAATGGGGTGTTCAGAGGAAAGTAAAGAGCCTGTAAGACTGGCTCCGGGGGCCTGCAGAAACCCAGGAAAAAATGGGGGGGGGTGTCAAAAGGCAGCCATAGGGAAGGAGTCTGTTTAAGGCATGCTTTGACTGTGAGCTACTTCCTGAAGAAGACAGGAGAGGGGAGTCAGCAAAGAGAGCCACGTCTGGAGAGGGATGCATCCAGAGACAGGTGTAGACAAGGGACACCAGATAAAGCAGGAAGGAGAGGGCAGAGGAAGAGGCACAATCCAGACAAGAAGGTAGGATGTGGCTGGGAGCCCCAAGCACAGGTGGAGTCTGGGGTGTCTTTGGAGATGAGGCCCCTCTGTAGTAGATTGCAGCAACCTTTCCTGGGTATTGTGCTGGGCTGCTTTCTCACCTCGTGGTTTTCTCGGGATGCTGCTGTGTGCATTGCCTTGAATCACTTTAAAAGTCCGTACTTTAACTAAGGAAATCCCCACAATGGAGTCTTGTCTGTTACACCCTGACGTCATTAGTCAGCAGTCACAAGTTTGGGATGGAGCTTATTCTGCTATTGGAAGCGTTAGGATCCAGAAACTAATTCTTAGACAAGTTACTTTGTCCTACCGGGGAAGTAGAGGCAAACTTAGTCTTTCTTCTCCAAGTCACTTTATAAATCTTCGGAACTCGAATAACTGCTACTAAGTGCCCCAGGATTTAACTCCATGTGAGCCTGTGTGGTCAACTTCAAGTTCTTTGATGTTATGATAACTGACAAGCTGGGTCTCCCCAATACCCTGCTTATACAGATTGATCTTTTGAGCCTAAATGCATGAGTTTGTATTTCTCCTTAACACTGTTTCATTCAGTCAAAATAATTTTAAGTCTTGATTCCACCATCTGTCATATTAGGGTTTCCTCCTGCTCATGCCTTCTGAGACTTGCTAACCATGTCTCCCATTTCATCCAAGTCATTGACTAAAATGTTGAACAGGACAGGGCTTCCTCCAGACTGACATTGATCCATTAATCAATATTCTTCGAGCATGGACTCTAAGCAAGCCATGAATCCAGATAACCCTACCACCTGGCTCCGTCTGCTTTATAGGGAGTTATAGAGCGTTTGGTTCCAGTTGAGTGGCAGGGGAGAAGAGAGGTCAGAGATGATGGGGTACATCACAGTGTGTGTATCTTATGACATATTTAGTACCAGGTAACAAAACTCTGAGTCAAACTGATTTCTAGCAAAAACAAACATTTGTATCTGTGGGTACGTAACCTTGCTCCATTCAGGAGTGAATGAGACTTCAGGAGTGAATGAGACTTCAGGAAAATATTTAGTGAAACCTCAAAGACACCCTCAGACCTTAGTTTTTCTGACCTCAGTTTTGACTGTTTCTTCCTGTTGGCCCCATGGTTGACTACACTATCCTTGGGAAGCCATAGGAAGCCTGCCCAGAGTGCCTGGGACCACATACTTCCTCACTCCTTGCCTCCAAAGAGGATCTGTGACTGCGAATTCCCTGTGAAAGTCGTGAAGGTCGCTCCAATCAGAATGCTGAGGTCACGGTCCACCCATGGGCCAATTATTGTAGTCAGGGCATAGGGACACAAATATGCCTGAGCAAACTGACTTTAACCCCAAGATCAAGTACGCGGAGTCCCATGGCTGGGGACTGGGGAAGATGCCTTCCTGAGGAAGGTGGCAGAGGGAAGTTCAGCCCATAGTCTCAAGCCAAAAGGCACGTTAAAAGAAGAAGTGGATGTAGAAGTATCTGCAGGGTGCCCTGTGATGGGGTACATATGAGAGAGGCCTGGGGAAGGCGCAAATGCTCCAAGAAGTGGGGTGGTTATCTTCACCCCGAGGGGGATTAAGAGCCAAGAGTCTATTAAGCAATAGCCCTTCCAAATGACACCTTCCAGGGCCACATAGATGTGCATAATTAGTTCTAGACTGTTGTGTTATAGACAGTAGCAAAGCCCTGGGAGTCTGCCAGGTTCATCAGCTACAGCCTGCATCAGGTCTGGGTAGGGAGCTGTGGACATAGCCAGGCTCCCAGGCAAAACCCGGTGACATTGCCCTCACCTCTACCCTGACCCAAACTGGCCCTGACCTCAAGGAAGGTGATGCCAATTCACCAGACCCTGGCCTCCTTCAACCTCTGAGCCTAGGATCAGGACTTCCTTCCCTAAAAGGCCACCTCCCTTGGGGCTGTGCTCAGTGTCCCCAAGCCATGGGAAGACCCATGGGCACACGAACTGATTGCACCAGGTACGGGTTTTCCATCCTCTGAGAATGGTGTGAATTGCAGACTCCGGGGCCCTGAGCAGAGACATTCTGATTTTGCTACAGGCTGGGAGGGGATTGCATCAATGATCAACAGTCCCACAGGTGCTGACGCACTTGGTGTTCATTTTGAGCCTGCAGCATCAGACACTGGCACCTAGAACCATCTCCCAAGAAAATATGATCTATCTACCTGTGTAAGTCCTGAGGGTCATTTTCTTCCTCTGGACAATATTTGGGGTCATTTTTTTTAATGTCTCCAGGCTGGTTTTTTTTTTTTAAATAAACAACAAAAAAAAAACCAGTAAGTAAGATAGTTGGAGAACACAGTGCCCTGTGCAGCCTCGTTCACAGCACCCACTCCGTGAATACTTGTCGGTTTCTTTTTCCTCTCCTTCCTTCCTCCTCCTCCTTCCTTCCTTCCTTCCTTCCTTCCTTCCTTCCTTCCTTCCTCCTCCTCCCTTCCTTCCTTCCTTCCTTCCTTCCTTCCTTCCTTCCTTCCTTCCTTCCTTCCTTCCTCCTCCTCCTTCCTTCCTTCCTTTCTTCCCCTTCCTTCCTTCCTTCCTTCCTTCCTTCTTCCTTCCTCCTCCTTCCTTCCTTCCTTCGTTCTTCTTTCCTCCCTTCCTTTCTTCTTTCTTTCTTTCTTTCTTTCTTTCTTTCTTTCTTTCTTTCTTTCTCTTTCTTTCTTTCTTTCTTTCTTTCTTTCTTTCTTTCTTTCTTTCTTTCTTTCTTTCTTCTCTCCCCAGAACTCTGTTAATATAGGCCATCTGTCAGGACATGAAAATGCAGATTAGCTGTTCACACATTATTTTCCCGAAAATATTCCTGAAAATTTGCATGTAAAGTATGATTTGTTATAACTTTCCTGCTGGTTTCCACTCAACAGCTATCTCCTGAGTGCCAGTTAATGCCGACTTCCGTGGCTGCAGGCTTTCCCTGTGCACAGGGGGCTCTGGCCTAGCTCTAGAGGGCAGGACCCCTTTGGGTGACCTGTCATTCAAGTGGCTGGATCCTGGCTCTTGTCCCTTCCCCCAGCACCTTCTCTCCTCCAGTAATGCCTTTTGGGGATGTAGTGAGAGCCTCCACCCTCCTCTACAATTGAAAAAAAAACAAAAAACAAAAAAACAAACCCTGTGTCGTCTGGGACTGCTTCTTGCAATGGTAGAAAATGTCACCCCCAATGGGCAGTCGAGAAGGTTCAACTGGTAAAGCCACCTTCTGCCAGTTTGATGAAAACTGGCTCAATCGTCCTCCACCAAGCTATACTATAGAATGAGAAAAGCAGACCTCACACTACCACCCGACAGCCACACTCTAGCGGTGGCACCTCTACTCCTCCCCCCACCCCCGCTGCACACAATAAATAAATATAAACAACAACAATGAAAGCAGGTAGACCCCAGGGCACAACAAACTCCAGAGGCTGCAAGTGTTCCAACCCTGTGCCCGGTTGCTCTCTCTGTCTCTTGGTTTCAGTCCCTTTGGGCACACTCGTCCTTCTGACTCTCCCCTCGCTTCAGGACAGCCGTGTCACCTGGAGTTTGAACAGTGTGAATTAAGTGAGGTCCATGAGAAGGTTTTGTGTTTTCTCCCGTTATTACTTTAAATGTACTCGTCAGTGTTTCCTCACGTGTGTGTTGTATGTGCGCGCACGTATGCGTTCACACACGTGTGAAGGCCCAAATTGGCCCTGGGAGCCTCCCTCCATTTCTCCCCATCTCATTCAGTGAGGCAGTGTCTCTCAGCTGAGCCCAGAGTTTCTGTATGGATAGTCTGTCTAGCCAATTCGCTCTGAGGATTCCCCATCTCCACCTTCTGAGAGCTGGAATCATGGGTAAGCTGCTACGCCCAAGCAGCCTTCCACGGGTTCTGGGATCTGGACTTGGATCTTCACACCTCTGCAATGAGCTGCCACACCTTGCTTGCATATAGAGGTTAGGGTCCTTTGCTTGTACAGCAGGTACTTTATTGACTGGGCCATCCCCCCAGCCCCTGGCTGAGAGTTTTAAGTATGAGGTTTCCTGGAACTGTGAGGTATTAAGTACCCATCTCTAGTCTGCTGAGTCGTGATCCAGTGAGCTAGCAGTAAATCCCTCTAGCACTGAGCTGCATCTGCACAGCTCTGACCTCTATATTAGGAAGACGGGGGCAGCAGAAAGCAGGTACAAGCCCAGCATGGAGAAGCATGGTTCTCCTGCTGAAATGCTCACACAGAAGCCCATTGCTTCTCAGGGACAGATCCCTCAAGCAGCCACTGGCAATGAGAACACGAGGGCCTGATTATCTTAGACCCAGGTCACCTGTCCATCTCTGCAGTTAAAGAAGGTGGGTCTCACCCCTTCCTCTAACCTTTCAGTGGGGGAAGGGTAGATCCTGGGTGTGGGGTGAATAGCAAAAAAAAAAAAAAAAAAAGCCCGTTCAGCATTGGGCATAGAACCCATGGTCCCCCAAACCCACAAATCCAAAGCTGCAGGATCTCCGTGACACAAAGCAACAATAGGATGTCCAAGAGGCGTCCCAGTGAGGGCCCAGTATCAAGGGTGTAGTAGAAGCCAGAGGCCTCAAACCAGACCAATGACTCATTGCAACGAACACTTAGAAGTAAAGATGTATGGACTAAAGGGTGCAATGTGTGACTCACAGGCCACACTACAGCTCCCGTGCCAAGATTTGTTTTATTTGGTTTTTTGTTTGTTTGGTCTTACCTTTAAATTTGGGGGTTTCTGGGGGCAGGAGGGCAGGCTGCAAGGGCAGAGGGTAGAAGCAAGGGGATGGGGGGATGAGTGGCATCAGGATGAATGATGTGAAATCCACAAAGAATCAATAAAAAGTTTTGTTTTTGTTTTTTTAAAAAAGGATCCATGGTCCCCCAAATAAGAAGTTCCCTCTCTCAGTTTCCTTCCCTCAGAACTTCTCAGAGCAGAGTCACGGAACCAGGACAGGGACGTGGGTCCAGCAGTGCCCAGGCCACCTGGCTCCGTGCATTTCTCCTAAATGATGTGGCTGCTTCTTGTGACTTCCTCGGGGCACCTGATGCTTCCGACTGCTTACAGTGGAGCCCAGGTTGCCAGCTGCCAGCTTCCGTGTGCATCCTTTACCAATCTAGAAGAGACTTATCAGCCATGAAAGTCAAGAGTTTAAAGCTTCACTTTTAGCAAAAACAACTTAACTCATGCGCTGCCCCCTTCCTGCCCTCAGCTCCTGCTCCCACCCCGTTGTTGGGGAATCAACCCCCGCTTCTGCCTAACAATGCTCTATTCCTTGCTCCTGACTCTGACCCATTTGGCCTCAGCTGCCTCTCTCCTTACAGGGACCAGGTTTCTGTTCCAGTGTAAATCTGCCCAAAGCTCATGTCTCCAGCCTTCTTTCTAGACACACATATTTTCTTCCAAATCATCTGTCTTGAGAATTTTGCTCAGCCTCTCTTCCTTTTGCTTAGAGCCTTCTCTCAGTCTGTTGCTATAATAAAAGACTTGAGAATAGACAAGATAAAAGAACAACTAGCAGAACATTTCACTATCACTCTGGAGGCTGGTGTACCAGAGTCTGCTGGCGGGTGGCGAGGGCCTTCTTGTTGCTTCGTGATATAGCAGAGAGTGTCACGTGCTGAGACAGCATGCATGCTAGCTTGGTCTCTGCTTCTTTGTTTTTGTTTTTGTGTATGGTTGTCTACATGTATACACACATGTACACACATGCACACACATGCACACATACATGCATGTACACACACACACACACCTATGGAGGTCAAAAGTCAGTGTTTTGTGTCTTCCTCCACTCTCAGCTTTATTTTTTTGACACAGAGTCTTTCATTGAACTTAGAGGTCAATCCAGCTAAACTGTGGCCAGTGAGTCTTGGGGACCCACCTGTCTCTGCCTTCCCACTCCAGGATGATATGTATGTGCCACTGACCCCAGCTTTTTACGTACATGCCTGGCATCCACACCAGATCCCCATACTAGCATGACAAGTGCTTTACCAAATGAACCACGTCCCAGCTCCTCTGCTTCTTTCATCATAAAACCACTCGTACCATTTTAGGCTCACTGCCCTCATGACTTCACTTAATCCTAATCTCTCAAAGGCTCCACCTTCCAATACCGTTGACATAGAAAATGAGAGACCAAATCCCAAGACATGGATTCTGGGAGCTGAACCACAGCGTTGCCCTTTTCAAATCACTGGGCCTTGTGGAGAACTCGTCTTTCCGCACCTAAGTTGTCTTGGTCAGTCTGAAAAGGGGGTACACTCATTCACTAGTAGCAGAGGAAGGCTTCTCCCATCTGCACAGTTTAGGAGACTGCAGAAAGCACTTCAGGATTCTAATCAGGCCTTTGCCATGAGGCTGTGCCATTGTTCACTCCAATGTGTAATTTTTTTTCCAATGTGTAATTTTTAAAGGGTGAGAGAGAAAATACAACTCGTTCCTTTTCGACTGTTTTGCTATAGCTTTAGCACTTCATGTTGAGATTATTGACTTTTGATCTGGCTAAACCATACTCCTTCTTCCTCTTTTGGTGCTGGACTATGCCAGCCAAAATTTATGAGCCGTTTTCCTTCTGCTTAATTGTTGATATAAATCTGCTCCGCAGAACCCAGTTATAAATTTATCACAAACTGGACGACAGTGATATACAGCCCCTGTTCAGGGTAGTCTGAACACAGCTATGACTTAGAAGGACGATCAACTCCCTGGAACTCTCCAGCAGCTACTTTGTCACATTATAAAGATCTAATTAAAACACATCGTCCTCTTCCTATTTCTCTTAAGGATCAAAGAACATCCCACGCTGGTTTTTTCAGCTGATTAGCTCATGCTGCTTAATGTGAGCAAAGTTGGGAGTTTGCTCCTTGAAGCAGCCAGAGGATCTCAAAGAGCCAAACATACCCCCATGGTTACAAAAATAAAATAGCTGTTAGCCACCAACAGCTATTCCATACATACATGTGTCCCTTTGTCACAGAGGGGAGCCCTGGGTTGAAAACTATTTAGACAGACTAACATAAATTTGCCCTCACTTTGGAGGAAAAAAGGTCTCCCAGCTAGAATCGCATCCAGGGTCACGCAGGAAGAAAGATGGAGCTGAAACTGGGCATGTGGCTCTCGGTCAGTGGGGGTTCCTCCCCTTGCCCAAGTCTGCTGGAATGCTGACAGAGCTTGGGCGCTCTCTGTCAGCTCCATAGCAAGCCACACAGTCCCCACGACTCCTTAGAATTCCTGCTTCTCTTTGGATCTCTCAACAGTGCTTCTGAACATAAAGCAGCCATGTAGAAGAGAAGAAATAAGAACACCTTAATATCCAAGCATAAAGGCAAGAACCAACATGGGGGCAGTGTGAAGCAGGCTCAGGCCATAGCACTAGCAAGAGGCTAATGTGTCTCTGGGGAGATGGCTCAGTTAGGAAAATGCCTGTCAAGTCAGCATGAGGGCCTGAGTTTGGATCCCCAGCACCCATGCAAAAATGTAGGTAGGGTAGTGTGTGTCTATAATCCTAGCACTGGGGAGGCAAAGACAAGAGACTCTGTGGACCCGTTGGCTGGCTAGCCTTGCCCAGTTGGTTAGTTCAAGGTTTATTAGAGACCCTGTCTCAAAAAACAAGATAGAGCTGGTGTGGCGGCGCACACCTTGAATCCAGTTCTCAGGAGGCAGAGGCAGGCAGATCTCTGTGAGTTTGAGACCAGCCTGGTCTACATGATGAGTTTTAGGCCAGTCAAGAAAGAAAATAAAATAGAAAGCAACTGGCTAGCACAAATGTCCATCTCTGGCTTCTAAACATACATACACACACACACACACACACATACACACACACACACCCCAATAAGCACACAAATTTAACATGCATAGGAACCGTGAGGCTAAACTTCAGATTCCTGTTGGACTGAACCTGGGTGGGGCTCCATGTGCATACAGTTTCCAGGGAGCATTCTCCAATCTGAGGTCTGTCGGCAGCTCGCAGGGTAAGAGCCAGGCCCTTCAGTTGCAGATCCTGCTCCTGTCGTGATGGCCTGCAGCCAGTGTGTGTTTATTCCTAATGATAATGAAGGCCTCGAGGAGGATCGACAGTGGCTCGCCTTTTGTGAATACATTTTAATGGTTTCTAGATTATTCCAGCGATGATGCCAGTCACTTTATGGATGGGAGATAAAGTGTGGAGGGATTCATTCCATTCTAATCCATCTTGGAAGTCCGTTAGTCCTAAATGTATCCTACAGTCTTCTTGCCTCCTTAAGTAGATCTCCGATGGGAAGGGAGGGCAAGCTTCTGGTTGACTTAAAGCCATGTTCAAAGCAGACAAAACGGTGAGCAGGAGGCAGTGTGCTTGCATAGACATTCATATTCAACATGCACCCACTAGGTTGTCCCCCTCAAGCAGGGTGCTCTATCTGGTCCTGAAGCTTGCCCAGGATTGTCTTGGTCACCTGGTGGCCCTGCCCAAAGTGTTGTTGACGAAGGGAAGTTCCCCTATACCATTTCTCTGCTGTCACGTGAAAAAAGGGAGTCTTCGTGAGGGGGTTGCTTAGAAGTGAACCTCAACTTGCCTACTTTCCTGTCCTTTCTGGGAGCTTTGGACCCTAAGACATAGCACCCCAACAATGACTGCTAGGTGGGGAGTCTTCATATGTATGAACGGGGGTCTCTCTAGAGTGTGCCTGGGGCTCTCCCTGCCACCCACATGACAGTTTCTAGAGAGAAGACAGACAGCTGACACTTCTGTGTGGGCAATTAATGAGTCCCTAGAGCAGAGTGGCCAGTAGACCAGGATCCAGAGAAACCAGCCCCATGGCTTTTACACAAACAGACGGGAAGGGCAGATGGTACCTCTCAGGGCCTGTCTGGGCGGTGAATGGTCACAATCTCTCTCTGTCACCATCCGGGACTCCTAAACCTTAATATACAGATACCCAGTGCCTACCCTTACAGTGCTCCCTGGGAAGTCTGACCAACCCTGACTGTGACCAGCCTCCAGCCTTCCCAGTCCCTTCCCCCCTCAACCATCTCCTTTCCCTTCTCCTACGGTGCCCACAGGACTGTCTTCTCTCCTTCCCCCTTCATTCTTGCCCTAGCTCTGTTCCCCAGATCCAGAGAGATCCAGAATCCACCCCCCTCTCCCGCCTTACCTCCTGGCTCGCTGCCCACTAGCAGCCCCAACCATCAAGAGACCCTGTCACTGGACACTGAGGTAAGGAAGACAGGGGGAAGATTGAAGGACAGGAAAGATTGAGGAGCAGCTTTTCCGAGCTGCCCCACCTCAGCAAGCATAGCACTTCCATTCTTTGGATGTTTAGCAATGAACGCTCCAAGTCCAGCCCACCCCACCCCTGCTGTGTCCCTGCAGAACACACGGAGAGGAGAGGTGACCTGTGATGGAACAGCTCTCCCCGGACTGCCCCACACCAATCAGCCTGGGATGTGTCCCTTTCCCATGACAACTTAGAGTGCTGTATATTCAATATCCGGGGCCCTAGAGGATTCAGGCTTTGCTAAGAATGTTAGATGGTAGGGTGAGCTGCAGGCCGGCTGCCTTCCGCCACCCAGCTCCCGGCCGTCTGCTAGCTTTTGCCCCGAAATAACAACACACAAATTGTATTCTTTTAAAACACTGCCTGGCCCATTATTTTCAGCCTCTTACTCACATCTTGACTAACCCATATCTAATAATCTATGTAACACCACGAGCCGTGTCTTACCCGGGGAAATATTCAGCATGTCTGACCTGGTGGCTAGCTTCATCGCATCTGTCTCACTGAGGAGAGGCACGGCAGTCTGACTAAGCGATCTACCTCACTTCCTTCTTCCTGTTCTGTCTACTCCACCCACCTAAGGGCTGGCCAAGGCAGTTTCTTTATTAATTATCCAATGAAATCATCAGATAGATAGAAGACACACCTACATCATTTCCCCCTTTTCTGTTTAAACAAAAAAGAAAAGCTTTCACTTTAACATAGTAAAATTACATATAACAAAACAGTTATCAAGCAAGAATTACAGTTACAATATTTATATCTACTTTATCTTTTATCGTATCTAAGGAAAACCGTAACTATCTATCTATTCTTCAGCTCCATCAAAGACTCCAGAAGGATATAATATTACCTAAGTAAACAAGAAATAAGCAACTTCCAAAACTCTATAAATGACCAAGACATCTTGCTGCCTGGACAGTCACCCAAAGTTCTTTTGTACCATTGGGGCATCCATCTTCGGCCTACAGGCCCATAGTATCCAGAAGACTTTTCCATGAAGCAGGAATTTTCAAAGGCAGTTCAGTCACTATCTGCTGTGTCCTGCAGAACGTCTCGCAGACTCTTTCATGAGTCAGGAATCCCAAAGAATCATCTTACATTTAGGCAAGTTCAGCAGTCCTCTCTCTGCGGGTTCTTTGTGTCCAGTCTATGCATCAGTCCAGGCAAGAGCAGTTTCTTGCCCAAATGGCTACCAAACTCCATAAGGAGCCTCTTCGATGCCCATCTTCCTCTTGAAGTAGATTGGTGCTGCCAGGAGCAGATGTGTCTCATTGTCATGAAAAATCTAAGTTATTAAAACATTTAAGTGGAATATTCTGTAGTCTTTAGCGGAAGGAGCTCCTGCAACAGTAGGGTCAGTTCACAGCAACCCAGAAAAGCAGGAATTCAAAATAAATGTGAGCAAGCCAGAGCCACAGGTGGAACTCAGCGTTCTGCGGTCCACTTGGCTTTGAGTTACACTTGAACCAAGTGGTTCTTAATTATTGTGCACACCAAAAAAAAAAATGGATTTTGTTCCCTAGAATTAGCTTTGGAAGTAAAAGAACAAATGGAAACTTGGTGTTTTGACTTCCCTGGACACCTTTGAGGAATGCCATTTTACACAGAAGTTTCCAAATAGCTAAGTCTGGTGAGAATTTAAAAACCTGTGGTTCTTAAAAGACCTCCTGTAAACCCACTGCCAGATTCAGAACGCCACCGTTTTGTCTCAACATATTATCCACTATTAACCTGCACTTCTCCGGCAGGGGCACCAGAATCAAGCCCAAGCAGGATGCCAGCCCTATCGGCATAGGAAATCACATCTGCCAGGCCCACTGGTCCAGCCCAGATCCCACAACAGCGCCCGGTTCACACCAGGCCTGTGAGATGCTGGTGCCCAGAGGAGCCATGCATGGAGGCAGTGCCCTCCTCCTCCAGCTAGAGGCAGATCTGAGTGAAGATCTGGGATAGGGTTGGCAGGGACGCACACCGGATAAAATCCAGTCGGTTACTGCCTACTGGGAGGGTGAAGTTACTCAGGACAAGGGCCACAACTGAGGGAGAGGATGTAGGCTGAAGAGTCTGCGCAGGGTGGGACCCACAGTCAGACAACTATGCTCTCACAGGCTCCTGTGGAGCCTCACACAGAACTATCAGGTGATGGCTAGAACCTTCCGAACAAGGGGAACCTGGGCTGTGGCAGTGACACACCCAGAAGGACAGATCTATGACAGTAGCTCGTAGGGTCAGGCTTGACGGTTCCAAAACAAGGGACTTTCTACTAGGGTATGAGTTTCCCCTAGAAACTAACGCAGTTTTGGCCTGGGGCTCCTCTCGGGCTCTGTCCAGCCCTTCAATACCTTAGAACCAAGGGGAGGGGGTGGGGGTGTCAGGGAGGCACCACAGAAGGAGGGGCCTCTCCAGAGTGTTTGTGTTGCAGACTTTCTGGTAGTCTGCTCCTCCCCAGGGCTGTGAGCAGCGTTGTGTTTTGTGTTGTGCTGTTGTCTGCTTGAGATGTTTCGTAACTGAACATGGCATGTGTGAAAACGCCAACTAGATGAGCATGCCCGTCCAGGCCTATGAATATTCCAGATCAGAGGGATGCTCCACTCTCCAGTGAGTGGCAGTGTGGAAGGTTTATGAAGTTGAGCGGTTAGAAATCTGTCTTTTACGTTTAAATATTTAGATTGGGTCTCTAGGACTCAGGAGGCAAAGCCCCGTTCCTCACTTGCTTAATTTGATTCCCCCCCCCCCCCTTTTGGTAGCACAAGTTGTTTTTCAAAGGCTCATTTCTTGAATGTTCCCTATAGGAAGGATGTAATTAAACTCCGCTGGCCTCCTCCTGCTGGGACCAAACTGGGGCAGGAGCTGTGGGGAGCCCACCACAGACCCCCTGCCAAGGCTTCTTGTTATGGAGATGAGAAGGGAACACGTTTCCCCCTGGCTATGAACAAGGAGGGGTGGAGAGCCACCCAGACTCCTGTCACCTTGTGACCCCTGTCCTAGACACTCTAGTTAGTTGGTGAGGACCAGGACGGTGAGGAGGAGAAGGGAGGCACCGACTCCTGTCTTCTCTGTGGCAGGCAAGGATTTGAATTACCTGAGTAACTGACACCAGTGTCTGGCACGAGGTGAGCCGGGTCAGGAGTGGCGGCGCGCACCTGGAGCCCCAGTACTCCAGATTCGAAGGCAAGAGCATCTTGAATTTAAAGCCAGCCTGGGTTAAGCACTGGGAACTTGTCTCAAAAATGCCCCAAAGTCAACCAACCAAGAAGAGATGGTCCAGGATTGCTGTTCTTTAAAACATAAAACTTTTCCCTGAAAATGCATCGTTTGGGGTCCTGGCCCTCCCTCCCATCAGTCACTGGGTTTGCAGTCCACCCCTCTCGGATCTGGGGTGCAGCTGTGTCATTGTTCTCAGCTGGCAACAGGGTGAAGACGCGTAAGTTGTACCACAGGCCCCCAACCACACTCCACCAAAATGGACCAGAGCAAAGAGTGAGCCTTCCAAGCTGGGGGGGGGAGGGGAGGAATGGAGGACAGAGTGGTGACCATCACTGGATCTGTGACAGGACACACCTTTTTGTCCCTTGGTTTTCCTCTCCCTAAAATGGGGATAGGTCCATATTATAGCTCATAGGTTGTCACGGAGCTGAGTTAACACACGTGTGATATTTGTGACAGCATTAACAATACATGAGTCGGCTGTTATCACCTGTTCTGTGCCTCAGTTTCCTTATCTGTAAAAGGGAGGGATTGGAATAGATGGCATCTCTGCTGTCAATAACAATGGCATTGAGTGTTCTCAGGGAAGACCCAAGCTCCTGACTTTGCAAACAAGCACTAACCTGGTCCTCGCAAGAACGTCACAAAGTCAGAGCTGTCACGGTGCCTCTGGCATTGACAGGGAAAGAAGAGCCAGAGCGAGAGAACCAAGACAGAGCGAGGCTTATTTTAAGGAGTTGGCTCACGCCGTGTGGGGGCTGGCAAGTCTGAAGTCTGTAGGGCAGGCTGGCAGTTGGAAGCTCACACAGGAGTTGATGCCGCCGTCTGGAGACAGGGTGGCTTCTCCAGGAAACAGCAATGTTCACTCTTCTGCCCTCGACTGAGCAGATGAGGGTCAACCCGCCAGCCCAAGGTCATGCCCTTTATTTAATGTAGGATAGACGCTAATACTGTGGGGCAGACTATTCCATAGAATACATAGTGGGGGGGGGCACAGCCTAATCAAGTTTTCAAAAGACTTGTCATGATAGAGAGAACAGCATCCAAAGATAAGGGTTCCATTGGGAAGGACCCACCCAGGATCCTTCTGGCTTTCCCATCTCCTGACTTGTACCAAGGATGCTTATCAACACGTATCTAATGTTCGGGGTTCCATGGCTGCTCCTCTGAGCTCTGGTGTTTCTATTGACTAGGTAGGTGGTAGTGGCTCTAAACATACTGGAAAGGGAGGACTTCAAGACTACCTTCAGAGGTGGAGCTTGGGGCTGTATGTATTTCTGTTTCATGGAACCACGGAAACGCCAGTTGTCCAGGTGGCAGGGGCATCCCTGCCCGTGCTCGTCTGTGGCGAAGGAGCCCAACCCTGCATCAGCCCCTCCACCAGCACCATCTCTGACCCGTCATCCTGTTTCTCAGGACCGCGGAAGGTCTTAGGTTTATTGTGATTTTCCTGACTTCATGGTCTACTCGCTGAGTTTCTGGGTTCTCTTTCTGAGTGGCCTGTAATGGTATGAAATGAATGGCACTTAGGCAACTTCACCCTCCTGGCCCTAGGTACCTGGATATTTCACCCACACCCACAAAAACATCCTGGAACCTGAAAACTCAGTCCTGGGGCTGCTTTCTGCTTCAACAGACACTCTGCCTGAAGCCTTTCTTGGTCATCATCATCATCATCATCATCATCATCATCATCTTGTATATGTAACTTTGTCGTGTCTCTCTCTCCTTCTGCATTTATGTGGTTGTGCTCAGGGGTGGGGAGTCACCAGGCTTGACACGCACCTTTGCGTGTTGAGCCTTCTTGTGGGTCCCCTTTCTCATTCTCATTTGGAGATGGTATCGCCTCATTCTTTACAGAACATTCTCTGGCTCTCCTCCACCTTCTCTTCGGGGTCTGCCCCACTGGAAGTTTACACTCTGGTTGTAAACTGGGCATGTAGTTAAATCTATTAGGCATATACAAGAGACACTTGGCTTGTGGCCACATTGGCTCTCCCACCCCCGGGGCCCACTCCCTACCCAGCACTGCACTGCTCTGCCAGAGCCCTCCCCATCCTCTCTCCTGGGTACCAATCAGAGGCCACCTTCTCACCGTCGACCCTGCCCTTGGCTGCTGCCGAATGCTGTTTCCTCTCAGTGTAGAGAAGGCCTGGAAGATGGTTGGAAAGGGAAGAACGGCCCAGAACTCTGAGACTGTATTCCCCATCTTTCTACCCAAAAGGATACAGGACCTCCAGGCCTTACCAAGTCTCATCTAGATTCTCTAGATTCGCTGGTGTTTGTCACAGTTTGGCAATGAAGTGGCCCCCAAAAGGCTCATGTGGAAGGTTAGCTTTCTACCTGACAGTGCCCTATGAAGGTGTCTGGACCGTGAGACTTCTGATGGATCCATCATTCAGAGGGCTTGCTGGGCAATGGTAGAAACCAAAAGTGAAGGCTGTTTGAAGGAAGCTTGTCACTGAGAACAGGTGTCTGGACAGCCTCCCCCTCCTGCTCCCCTTTCTGGCTGCCTTGTGCGCAGCTTTCCTCTGCTATGCCCCACCATGCCTTGCCACCATGTTGTGCCCTACCGTATAGGAAACCACAGAGTCCAGTGAGCAGGGACTCTAAAGTCTCTAAAACCATGAGCCAAAATGACTCCTTCCTGCTTTTAAGTCCCTTCTTACGGATAACAGCGACAGGAGACTACCACACCTGCTCTGCACAGCCATTCAACACGGTACAGTCTGACTTGAGACAACTAGCAGCCCAGGAGGCTTCTCCCCACTCCAGCCATTGTGCCCATATGCAAATCAAGACCCCAGAACAGCCAGAAACTTCCATGTCCTCAAGAGCTATAAAAATGGCAGCGATTGGGATCCACTTCTGACTTAGTTGGTCCAGAGTGAGTCCCGGGTTTCTGAAAAGACCCTGGGGATCTCAGATGCAGCTCGGGTGAAGGCTTAGTACCATGGGTGCTGTGAGGAGTCTGCACCAAACGATCTATGTGACCCAAAGTCACTGTCAACCTCAGGAGTGTTTTTTGTTTGTTTGGTTGGTTGGTTGGGTTTTTTGTTGTGGTGGTGGTTTTTTTTTTGTTTTGTTTTGTGTTTTTTCAAGACAAAATTTCTCTGTGTAATAGCTCTGGCTGTCTTGGAACTCATTCTGTAGACCAGGTTGGCCTTGAACTCACAGGGATCCACCTGCCTCTGCCTGGGATTAAAGATGGGATTAAAGTGTTGGGATTAAAATGCTGGGATTAAAGGCGTGTGCCACTACTTCCCAGCTAGGAATGGTTTTATAAACACCCTGTGGGGCCTGGAGCTGCTCATAGCATTTTAGAAAAACCTCAAGTCAAGTTGCTAGGAAGCAGCAAACTTTCTGAGACAGTGTGTTGGTCACACCCAGTTCCTCTCACTTAGCTACAGTCCAGAAAGGCCTTAGAGATGGCTGGTTGCTCCGGCAGGGCCAGCAGGTGTACTTATCTGAAAGCGTCTCGCAAAAATCACATCAAAGCCAAGACTGGGAGGTCACCTGGTCTGTGACCGACTCTAGGACTGGGAGGCCCATTTCTCCCTCTTATCCTCAAGACAACTGGAGCTCAGGGGTATCCCTTCACAGGTTCCCACCCCAGCTAAGAAAGAAGAGTAGCTAAGTGTTCCGGTGTGGTGTGGAGGGGTGAGCCAGCTCTTTGTGTCTCTCCCACCCTCTCTCTCTTTCCACCTTGCACTGTAAATCTCACTTGATGAGTCCCCAGCTTGGCTGCAAATGAGAGATTTGTAGATCCGGAAGATGTTAATGATGGTTCCTACCTCCTGAGTAACGGTAAACATTTATGGAGCATTATAATTAGTCATAATCACTTTTATGTGCTAAATAAATCTGACCTTGCTGTAAAGAAGTCGACCCTACTAGCCAAGAATCCTGGGTAAAATGAAGTCTCCTAGAAGCACCTAATGCAAGAGACTCTCGCTCAATAATACAAGAGCCAGGTAATCCTAACAACCAATTCTATGTTTGGGCTTCATTTTAATGACTAAATCAAACAGCAGCTTGGAGGTAAAGTAACTAAACTAAGTTAGCGACAGAGACTTAATTTGAACCCAGAACAACCATTCCCTGGTACCATCTTGGGAATGGCCCCTAAGTCTGGGAGACACTGTCCCGTAAGAGCAGATGTCAAAACTGGGGGACCTGTAGTCAGATGCACATATGACTTCTGTTTTGTTACCATTGTGGCAGCCAAGTTCATGGCAGGATGTTGGAAGTTCCCAGAGTTGTTTCTTCCTCTGCCCCGAATGTCCCCTTTCTGCTGCCACCAAGCCTCAAAGGACAGTACTAGAAAAAAAAAAATCACTCTTTCCTTGGCAACAAGGAAGTATCAGTAAGTTAAGATGCATTTGTTTTTACCAGTAAGAGATTGATTAATTCAATAATTAATAAACTAATCAAACAAGTTAAAAAAAATCACAGCAGAAGAAAGAAAAAGGAGGGGCTGGAGAGACGGATTGGTTGTTAAGAGCCCTGTTCCCAGTACCTGCGTCAAGTTGCTCACAACTGTCTGTCACAGAGGAACCAATGCCCTCTGGCCTCCAAGGATGCCCGCACACTTGGTGCATCTACATACATATACACATAAATAAAAAAGCAGATTTTTAAAAGCAAACCTAGGTTGATTAGAAATAGGTTCTCTTTGCTTTGCATTTAATTTACATTCTCCTTGTCTACCCTTGGGTCTCTTAAAATTAATCTCTATAGATATCTCCATGTATTATTAGCTTTTATCCCTATGTAAAATCTTCCCTATCAAGAATTCCTCTATTCTTTCTGTCCCTTGGGTTTCCGGCAGACAGTTTCTTCCCGTTGGGAATAATTTATGTGTTAAGCCTGTCAGTTGTCACTGTATCTAGTTGTATTTTTCTCCCTGTCCCTCAAGTTTTTCCTTAAATCCTCCTTAATAGGGCCCGTAGTGTCTGTCTGGAATTCTGTGACGTGCTGAGCTGACACAGACCCTAATTTAGCAAAACAAACTCAGGCTATGTCTGGCATCTACGCAGTAGCCCGTGACCTTTCTATCCTTCTGTATCTTCCCCAAAGTTGAGAAGAGGAAATGTGAATGTCACCCCTGCCCCCTCTCCCGCCTCTGGCCTCCTATGTCAAATTTCAAAGTTCCGCTGGTACTCCTCCAGATTCCGTCTTTCATTTGCACGTGGACCAGCCATAGCCAGAAGAGGTCCACGAGTATAGCCTGTCCTTGCTGGGGAGGCATCTGGGATCCACATTTCCAGAAACCAGCACCTTCCCCTTGCTCAGGCCTTACCCTCTTGCTTTTAACTGGCATAGCCCATGACCAAGCAAGTCACAGACTTCATACCACACACACACACACACACACACACCTGGAACATTTCTGCCTCCATCATTTCAGAAAGGAAAGAAACTCCAACCTTAGAAGTTTCACATCTCATCCCCTCGTTCCCTAACCCTCATCCCCTCCCACTCCTGCACATCTTCTCACAGGTAGGAGCCTCTTCTGCTTGTGCCCCCTGGGCAAGCCTGACTGTTCCATCACAAGTGCAGGGTCTGCCATGGTCACCAGTGGCCAGGTGTTGCCAGGTCCTTGGCATCTTAGTCAAATAACTGAAATAAAGATGCACACACATTGCAAAATAGCAAGGAAACTTTATTCAAAGCAGTGCAATAGAGCAAGTTGGGAAGAGAGACAGATCACGTACATTCAAGAGTGTCAGCAGACCAGACCACATGAGTGACAACAGATCACATGAATGAGGGAACTCTAAGGACCCTGCTACTGTTTGGGACCTCCTTTTATGGGGTTTAAGGAAGAATTCGATAAATCTCTGCTCATTGAGTATGTCCCTTCCCATGATGCATCTGACTTGAATCACAGGTGTGCGTAACTATGGTAAGTGGGGAGATCTCCCTAAACGTTCACTCAGAGGATACAATTTACCTGACTCTGCATACACTCAAAAGCAATGTAAACCACACCGGGCCACTGCCTTCCATGCCCAGACACATTCTGGTACATGTTTTAGTAGAAACTGTTCATGAAAGGGGAGGTTTCAATCCTTGTCCAGGGGAGGAAGAACCTCTTCCATGGTTTGGAGTGAGGTGGACATGCAGCCTGATAGGTCAGGAGGTGCATTGTTAGGAAAGGGATATGTGCTTAGCCCAAGCCAAGGAGAGTCGCAGGTTGCTAAGCTAATCCCTGTGCTTGTCTGCCTCACCACAGCCAGACATGGATGCTCAGCAGTAGTCAGTGGTGGTTGAGAAGGTGATAATCAAGGGTGGAAAACAGAGATCATTCACTCTAATCCCCCTTTGAACCTACGAGAGAGAGAGAGAGAGAGAGAGAGAGAGAGAGAGAGAGAGAGAGAGAGAGAGAGAGAGAGAGAGAGAGAGAAACTATAGGAATTCAATTCAGGGTTTTACACAAGGTAAGGCAAACACTCGACTACTGAGCTACATGCCTTTGTTTTGTAAGTAAGCAAATGGGGAAAGGACATTAGGATACAGCCCAGAATCACACTGTATTATAGATTATAGTTTCCTGGCCAAGACCCATGCACACTTGTCTGTGTGCACTGAGAAACCAGCATCCTCTCTAAGAAGGCCAGTGGAGTCTGCCAGATACTCCCAAGCTCATGCACCTTTAGAGCAGAGAGGGCCTGCGTCTGTAGGATGGCAAGCATCAGCACCCCTGGGAATCCCTGGGACTGCTCCTCAACATTCCCTGCTTTCCATTCCAGATCATTCCAGGTCCTCTTAGCGGCCTTCCTCCCTATAGCTTACTTCCACCAACAACCATTTTCCAAGCCAGGTCTGGCTTGCTGCAATCTCCTGAAAGCCATCTGGCTTCCTGTCCTCCAAGCTTTACTTGGCACCAGGTTAATGGAGGTCACATTCCCTTTGCAAAGCTTGACCCTCCCTTCCAGAACAGAAAGGGGCACCTCCTCCACAAGCAGTGCCTCGACTTTAAGAAACAGTCCTCCAAGTGTAGAGGTTCACCTGAATCCAAGCACCCAGGAAGTAGAGGCAAAAGGATCAAAAGTTCAAGGTCATTCCCAGCTACGTAGCTAATTCAAATCCAGCCTGGGCTATATGACATCCTGTCTCAAGGAGTGGGGCAGGAACGGAAGAAAAAGAAAAGAAGTTAATTTTAAAATGATGGGATATACCGGGAACCTTCAGGAGGAAGCGATAAATGATACAGTCAGGTGTATTTGTGTAAGAAGACCTAACGGCATGATGTCACATATGTCTGCTTGGATATTAAATTAGCCAGCTGGTGGGATGTCCTTCTCCTTTGGTATGACCGCTCCAGGACAGAATGACAGAGATTACAGATAAAATCCCTCCTTCTGGCATGCCCTGCAGCTCGTGCACTCACTGCCAGAAGGTGCCATTCTTGAGCAAAGGGCAGGGCTGTGTGTCACCCGACAATAGAAACCACCACTCCCGGGACTGTTCTTCAGGGACTTAGACCAGAAGGAACTCCGTGAGTCACTTTCACAAGGACCTCTTGGGAGGGGTGGCCACAGTGTTCAGTCACAGGTAATCAGCTGCACGAAAATGCAGAGCAAAACTCTTATCAGAAGATGTCATTTCTCCCCTAAATGTCATATATATAATTTTTACTGGGGCGTGATGACAGAGTGAATAATTTAACATAAATTTGCATAATGCCATACAGCTGTTAATTTATGCTCATATTAAAGCACAAAGTTTTTTAGTTGGAGGCATTTTAAAGTCTTAATCTTATAACTTTCCCTCCTATTTGCTCTCTGCTTATAACTTATTTAAAGCTGTCAGAAAAAAAAAAAAAACAGGTATCTGGTTAAATTTGAATCCAGATAAATAATGACTATTTTTTTTATTGTATCTCATTCGGTATTTGGGATATACTTTTACTGAAAATGTAGTTGTTGTATTCTGATACTTAGTTAACTGAGTGTTTCTGTTTCTATTCTAAATTGGGGGTGTCTGCACTTAAGCTCAGGGATGGCTTAACCCCCAGGTATTTGCTGCCAGAGCAGAGGGAACAGTAACCAAGGACAATGCCCACTGTGGGGGACTTGTTTCTATATGTTGTGAGGGAGGCTGGTCCTCTGAGGAGTACTAATAGAGAAATGAATCCAGCTCTACAGGGGTGTCCGTGAAAGTGGGGATACTGAGGCAAACAAGATATGTGGGCATTCCTGTCAGCACCTGGGTGTTACAGCTTTGGGTTTCAAACTTTGGTTCCCATCATGAAAAATGTAATTTATAATTCAGTCTGGTGTTCATTTGCCAGAGCACACTCACTGCATAACAGGGACAGAAGTTTCACAAAAGGACATGTAACTGTCTATATGTGGTCTGCTCTGGTCTACTGTGCATGTGCATGCGTGCATGCATGTGTGTGTATATGCATGTGGCGTGCATGCATGTGTGTGTCCATGCGTGTGCACACTATGCCCTGCATATATTCACTTATTTATTCATTTATTTATGTTTCATATTTGCTGTGTTTCAGATTTATTTTGCTTTGATTCAGACAGAATATATATCCCTGGCTGTTCTAGAATTGGCTATGTAAGATCAGGCTGAGTGATTCTCCTGACTGTCCCGCCCTCACCCTCTAGTGACAGGATTACAAGTGTGTACCATCATGCCTGGCTACCACATCAGTCTAAATTTTGGCCTTCACCCCTTAAATTGAATGTATAGACCCCTAAAGGATCACAGCCCCTGTTCTGAAAATCACCGAGTTCCAGGGTTACCATCCAGGAAAGTGAATGGGGAGATTAAGACAGAATCCATGAGGTGGAGAGATGGTTCAGGGAGTGAGAGGGCTTCTGTGCAAGCATGGGGACCTGGGGGTGGGTGCCAGAGCCCACCTACAAAGTGGGGAATAGTGCGTGCACCTGTAACCCAGCTCTGTGGGAGACGGAGACAAGAATCACTGAGGCTGGCTTGTTGCCTGTGAGAGACCCTTTCCCACATGAAACAGGCAAGACATCAGAGGTCCTCCTCTGCTCTCTGCATGCACAAGTACATAAACACACGCACACACACACACACGCACACACGCACACGAATCCACTTTACAAAAGAGGAAATATATCAGAGCAGTTAAGACTTTATCCATTTGTGCTTGTTTGTGACAAAGAAGGGGCTAAAACCTTCAGAGTTGGGGTTCCCTGCAAAATAGTCCCTTACCCAGCCACTCTGGGGACAATATAGACCCTTCCTGAGCCTATGTCTCCATCTGTTAAAGGGGACTGCAACACACACACACACACACACACACACACACACACACACAGCAACCAGTCCTTCCTTTGCCACTGTATATCATGCCCTCCTTATTACTGGGAACTTTTTCTACTCTACTGCTCTAAATCTGCCTCTGACCTCCCATTTTCTCAGGACGTGATTTCCTTCGAGCGGCCAACAGAACAATGCTTAAATCAGAGCATAGGTGGAACCCACCCACCGGGGTTCCAGAACCCCCTCCTGGGTCTGTACTAGAGATGGTTCTGCCCACTCCTGCCCACTGTACCAGGAATAAGAAACTCATCTCTCCCTGGGGGGAGGGACAGCTTGTGACTGGACCAAGCCAACACCCTTCCACCTGTGGATCGAGCTCCCCTAAAGAGGCACAGACTGTACCTTCTGGCATTGACAGTCTCTCCCAGAGTAGCAGGATCTCATGTCTCCTGCCCATCTGTGTCTGCCGTGACTACCTATATCCCTCTGGAAGAAGCAGCAGACCCCATATGGGATGGCGTGATGCAGAAGCTAAAGGTTGCTTCCATGATCCCAAAAGGTAGAAATGAGAATTATCAAGTCACCAATGTATCTGTCTAAGTTCATAGCAATTATTGTGACTGTGTGTCCTGAGAAGCCCTATACATTTATGATACAGGGAGTGAAAAAACACTTCCTTTATTTCCTCCCTAAATTAAGTCCTTCAGGTATTCTGGTATTTTGTGAACAATTTTCCATGTACCTCCCTCAAATCTTCTCTTTAAAACATCTCATTCTGTGCCTCTGCATTTATTGGCAGGAATCATCCTCCACGGGCCAGAAGCTCCATGGTGGAGCAGGGCAGGGCAGGACACCTACTCAAGCATCCCCAATGCCCAGCACAGTCTGCGGTATCATGAGCTTCCTGATGGGCCATCTACCACCTATATCCATACTTCCCCCATCCAACTTCACTATATTTCTATGTGTGCAGGGCAATCAAGGGTTCTCTACTTGAGGTGCTGATCAGCCTACTTTCTAGAACCTGTTCTCAAAGTAGACTTATAGAGGTCCCCCCCTCCCCCACTTGTAGTGAGGGTGTGCGGTGAGCATTTGAGTAGCCTCTTCAGAAAGAGAGCAAATTCAAGGTTTGGTCGGGTCCATCTACAAAGGTTGCCTGAAGGGAGGCAACCCTGGTAGGACACGGGGAGGCTGAACAGAAGCGAGTGTCCACTGCGCTTTCTTATGTAGACATTATTTTCTGAGCTACCCTTGAATGGAGACTTGTGCTGACACAGCTCCGAGCAGCGAGGCCGGCGTGGCTCTCTTCTGCTGGGTGAGAAACTGCAGCTGCCAAAGTCGGCTCAGGCCGCACAGCTGGCAAAGCCATGAAACAAATTTAAACTCACTGTGCGCTTCTAGTGTTCAGTACCGGCTCCTGAGGGGGAATTTGAAGTCGAATGCAGGAAGCCCTGGGAGAATTTCCCTAGCAATCTGTAAGAACTAGTCTCGGTCTAGGATGAGGCTTGGGAGCTTAGACTGACAGCGATGGGCGAGCCCTCACAACGCCAGCCTCACAAAAGGCTTCCCATCCTTGGTGACAGCCTGGACTCACCCTGGGAAGCCTGTTGCCTACGGCTCTCTGCAGCTTCTGTGTCTGTAGAAACTGGCCTGTGCACTGGCTCCCTCATCTCCCCAGGCACACTCAAGAATGGGAACCTCCACACAAGGGGAAGCTGTCCCTTCTTCCTGTCCACCTGAGCTGGGGTCTCATTCCTACACTCCCCTCTCTGAAACCTCGTCATGCAATCGCGTTGTGCATTCCCAGTATCATTCCTATGTTTGGGGGCCCCTGAGCCTAAAGCCATCATGCGATTATAAAACACGTGTCTGATGATGGTGGAATCATTTCTATGGAGACCGCTCATCAGAAAGAAAGGCAGCTCCAGGGATGTAAAGAATCCCTGTGAAATTAGTTCCAGACAGTTTTGTCTTTGGTCTGTGTGACTTTGAAAAAAACAAAAACAAAAACAAATAAAACCCTACTTTTGGACACACTCATCTGTGGATCCTGAAAAGGAGAGCAGGCAGACATGGTCATCCTTGCCTTGACCTCTGAGGGTCATGAGAGCCTCCTAGACGCCACAGAGGGGCGATATGCCTGAGAAGGACTGGCATCTTCCTAGCAGGTGCCTCCTCATTTTCTAAGATTCAACACCTAAACCAGAAATCCACCCACTTGCCAAGTCTAAGTTTGGGGAAAGAATGTTATTTTCTTAGCCAAGTGTGGAGACAAATACCACAGCATCCTAGGGACTGGGCCAAAAGCGAGCAGACATCAAATGATACAGCAAGGGCTGCCCAGCCCACAGAATCCAGTCAGTCACCCCTGGAGGACAGGGGTCAGCGCAAGGCGGCCTAGTCACTGAGTCTAACTACAGAGGTATTGGTTTAGCTTTTAAAAATGTACTAATTGCTGAATTTAGGAAATTAGAATTCTATAAAAATCTAGATGCTCGCTTTTTCTTGAAGCAGCGGAAGCTTAGACTACCTTCAGCCCATCCCTTCCGGCAGCATCAGACAATGGTGCGCCCTCAGTGTGCCTTGAGTAGCTCCTGCCTACAGCCAGGCCAGATGCTGCAGCCCATCCCTACCACACCCGTGCCCTCTGGACACCAGCTTACAGAGTCCCGGTGCCTCCTGGCTCCACGGGCATCTGGGTTTTCATCACCCTCTGAGCTATGTGATCTTACTCTTGCCTCCGCATCTAGACTCCCAGAGGCAAAGGCAAGGTCACAAGCTTGTCTCCTTTTCTGCTCCGCACCCAACCTCCTCCAGACAAAACACCTCTGCTTGCCTTTGCCCTCTACAACCTCCGAAGCTTCCTCTGGGCCTTAGCACAGGCCATGATGACCTCTAGAATACTTACGGTGCTGGCATGGCCGACATGGAGTTCTAGAGGATTCTAGACACCAGCTCATAAGCTTGCAAACCCAGGGTGCAGGCCAGAGGGCAGAGGGTTGTGTGGCAGGCTGTGTGGCAGAAACAGGGATGTCTTTGCTCAGGGGTGTACAAAGACAGCCTGTGGTGGCTGTCCCTGCTTGTCTGGCTGGCAGGGAGAATTGAGTTTGCTCAGCCATCTGTTCCAGGGCAGTGTGCCCACCAAACTAGGACCAGTTAGTCATGCTTGGTGACCTATAAGAAGATGAATGAAGGAGGAACCTTTAGAAGAGGCCACTGATGTCCCTCTCCTGCTCTCATTTGGGTCCATTTCCTCTGGCCCTGCAGACCCTGAGCAGAAATAAAGACAGTATATAGTGTGCTATTTTCACTGCTTCCCAAGTCTGGCTGAACCTCTGAAAAGTGACCCCTGTTGGCCCAGGGACAGTTCTTTGAGGAGCAGCTGTGCTAGCTGAGGTCACAGAGAGGATGAACACATTGGGATGGGGTGTTCCCACTCCCAAGTTAGATTGTGAAAATAATAGGGAGGGTAATTACCATCCATGTGAACGCCACACCAGAGGAATCTGCTGATATCCAGGGGGGCTGAAGTTCAAGGCTAAGAAAACCAGAGCCAAAGCCCCACATAGCTAACCACAGAAGCAAGGGCTGCAGAATTCCCAAATGGCTTCCTGCCCCTTCCAAGCCAGCTGCCAGCCCTGGGCTACCTGGGACCTGCCCTGACCAGCCAGAACAGGCTGTCCCATGCCTTGTGCTGGTCCAAAAGGGAGAGGTCCTAGATTATCTTTGTGGTGGCTTCTACAGCGGAGGGAGCAGAGAACCCACAGCATCTTTCCTTCTCTTGGCCATAGTCCTGCTCTCTCCTACTCACCTTTAACCTCCCTGACCCCGAAGACCCTGGTCCCAAGAGGGCCCTTTCCTCTGCTGACCTGGTTTATGTTCCATCCTAAGAAGCATCCACCACAGACTGCCCTCCTGTGTCCTTCTGTTGTGCCCGTCACAGGCCTTGGAGTCAATGTTTGGTCTGTATTCACTCTAGAATGCTACATCCCTCATTTCCAGATGCCACCATCTGTGCCTACTGACCTTACACACCAATCCCGAGCCTCGGTTCCCTCATCTACAAGCTACACCTCAGTTTATACCCGGCACAGGCGAAAGTCATCCACAGAACACAGCGAAGCCTCTCGACAGGCCTAGAACGTTCCTTTCTCATAAACGATGTCATTGGTTCTGCTCCCACGCCTCCCCCAGGCTAGGCATCTCTCCATCCCAACCCTACCCTTGTTATAGCCACATCTCCCTGCCCCTCGCTCAGAACCAAGGTTCTGAAGGGCGATCCTACAAATGCCTGGGAAAAAGGGTTTCCCAGCTTGTGGGGTGTGAGGTGTGAGATACGCTTGTCCCCCCAACACCTCCTCCTTTTTCCACTCCCCGCAGCAGCTCAGACTTAGAGGTGTGCATCTCAGCTCGCCCCCTGCAACAGCAGCCCTGCAGACCAGCAACCTGTCACTGACATGTGACTCTTGTGTTTGCTGAAAATTCATCCTACATCCTGGTTCTGACCCCTGGGACCTTCCGTCTTGGTCCCTGAAGGGATCTAGCTCAGCTGTGCCCACCCGTCAGGATCGCTGCCCTGGCTTCTTTGACCAGCTGCCCCCACACACCACTCTTCCTTTCTTGCCCTCTCTACCACCCCATCTTCCCCATCTCTGAGTGCGTGGTCCATAGACTTGACCTCTGCTTTTGGCTGCCTGGACCTTTGATCCTGATGGGGAAAATCCTGCAGCCAACAGGCCCTCCCCTAAGGGCCTCCCTGGAGTGACCTGGAATGTCACCTCCCATATCTTCCCAGCCACTCTGACCTTCATGCTTAGCTTTGCCCCTGTGTGCAGTAGGAATACTCTGACAGCCTCAGAGCCAGGCGTCCACGCGTGCACGAGGCCCAGAACCCGGGCAGCAGGCAGAGAGACAAAAGAAACATAAGAGTCTAAGATCCCCAGCCAAAACAAATTGCCCTCATTAACACAGGCCTCCGCCACCATCTCTGGGCTGGGACCAGGCTGAAGTGAGGCAGAAACCACAGAAGAGTACGTGCCAGTAAAATGGCAATAAACATGCAGCAGCGACGGAACACGGTGCAGCGTTGTTCCAAAACCTTGTTTAACTGCTTTTATTGTTTCTGTGTGAAAGAACACAAATGTGTTTGGAAAATTGCTTCAGCATCGGGCTCCTGTTCTCTGGGGAAGGCTTCCCCGTGTCCCCACCCCCATCCAAGGCAGATCCTGACCTTCACAGTGTCCCGTGAAGGCCAACCCTCACTTCCTGCAGTCACTAGAATAGCCCTGTGCCCTTGGCCCCAGGGACTGTGCCTTGGCTAATCTCTAGCCATGTCTGCGTGCAGAGCAGGTGCAGGCAGCACTCTGCCATAGGGAAGGTGGGGCACAGACCTGAACGGTCTCGTGGGTAGCTAAGGGGATCCTTGTGAGGCAGATAAAATTATTGTTAGGGGAAAAGAGGGGGTTATTTCTAAAAGAATCCATCACTGAGATCAAAGCATAAAAGCACTAAGAATCTTTTGTCATATGAGACCGTGGGACGACTTGTTCTCATGGAGTCACAGTCACCCCTGTGTGGTTTTTCCAACATTATAACAACCCAGTCATAGAGATAAGAAAACCAAAAGAGTGTACCCAGGGCAGGACCCAGAGCTGGGACTGGTAGAGGCCTATGCCAGGAAGCTTGTAAGAGGCCTATGTGGGAAGCCTTGGGTGCCATAGGTCCAGCTGACCCAGAAAATGAGGAGGGGCTTTTTCTGGGGCTCTGAGAAGAGGGAGGGGAAATCCTTCCCATTCCATGGAGGACGAGAAAGCAGAGTTTCTCCACTGCTCCTGCAGTGCCACGCGGGTGCCACACGGGAAGGAGGAGCGGGAGAGTGTACTAGGGGCCAGTGTCTCCCCAGAGCCCACTGTGATTCTCCACATCTCTGGCAACATGTCGTGGGGAGTAGAGGGGACCCACAGTCCCTCTGGACAGGCCTGGGGGTTCTATGGGCAGAGCTGCTGGTAGCCCTCCCCCATTCACTGAGGCTCTGCCTGAAGTGGGGAGTCTGAGTCCACAGAATGGCTACTTTGGGCAGCCACCAAACTCTCTATGCTCTATGGGCAACGACTCCAAGGCAGGGGCTGTCCCTGATTAAGCTTGCCGCCCCAGTTTAATTAAAAACCTCACCATAGGCATCTACTTCCAGCTGGAGAAGGGGCATGCCATCCTTCTAGCTGGTGCCTTTGTGCACTGAGTTTTGCTGTTGCAGAGGCTACTCTTGGCAAGAAGTCCTTCTCACGGGAGCCACCAGCTAAAGAGAGAAACCTCAAATAGCGCCAGGTGGAAATGGGGGTGACTGCAGTGTTGACAGAGGACCCAAGCACTGTGGAAACAGGTTCAGCCCCAGCTCTCCCATGCCGTCTAAGTTCTTCCCGTGGGACATGAGCAGCGCCTGGGGAGGCTGTGTTGGGTTACCTCACTGTTGCTGTGACTTAGAGTTTATTCCGGCTTACAGTTCCAGCAGGAGAGTCCTTAACAGCAGGAAGCTAAGCGATGACAGTTGTATAGGCAGTAGAGAGGGGCAAGGTTATGGCTCCCAAAGCCCACCCCCAGTGACGTACCTCCCCCAGCAAGGCCGCACCTCCTAAAGCTCTACGTCCTCCCCAAATTCATGACTAACAGGAAACCAAGTATTCAAAATCCATGAGCCTCTGGAGACATTACTTGTTCAAACCAACAGAGGCTTCAGTTGTCTTTGAGACAGGGGAGTCACTAGCCTTACCCAGGACCTGTGGGTAATAAAGTACCGTGGATGGAAAGATGTGAGACCACCATGGTACTCCTCAGGAATACAGGGTTGCAGACAGCAAGGAGCCCGGGACCAGAACCGATCATGAACTTGGGAGCACTGGAAAGATTTCCCACAACCAACTGACCCGGAGCCAGGAAATGATTGGACCTAGGTCCGTCTGGCACACTGAGCTGCAACCCTGCCTCATCTTGGAGGATTTACCCAATAACACCTACCATCCTCCTGCCACCAGAGAGGACCTCCTCATAGCCTCTCCCCCAGAACCCCCACCTGACATGGGAGTTCATCCTTGGTACAGCTGTCTCCTATCTGAGCTAAGATGGAGCTGGGTTCTGTGGAGTCACAGGGCCTGAAAAACAGCCTTTTATATTTGTGTGCTCATTCCGTGTCCAAGGCAGAAGAACCAACCACAGCAGTGCCTCTTAAGGAAACTTACAACCAGCACTTAAGAGGGCAGCCTGGCAGTGACTCTTGAGGTTGCCCCATTTTCCACACTTACAAACGGAGTCTCAGTGAGGCCAGTAACTTCTCTGCTATCTTCCAGCTGGATCTGCTAGACTCACAGTGGCTCAGAGATTCTGTCAGCCAGTCATGAAAAACCTCTAAGTATTCATAATAAAAGAAAACACAATGAACTACTCTTTAGACTTCTGGTGTGTATGTGTGTGTGTGTGTGAGAGAGAGAGAGAGAGAGAGAGAGAGAGAGAGAGAGACTGGTCTTCATATGTATCTCAGGTTGGCTTTGAACTTGAGATTCCCCTGCCTCAACCTCCTGAGGGCTAGGATTACAGGCCTGCCACATCATGTTCCATTTCTTTGGCAAAAACAAAACAAAACAAACAAGAAAAACATCTTAATAACGTACTTGTAACTGTTGTAACTGGGGCTGGGTATATGTTAAAGAGCAGCTGATCCCATAGTGTTTTTTTCCAGAAAGCAGTAAATAGACCTTCTGTGTGAGCAGCTACACAGTAATGCAGTGGGGTGTCTGGGTTGAACTTAAAGGACCTCTGAGTTTCCTTCCTGTTTTTTCGTGCACCTGAGAGCATTGATCCAACCACATAGTTTTCAACTTAGCATGGTAAGAGCCCTCAAGCTGCCAGACTGGCAAGCAAAAATAAAGATATCCAGTTAGATCTGAATTTCAGATAAGCAAAGAGAGCGTGATATTCTTATATCACAAGAATGTCCCGTGCAATATTCCACACATACACACAATCAAAACAAAAAGCATTTTTGGTCCTGACTCAGGTTGCTGGAGCAAAGTCACCATAGGCTGGGGACGGATGGGGACAACAGATAGCACTTTCTCACAGCTCCAGTGGGAAGTCCTCAGAAGCACCCGATACCTTCTCCCTGTCCACTCACATGGCTGTCCTCAGTGCCCCCCAGAGAGACAGGGAGGGCCAGTGCACCTGGGTTTGTCCTCTTTCTTCGTGCCTAGGGTGTTAAGAAATGCAAATACTCAAGTTCACCTCCTATTTGATCTAGAACAGGCTCCACGTCATTCCGCAAGTGCATTGCTTTCCCTGGGGTTTCTGTGGCCACTCCAGAAGGAGGTGCCGCTGCACTGACTCACACTTGGGCACTGAGAACTGGAGGTGTGGCTCAGAGACAGAGCACTGGTTCAGCATGCCTGAAGTCCTGGGCATCTTAATCTCTAACACTGCCAAACAAGAAAGGAAGAAAGGGGGAGCAGGCAGAACAGAGAAAGCACATTCAATGTGTGTAGTTGTTTGTTTTTTTCTACTTTTTATTCTTTACTCTCTAGGGGGCCCACCACCCAGCTCCCAAATAATCACACAGAGACTTATTTTTCTTTCTTATAAATGCCTGGCTGTAGCTTGAATCATTTCTGGCCAGCTTTTCTTTCTTTCCTTCTTTCTTTCGTTTTGATTTTTTGTTCTGGTTTAGTTTGGTTTTTTGAGAGAGGATTTCTCTGTGCAATAGCCCTGGCTGTCCTGGAACTAGCTCTTGTAGATCAGGCTGGCCATGAACTCACAGAGATCCACCTGCTTCTGCCTCCCGAGTGCTGGGATTAAAGGCATGAACCGCCACCACCTGGCTATACCCAGCTTTTCTTAATTTAAGTCATTCTGCCTACCATTGGCCTCCGGGCTTTTCTCTTTCTCTATTCTATATACCTTTCTTTCCTTCTTATTCCATGTCTGATTGTATGGCTGGCCCCTTCTTTTCTTGCTCTTTGATCCCCTATTCCCAGAGTTCTCCTCCTATTTATTCTCTCCACCTGGCAGCCCCGCCTAGCCTTTCTTCTGCCTAGCTATTGGCCATTCAGCTCTTTATTAGACCATCAGGTGTTTTAGACAGGCACAGTAACACAGCTAAACAGAGTTAAACAAATGCAACATAAAAGAATGAGAAACATCTTTGCATCATTAAAGCAAATGTTCTACAGCATAAACAAATGTAACACATCTTTAACCAGTATCCTAAGGTAGTGGTGTGGCTCTGGATTTTCTTCTCTGGTTTTTGTTGTTTAATGCATCCATCTCTAGCACCATCAGCAGAAAGCATACTGTTGAGCCATGGTCTACTGGCCTATAGTCTGATGCTGCCTCTGCCCCTCACTTGTTGAGTACTTTGAGCAAGCTGCTTCACCTCTCTGACCTATGGTTCCTCATGCAGGGTTACATTTCTTGAACCTAGGTATCTCCTCTTTCATTTTTTTTTCTTTGAAGTGTTTCAGGACTGATATCCAGTGTCAGCAAAACACTAACATCTAACTCTCTTTTCTCCTAAGCTGGCGCACAAAAACACCTTTGGGGCTGGAGAGATGGTACAACAGTTGAGAGCACTGACTGCTTTGGCAGAGGACCAGGTTTTAGTTCTCAGCACACATGGTGGCATTTAACTCCAGTCCCAGGGAATCTCCTGCCCTCTGCTGGCCTCCACAGGCACTGCATGCAAGCGGTGCACAGATGAGCAGGCAGGCCAACACTCATACACATAAAATCAAAATAAATTAATAAAATACTCCTAAATTTTCAGCAGTCCTTAAAATGTGGTCCCAGCCCAGACACAATTTAGGCCTCTAGATATCATTCTTGGACAAAGGAGGATTTTTTTTAATGAGGGAGGGGGATTTTCTTCCAGCTTGGGCGCGGCCCTCCCTACTTACATCCTGTGCAGTCAATAGGAATTTGAAGATGAGTGTGTGTGTGTGTGTGTTGTTGGGGGGTGGAGGCGGGATCCTGCTACAATAAATCACATCACAGTGGAGATCTTTTTCCAGAAAATTCTGAACCCAGACAATGGTGCATTTATTTGAAGCAATATTCAAAACAACGGAACTCTGGGTCAACAAAAGGATTTCTCTGGATCTTAGAGTTGATTGCAAAGGGATTTATGCCACATAGAAAGAAAAAAAAGGAGAAGAAAAAAAAAAAAGGAGCCATTCAATGATAGATTCCAGGCAGGTGGAAGGTGACCTTGTAAACCCAGATGGTCTGCTGAAATGCTGTGACATCCCGATCCCCTGGGGTGCAGCCCACCTAGACAGTGTGAGACAGAAGCCCGGGAGCTCCGCCTGGGAGGATGTTTGGGTAAATATTTGGGCAGCCTTTGGCTGCTGCTGCTACACTGGCGAACTGAGCTGGAGACCAGAGGAAGTGGCTCTTGTCTCCCAGGACCTCCAGTGATACATTCTGATAAACATCCAGACAGGCTGACTCTGGCCCAAGCCCTGTGAATACATTACATATTCCACAACCAGCAGAGGCCATGCTGTAGGCATGGTGGCAGAGAGGGGGCAGGAAGCAAGAGGGCGGGAGGGGTCTGGAACCGGCTGTCTAAATTTAACCCCAGTGGCTTTTAGTCCAAGTGGATAAAAAAACAAATTCCAGTGCTTAGAGCTCTCATCTTTGTTTACCATTTCTCCAAACAAGGAGTGACCTGAACTCTGACTCTCAGAGTAGATTATCAACAAAAAGTACACAGGAAGTAGGGTGGGCAGGGGGGTAAATCGTGGCCCACTCTGCCTTCCCATGGCATTTACTTGTTCTAAAATGTGCTGGGATCCCAGAGCTGTCTTTGAGCAGATGAGGTGTGGCCCTAATACGTCAGACCTCGAGGTCACCCACGTCACCCACCCATCGATGAGGGGACATCTAACAATATCCTCTAGTGACCTTTACAATACCCAGGGAGCCACACAGCGTTTTTCTGTCACGTAAGTTACCTATGGCATATGACACACTTTTGTTTGTCCCCTGTGTTTGACCTGTCCCTAGTCCTTCCAGGACACAGGACACATGCTGTGTGGGTTTCACATTGCCCCGGTCTCTCACTCCTCTCTATCTTTGTCCCAGGGGTGTCTGTTCTGACCCCTCTCCTCCCCAAGCTGTCAATGCATTAGTCTTCCCTAGTCCTTAACCCCTGGACCCTTGATGGGGGCAGGGGTGACCCAAGTACCAGTCAGCTTTCTGTCACTACAGCGAATACCCGAGACGATCAGCTAGAAAGGGAAGAGGGTTGTAGGCTCATAGCTTTGAAGGCTTCCATCTTGGTTGTAGGTCTTCGCTGCCCAGAGTAGGCAGAAGCCCAGGCGCTCTGTGGTCGAGAGAAGCCTTTACCTCATGACCGAGATGTTAATGTAACAGAAGAGGAATAGGCTGTGGATCCCACTCAAGGTCAACCCCTCCAACGACCAGATGACCTCCTCCCCACTAAGCCCTAACTCTCAAATGTCCCCCACTTCCCGAAAGCACAGGATGGTGCTTCCCATGTGAGCCTTTAACACATGGACCATGGGAGCCGCTTTAGAGCTGTGGTCCAGAGTCCCTCACTTTCCAGTGACCCAGCCACCTGTGCAGAAGTGACGTTTCAGTCCCTTAATCCCCGAGGGCATGGTCACTTCTGTATGACTGTACTCCATTGGCCCACTTCTAGGCACAAGTTGCTGTTGGGGTGGGAGTGGGGGGCTCCAATACAGATCTTCAGATGCCGAGCTCCTACCCCACACCGCGGATGGATCCTGTTTCCATCTTTTTTTCAGTCGCTAGCAGTAAAGCCGGGGACTGACTTTAATCTCCCTTCCCCTTAGACCCTTACATCCCAAGCCTCCCCTTCCCTCCCCTCTAATCTTTCTTTATAACAGTGCTTGTGATATCCAGGCTACACATGATCATCCCTCAGGGAGCTTGGGAAACAACACGGATCCCTGTAGCCATTCCAAGCCAATTGAATTTAAATGTCTTGGGATGACCCCACCCCATCCTAGCACCAGCAGGAGGTACCAAGATGGAGGCACAGAGCTTACATTCTCAGGCTGTGCCTGGAGCTCATCGCTTCTGCCCCCGCCTGGTTCCCCAGTTCCTCCTGCTCCATCTATTCTTCCATTCATTGTCAGATCACAAAAATACCATTTTCACTGCGTTACCTCCACTCTTCAAAAGCCCTCAGCGGCCCCACCATAACAATAAATCTTTGAATGAACAAATGAATGGCTTCCCCGATACACAATGAATTCCATATGCTCCGGGATCTCATCTTATCTCCCCTTTTCTGCCCTCCCCACCTCCCACAGGCTGCTAAGCAATGCCCGTCTGTGGAATGAGTGAATAAATGCATTTCCCCCCGCAAATCAAATGCAGTCCACTCTTCCTCCACACAGCGAGAGCAGGCTGGGTGATTTAACTATCGTTTACGAAAGGGCTTATTTCTCTAAGCATCAAATACAATCAACTGTGAATGATTCATGCTAATGGAGAGAACAGAATGCTAAATATTATAAAAACAGCAGCTAATTCAAAAACGTAAATTTGCTTGATGCCAGAATACATTTTTGCTCATGAGTGCTTGCATCTGATAATTGGGACGATTTTTTAAATTATGCAATTAGACATGTCTTATTTGTTCCCATCCCTACCTCCCTACACCCCCCTCACGCTATCTGAATAATCCAACTCCTAAAATAGTACCCAAGTTTGTTCCCTCAACCCTTTCCCGGGATAGTTAAAATTGCTAGACTTCAGAATATCAGACAGATAAAGGAAAGTCATGGGGAAAAATCTGCACTTGGAGGAAAGAGAGAAAACTAAGATGTCAACTTGCTGCTTTTTGATGGATTCATCCCCAAAATTTCAGGCAACACAAACGATCTGTAAAGCTGTCTGAAATATCTCGTACAGCTGAGCCCATCCAGCCCTTAGGACCCTCGAGTCTATTCCTAGACACATTCCCCAGAAACCTGTGTACAAGCTCACCCAAAACCATCGGCAAGAACGTTCACGGCAGCTTTGTTCTTGATGGCCCCCAAGCTGGGGGCAACTCGAATGTCTGCCCACAGTGGAAAGGATGGACACATGGTTACACATCCGTGGTAAAGTCGTCACACATGAGAGTGCGCTTAATAGTGGCACCTCGGACCAGGATGTGCAGTGCCCTGGTTTCCATCCCGAGCACAAAGGAAAGAGAAACAGCAAGAAGAGGAAGCATCGGAACTCCAGCACACTCGTGACAGACCTCACATGACACCGAGCGAAGGACAGCAGATGTGGAGCCTGCTTACGGGCTAGCTCATTGACAAGCACGCAAAGGGAAAGGGCAAAGCCACCTCTGTGTCACACGTCAGGTTCTTCCGAAGCAGCTGTGACAGCAGTGGGCACAGTCACTACAGAGTTCTGGAACGTTCTGTCTTGGTCTGGAAACTCTTACAGCAGTAAAAGTTCATTGAGCTCTACACATCGGTGTGAGCTATGTTTTCTGTAGGATGCTATTTTTCCATACAATGTACAAGAGGGAAGCAACGAAGAGAAGAAGGAGGGAAGAGGGGAAGAAGGCAGGGCTGCGTAGCAAGTAGGGAAGATAGAAAAGGTGTGACATCTGAAGGCCTGGGCTTGGTTCCACGTCTACCTTTTACTAGACGTGTGACCTGGATCTTTAACCTCTGGGACTCTGTGGGGGAAGGGGAGCCATCCATTACAAGATGGACAACAAAGGCTGCCCTGCCTCTCTCAGGGTAGTTATGGGGACTGAGGGTATAAAGATGTGGACTCTGATGAGCAGATCGGAACTGCACAAGATGAAAGCCTGCAAGTCTTCATCTCTATGGGTAGGACCCAGCAGAGGGTTGGCACAGCTGATGCCATTCACCCTGGGGCCTTAGGTGGAGAGGACTAAGGAGGAGGGTGTGTACGCATGCACACGTGTGTGTGTGTGTGTGTGTGTGTGTGCATAAGTGTGGTGGGGTATGTGTGCATGTGTGTGTGCACGTGCGTGCACATAAGTGTGTGGTGGGGTGGACGGGGTGTGTGTGCATAAGCATGTGGTGGGGGTGGATGTGTGTGTGTGTATACATAAGTGTGTGGTGGGGGTGGATGAGTGTGTATGTGTATGCATGCACACATGCACATAAGTGTGTGGTGGGGGTGGACGGGGTGTGTGTGTGTGTATGTATTATCTTCTTTCATTTGTTCCCTCAGCTAATCCCTTAATGGCCTGGGCCTCTGAGCCCGGCACACCTGAAAAATAATCCCTTTGTTTGTGTGAGATGAATCCTGACTCTTTTCTCTTCATGTGGATATAAATAGATGCCATGTACACGCTCCTCGTGGCTTCCTCTGAGCTATGAATGGATTTCTGCCTCTAACGCTGCCAAATTCTCTAAAACTAGCATGCAGTACTCTCGGAGCATTGCTACGTAAGCCAGGAAACTTGAGAGAAGATTGCTCGTGTGTGTGTGTGTGTGTGTGTGTGTGTGTGTGTGTGTGTGTATGTCCGTGCATGCAAGCACGTGGGCACACCACACACACACACATTCAGGCCCTTGTGGCTTCTCATTCAAAATCTGAAACAGCTCACAAAACCCACTAAGCTCCTGTGAAATCTCAGAAAAGAACCCTCAATGTTGGAAGAAGTTAGAGACCCAACCTGTGAGGAAGCCAGTAACATCCCAGGCCAAGTAGTGAGACCCAGGCCAGGCAGTGAGACCCCAGGACAGGCAGCCAGACCCCAGGACAGGCAGTGAGACCCTGGGCTATACACCTCAAGGAAGGCTTTGCTACCCAGTTTTTAGTCAAAAGGGCAACGCTAAGGTCACCACATTTCCCACAAGCCAGTCCCATGCTATGGTCTGTGCTCACTGGAGAAGCCAGGTGCGTGGAGCCCTTTTGTCACCTGTGTCTGTTGTGCCTGTGTGTCCCCACAACTTTCCCTCCCCTTAAAAGATTTCTAATTCTCTGCTTCTAGAGAGAAAGGCGACATCGCTAGGCTCTGTTCGTACAACACAGAGGCAGCACTGGGGTGGGAGTGAGGGAGGCCCTATCCATGCCATGTGAAGCTACTGCAGCAGAGGGGCAGCAGGGAGCCGGCCACTTCTAGTCCCTCTGACAAAACAAGAAAATCTTCATTTTTCTATTCGGTCTCTGAATCTCCAGAAGAAAAATCTTTGCAAACCAATGCCCTTTTATGTCCTTATTTTTATTTACACTCCAGGTCACATCTGTGCACACACCTGGTGTGTGGATTTATGCAGGTCTGTAAGTGTGTGTCTAGCTTTCAAAGAACATGATACACACACATACACACACAATGTAGAAACACAGGGCTACTATGAAAGGGAAACACTACTTCCCACTTAAAAGATGCATCAATAGCCTGGGTGTGATGTTATACATCCAGCACTTGGGAAACTGAGGCAGGAGGATCCCAAATTCATGGCCACCTAGGGCTCCAAAGTAAGAGCCCCTATCTCCAAAAAAGGGGGGAAACAAATCAAAACAAAAGCAGTGTTTAATAATGTTTAATACAGGGAGCTAGTGAAATGGCTCAGCAGTTAACAGGGCTTGCAGAGAACCTTTTGTAGAGGACCCGGGTTCAAGTCCCAGCACACATGTGGCGATTCACAACCATCTGTTGACTCCAGTTCCAGGGGATCCGACACCATTTTCTGAACTTGTAGGGGAGGGGAGCAGGCACACACACTATGCACATGTGTACATGCAGGCAAAACATACACATAAAATAAATGTTTTTTTAAAAGGCTAAGAGGCCAAAAATCTAAGAAATAAAAGTAGAATTTCCTGCCTTGTAAAGATCAAATATAAATGAAGCTCCCTGGAAGTCAAGGGAGCCTGACGTGAGAATGTAAACACAGGGCAGGTCCCACGCACATTGTTCATTTCCATTTTTCCTGATATTTCATTCTCTCCTTTCTAAGAGCACAGAAATTCATTTCATGAAGCAAATCTCAGCTGAAATGACTTTGGTCAGCCCTGGGAATGGCTTTTTTCCTAACACTCTTTACAGAGGACAGATGTCTCCTTGGGAGACCTGCCAGTGGGCGTGTCCCAATAGAAGTGTCAATAGTTTGTTGCTATTTCCAGAAACTGCCATTTTCATCATCCATTTGCCCTTCCTGTGAATTGGGGTGGACATCCAAGGTGACCTGTTGATGGTGCCCTGCCAACTGGGCCGCAGCCGTGGCTACTGTGTGATCCCCTCAAACCTGTGCCCTATGCTTGTGGAATATGGTGGCTCCACAAGGAATGGCCAGGGACAGCGGGACAGACGAGGCTACTTCAAGGGAGAGAGGTGGGTTTCGGGTTCCTTACAACTCCACTTCTAAGTCTGGAGGTCGCGGAACCCAGGTGACTTCGTAATGTTATCTTTTGGAAAAGGAGAAGCTTGACATGTCGCCTGGCTTGTTCTGTTCTACTCAGTCCTCAGTTTTCCCAGCCCTCCAAGCCAAGCAGACCACACCCTACTACCTTAATTCTCCCGCTGCTGCCCTCTTCCTATGGACAATATGAAAAGGTTAGAAACTGGGCCAGCAGCCTGAGGCGGGCCAGCTAGAGCTCTGTGCTGGCTGTTGCTCTAGCCCCTCCCTCCCACTAGCTAGGTAGGCATGTGTGTGTGTGTGTGTGTGTGTGTGTGTGTGTGTGTGATTTGCATACATGAGGGCATGCTTACTCATGTTCGCACATGTGAAAGCCAGAGGTCAACATCAGGAACTTGTCATTCCCCACCACCCCCTCTTTTATTGAGACAGGGTTTCTCATCAGACTGAGAGCCTACCATGTCCACTAGACCATCTTGTTAATGAGCCCTGGGATTCTCAGTCTCTGTCCCCAGTGCTGGGGTACAGAGTGTGCTGCCATGCCTAGTCTTTATATGGGTTCTGGGGATCTGAATTCAGGTTCTCGTGCTTGGACAGCAAGCACTTTGCCCACTGAGCCATCTCCCTGGCCCCAACAGATGCAGAGTAAGCCTCCAGCCTTTTCTTCCAAGGACGCTTTCGTGTGTGTGTGTGTGTGTGTGTGTGTGCGCGCATATTTTATCTTTACAAAACAGGGTCTTTCACTTAACCTAGAGCTTGCTTGCTAACTCAGTTAGACCAGCTGGCCACTAAGGATCCTCCTATCGCTTCCTCACTAGTGTTGGGATTACAGGCACGTGATGCCAGTTGTAGGATAAGCACCTCACAGACAGACAGACAGAGCATCACCACAGCACCTCACAGACAGAGCGCCACCACAGCGCCTCACAGACAGACAGACAGACAGAGCACCACCGCAGCGCCTCACAGACAGACAGACAGACAGACAGGGCACCACCGCAGTGCCTCACAGACAGACAGACAATGCCACCACAATGCCTCACAGACAGACAGAGCACCACTGCACCGCCTGATGGACAGACAGATAGGACACCATCGCAGCGCCTCACAGACAGACAGGGCACCACTGCAGCGCGTCACGGACAGACAGACAGAGCACCACCACAGCGCCTCACAGACAGACAGACAGAGCACCACTGCAGCGCCTCATGGACAGACAGACAGACAGACAGAGCACCACCGCAGCGCCTCATGGACAGACAGAGCGCCACCGAAGCACCTCACAGACAGAGCACCACTGCAGCACCTCACAGACAGACAGACAGACAGACAGAGCACCACCGCAGCGCCTCATGACAGACAGGGCACCACCACAGCGCCTCACAGACAGACAGACAGACAGACAGACAGACAGACAGAGCACCACCGCAGCGCCTCACGGACAGATGCTTCCTTCACCAGGCTTCTCATCCTTCCCTTTTGTCAAATGAATCCCATCAACAACCGCAACAGCATACACCACTTTGTGTGTTTCTAAATGCCAAAGAAAACCTTCACCTAGAAGGCCCGCCGTGTGCCACACCCTCTCACCCAGCAGTTACCTGCTACTCTTTGGCATCTTCTCTTGGAGCAAATGGTACCCAGATGGGACTCCTTTCTCCCTCCTGTGCACGGCACACTGTCACCCACCCAGGGTCCATGACCCCCACTTGTCAAGCCTGCCAGAACCGTCTTAACTCTTTGCACCCCCCACCCCGAGAGTTTCTGTAGTCAGCCCCACTCACTGCTGCAGGGCTCACATTTTTATTTGGCATTTTAACTTTTTATTATGGAAGACTTTACTAGATACAAATTAGAAGGCTAGGGGCTAGAGAGATGGTTCAATAGTTGCCTATCCAGAGAACCCAGGCTCCGTTCCTAGTACGTACATGTTGGCTAACAACTGCCTGTAACACCAGTCCAAGAACATCCAAAACCCTCTCTGGCTTCTGTGGACACTGAACACACATAGGGCAGAGACATATATGCAGGCTAAACACCCATACATACAATCTAAAAATGAACTGCTAGGCCACCGGTGGTGGCCCATGCTTTCAATCCCAGCACTGGGGAGGCAGAGGATTTTTATGAGTTTGAGCTAGTTCCAGGAGAGCCAAGGTTACACAAAGAAACCCTGTCTCAGAGGGAAAAAGAGAGAGAGAACAATGTCTGTAAATTACAAGGTTATTTAAGAGACGCCAGTGAACCTGTCACCCACTTCAACAAGTACTATCTTGTGGGCCATTCTGGAGTCACCATTTACCTAACTATTCTCCACTCGCAAGATGTCTTTTAAGCCCCATATTCCCTCTTCATGTCACCTGCAAACATTTTCGTGTATTTCTCTAACATGGTCAGTGTATTCTGTCTGTTTCTAAAACTCAATCGCAATGTTATCATCACACTAAAAGCAAAACAAACCGCAATTCTTTCAAAACGAAAGAATCCCCTTGGGCTCAGAGTGCCCCAATTGAGCTATCTTTGGGCTCAGAGTCCCCCAATTGAGCTATCTTTGTTTCGTCCCAGCGAGAAGCCCCATCCCCACCCCCATCCCTCCACACACCTGACTTTATGAAGGTCAGTGGGAGCGTGGCTCCCTCCTGGCAGCTGTCAGGTATGTGTGCACCTCTCCCGTTCTCCCATCCTGCCCTCTCCCACTGGCTTAGACCCTAGCTGACTGAGAGCTCAGGAAGGTGATGGGCTGCTACTGCGGGGTGGTGTGTCCCCTGTGCTTACAGCCTGGGTGAAGAATCGGGCGGTTTCCCAAGCCGAATGGGCTCTCTGTCCCTCCCAAGCCTATTCCACAACATCGGTGACATTCAGCTTTGTGATTTGTTAGATATGTGGTTCCCCAAAGGACAAGCCCTTGTCTCCCTGGGTCTCTGGCATCAAGCCCAGCAGCATCTGAGGTGTTTGTTCGCTGTTGGAGTGTTGGCTGCAGGAGTGCTCAGAACACCCCTCAGCAAGACTCCCAGTTCGGCGACAGCCCTTCTCTTTGGGTCTCGGCTTTTTTTTTTTTTTATTTTCTCTCTCCTCTCTATCATGAAGAAATCAGTCACAATGATTTCTGAGGCCCCTTCCAGGAACCAGGGAGTCCCCCATTCACCATACGCTTGCTGCCCTCTGCTGGCAGGCTCAGCTCAGGACCTTTGTGTCGCTGAGATGCCGGGAACAAATAGGGATGAGTCCACTGCTCTGTGAGACAGAGCTTGCGATTTTGTTGCCTGGCCTGGATTTAACTTAGATGAAGTGTGTGTTTCTCTTCATCGCATTGGCCTACTCTTCGTGTGTGATGGGCACCTGAGGTTCCAGGAACCAGGAAAGCTCTGGAAAACCCCACCACAGGCCATCACGTCCCCAGAGAGTGGGCCCAAGTGCCCACATAGACTGAGAACACTGGGCTGAGGTGATGGTCACTGGCGCACTTGAGTCAAAGTTTAGGGGTAGTGGAAAGGCCATGCAGAGAAGAACAAATGAAGGGATTGGCTTTAGAATGAAGGTGCCACTTAGCCTGCCTAGTGATCTTCTTGTTTGACAGATCCTGACAGTTTATAATCCACACAAGTTTACCAGCACCCCTTACCCATCAGGGACGCAGCTCCTAGATAACACACTCACATACACACACACACACACACACGAGCACACACGCACGCACACCCCCATGAGCACACACACACACACACACACATGCACACGCATGCACGTACATGTGCACACAGTTCTAGACTGTGGTATAGTCCCCACGTCCCTCCCTCCCTTCCTTTCTACTTCCCTTCCACATTTTTACAATTGTTGGAACACCTGCGGTTGCAGATAGCAGGATTCAAAATGCCAGTGACTTTGTCCAGAGGTGAGAACTTGGAGCAAATGGCAGTGGGAACTGGAATTCTAATAGGCACCAGGAAGTGATCTGCGTCCTTTGCCCCCTGCTTCTCTCTTTATGTGTCATTGGTTTCTTTCTTAGAACCGACTGGTGCCGGATGGTGGTGGTGGCAGTGGTGGTATATGCCTTTAAGATCCCAGCACTCAGGAGGCAGAGGCAGGTGGATCTCTGTGAGTTTCAGGCCAGCCTGGTCTACAGAGCAAGTGCCAGGACAGGATCCAAACCTACACAGAGAAACCCTGTCTCAAATAAATAAATAAACAAACAAAGACCAGCTGGTGCTTTGCACTCACTAATCCATGAGGCAGAAGGTGGCCACCAACAGTGCATGACTTACCCTCCCACAACCTCTGGCTCCTTTTTCTTTACCCCAATCCAGATTTCTATACTGGTCCCCTTGAACCAGCTAACCAAATCCTGCAGAGCCGACCATATAGTAGGTGAGTCCCAAAGCAAAATGCAGACACTGGACTCTACTCAAAGGGCAGGAGGAAGTGCCTACCAGGCAGGTGTAACGCTACTCCCTTCTCTCCACATTCTCTTGGTGGGTTTGTCAGGATGCTGTTTCATTTCTACTCAGTGTTAGCCTTAGTAAGGAAAGAAATCTAAACTTCCAATTATTTACTTGAATTTTCCCCATCTTCACATCATGCAAAGTCAGTTACTGAAGTCGCATCAGAACCACTGAAATGCACACTTCATGTTTTGTGAACTCGATGGCCAGAGGACACAAATACAAAGTGAACCCCTGAAGATGGAAAGCAGAAGAGAAATTGTTCCCAGAGCCCCCAAGCTCCCCAGACCTAGGCTGTGCTGAGGGAGGCCAGATCTTCACAGCATCCTGAGCCCGAGTCCTAAGCCTGGATGAGAGGTGGGGAAGGATGAGAGCCGAGTATAGTGGTATATTATTTGTGTTTTAGGAAATAAAGCTTGCCTGGAGATCAGGGCAAAGCAGCCACACTAGTCAGCCATACAGGCTGGGCAGTGATGGTGCACACCTTTAATCCCAGCTCTAGAGAGGATTATAAAATGGGATAAGACAGGTCTCATATCAGTCTCAATCTGAGGATTCCTGGAGGCAGGATCACCCATTTTCGGTCAGGGGTAGAGGTAAGAGCCAGTGGCTGGCTGCTTTGCTTTTCTGACCTTCGGATTGAACCCCAATATCTGCCTCTGGGTTTTTATTACTTGTGCTACAGCTGGGGAAGTTGGTCCAGGTGTCTCCTTTCCCATAGTCCCCACGGCAGACTGATATTTCCAGGAGTCTTGAGTCGCTGTGCCTTTGGCTAGGCCCTCCACTTACATACCCTATGCTCCTCCAGCTTGAAGATAAGACAGCCACCATGGTCACCCCAAGATGCTGTAACATATATGAGCCCCATTCGCACCCTCTGTGTCTGTGTCCTGGAGGCAAGACAGCCACTGAGAACTCATCCATGGGAGGAAGCCCAGGGGGCAGGGATTAGAGCCCCAGAACACAAATATAGCAGTGAAGTTGTTAGCAATCTCAAGACAAGGGCGCAGTCACACACACAGGGCCTAGGATGGAGGTGGAAGTGTGAAACCAAGAGCCTCAGCTAGGAATAGTTCCCCAGCAGAGGTGGGAAAGGGCTGGGAAAACCAAGCAACAGTTGACATTTTATATTACAAAGTGCAAACACATCCCTTGCCTTCTAAACACATTCACAGACGGATTCGACTCAGCCTTACCGAAGCCTGACTCTTGGTGGGCCATCACTAGCGGCTGTGTTGAATCTAGTGGCTGAAGCATCATAGATGAGCTTCAGTATTTAATATGGACTTCAAGACTCCAGGTGCCCTGACCCTGCCTCCTCTCCCACCACTGGCTTTTCTGTATTTATTGCCATTTCCCAGGTAACATCGCTGTGGCCCCAGCTCACGGGGGTGGGGTGGGAGGGGGAACCAGTTGTGCCCCACCTAGCCATGTGGCCTGATGGTCACTCCTATTTATGAGCCTCTTTCCTGCAGGGCGAATGAAGTCACCTGACAGCCAGCAGCAGGATGAACTTGGTCACGGGGCTGCCTCAGGCTGCTCTGCAGGGGGTAGGGATGGGGCAGAAGAAAGTCCTCCCCCAGGTTAGGGATTCTGCTAGGATGGCTGTCAGTAATTCATTGAAGGCAGCCAGGCTGTTACCCGCTATGCTGTTACTTTTCCCGTTGCTATGACAAGGTCCCTCACAGAAACCACACTTAGCAAAGGAAAGGCCGCTTTGACTCACTGTTTCAGAGAGTTCAGTCTGTCACTGTGGTGGCGTCGCAGGAGCTGCGGCGCTTTGCTCACCATAAGGACCTTCAAGGTCCCCCTCTAGTTACCTGCCTCTGTAAGGCTCTAAATAATGTCACCATCTGGAGAAACAAGCATTCAAAGCAAGAGCCTATGGGAGCATTTCAGAGACAAACAGCAACACCTGCCCAAACAGAACAAACCCCACCCCGACAAGAAGCGCAGTGGCAGGCTGGGAGTGCCTGGATCAGACCCTGGCCCACCCACGGGGTACCCACAACCTGCTGACGACACACACCCATCTGTCCCTGTTCCTAACCAGGAGATGTTAGGAAACCTGACAACTGCACTCCCCAAATTTAATCCGTCTTTTCCAACTTCTTGTCTGATGTGAGACTATTACTATTTCGCAGCTTTTTCTCATCTTGACTTCTGTTCCTCCTCTTGGGTTTTGCCTTTTCATACCCTCTGACAGCTTTTCGCCTGAGCTGTCTCCCCTTGTTGGTGTATAATAGCTTTGGGGGGGGGGGTTTCTTAACTGTTCATCCTTGCTAACCATTGCAAGCGTTTATTCTTTGCGACTTCTCTCTGTCTTTTTGCTTTATTGCCATACCAATTACTATGCAGGTGACAGCCAGCCTGAGCCTCAGCTTCCTCATTTAAAAGACGAGGAAATACCTGCCACCTCGGCTTGCTGGGAGGATTAAACAAGCTTGCATACTTAGCCATGCCACCTGCTCCTCACTGTGATTGCCGGGGTTGCTCAAGCTTCGGCCTTTGTTGCTTTTCCTGTGGCTATGGTAAAATACTGACAAGACTTGAGGGGAAGCGTTCATTTAAGCTCACAGATTCAGGTTTACAGCCTGTCACGGTGGGGAAGTCAAGCCTAAAGCCGCCAGGTCACAGCCCTATGAGAGCAGTGAATGCACGCATGCCAGAGCTCAACTCGTTTTCCCAGTTACGCAGCCCAGAATCTCCTGCCTAGGGAATGGCGTCACCCACAGTAGATGAGTCTTCTCCCCTCAGTTTACCCTGTCAGGATTCTACACTCCAAGCTCATCTCCCAGGTGACTCTCCCTTCTGTCAAGTAGACAATATAAACCATCACACCAGATCTCTCCATGTTACACCCAGAGATTCCCCAAGTCCCGGGCTGCACTTCCTTGTCTTTGATAATGAAACAGAGCAAGCAGAATATGCTGGGGGAGAGGGGTAATGAGCCGGGGAGGCAGCCACGGAGAGGCCATCTGGATGGGAATTTCACAGAAATGTTTGCTGAAGTTGGAGCAAGAGCTCATGAAAACAACCAAGAGCCGTGAGAATCCTAACGCAACCTCCGTTTGCTCCCTGCCTCAGCCAGCCCCTGAGTACTGCAGCCTGCAGGAAGGCCTGCCCTATCTGGACATGGTGATTGCAGAGACCCTGCGGATGTACCCTCCGGCTTTCAGGTATGTCCGCGGCCCCTTGAACGTCACTGTTTGGGGCCTTTTCACTGATCCCCCGTCTATGGCTGCCTCTCCTCGCACATGTTCCTGGGTTTCTTTGTATCCCCTGGAGCACCAGGTCCTTTCTCCCGCAGGTTAACTATCTTTACCGAACTTCACTAGCCTTTCCTACCATGGCCTTCCTCCTCTGCCCTGTCCCTTTGGCCTCTTAGCCTTTGATGGAATCTGCCATCACCCCTGCCCACTGATTCATTCATCCATCCATCCTTCATTCACCACCTACATAGTCAGTGCTAAGCACTAGAAAATTAGCCGATACCTAAAGCAGGCTAAGGCTAAAGGCCTTGCCCTGGGAGGCAACATTTGGCAGAGGACCATCTAGGGCTAGAATGTTCTGGAATGTTAGTGTCCAACAGCCCCTGCTGGAGCTCTCGCATTAGACTTCATAGCAAGGGTTTCTTTTTTCAAAGACTTGTGTGTGTGTGTGTGTGTGTGTGTGTGTGTGTGTGTGTGTGTGTGTGTGTGTGTGTGTGTGTGTGTGTCCAGCACTTCAGGCTGTGACTGCACTTCACATTGCATTCTTGACACGTCTCAGTACTCACAACATCACACCAACCTGCAAATCAGATCAAGAGCCAGGTCTGCTTCTTTCAAATTCCTCCAGACCAAGTGCCCCATGGGGAAAGGCATCTTAACCAGGGTCCCTTGAGGGCAGTGAACTAGCAGTCACAGAAGTGGCAGGAAGTATTTAATTGTGTCTCCACTCATCACTTCTTCCCATACCACATGGATCATGTGGAGATACCTTTTGTCATTTTCAAGAGAAAATGTGATCTGAGGGTAGCTCAAAGGGAGTTCCAAACCACAAACATGACGGGGCATGTGTATAGCTACAATCCAAAATGTGCTGGCCCAGAAGCAAATATTCAAAGTTGCTGTAGTGTGAGCTGAGGGTCTCTTGATACAGATCAGCTCATTAATTCAAAGGCTTCCTTGTTGCTCTTGATCCTGGCAAAAAAAGACCCAAGTGTATGGCCCTGCTGTGGCATTCTTAGAAGCCACAAGTAACCTGATGTCCAATCCTTTTTCCTTCTTCATGATTTATATCCAGCTTTCCTCCCAGGGGACTTGGCAGGCAGCTGGTATGCACTGCAAAGTGCAAATTCAAAACGAAACTCAAGACTAAACACTCAGTAGTAAAACAGAACAAGGCTACTTCAAGGACCATCGCCAAGTCCCAGCAATGAGTGATAATGGGGTCAGGTCTTTCCATAGTCGCTGAGATTCCTGGGAAAGAGGGAACTTTCTGAGCTGAACAATGGTATCTCCCCAGGAGGAAATTAGATAAACTGGTCAGTTCTCTGTGAGTCCCAGGACAGCTAGAACAGCATAGTGAGAGCTTATCTCAGATTTTAAAGAAAATGGTTCAATGGTAGTTGACATGCCCCTCCATAACGAAATAATAAACAAACCCAACCTCACTGTGGCAGTGTGAATTTAACTGGTCCCCATAATCCCAAAGGCAGTGGTACTATTTGGAGGTGTGGCCTTGCTGAAGTAGGTGTGTCCTTGTTGAAGGAAGTGTATCCCTGTGGGGGTGGGCTTAGAGGTCTCTTGTGCTCAAGCTTTTCTCAGTGTGACAGACACTACACGTCCTGTTGCCTTGGAATCAAGATGTAGCCAGCACCATGTCTGCCTGCATGCTGCCATGCTCCCTGCCATGATGATAATGGACTGAACCTTTGAAGCTGTAAGCAAACCACCCCAATTAAATGTTTTCCTTTATAACAGTTGCTGAGGTCATGGTGTCTCCTCACAGCAATAGAGACCCTAACTAAGATAGCAGTTGGTACCAGGGACTGGGGTATTGCTGTAATAGGCCTGACCATGTTTTTGTTTGGTGGGATTTGGACGTAGGTACTTTAGGTTAGGAAAGCGGTGGACTGGTTAAGTACTCTAATGGGCCTTACTGTTGGGAGCATGGAAGACAGTGGAGCTGACTGTGATCTGATGAACAGTGGGGGGTGCTACCTCAACAGGTTTCAGAGGAGACAAATTTTAATATGTTGCCTAGAGATCATTCTAGTGATATTTTGGTGAAGAATGTGGCTGTTTTTTGCCCTTGTCTGAAGAGTCTGCCTGGGGCTAAAGTAAAGAGTTTTAGATTAATTCCATTAGCAGAGAAAAATCTCAAAACAGCCTGGTATATGTAGTGAGGAGCAGACGGGCTGCGTGCCTGCTGCCCTGGCTCCCGCACGGCTAGCTTTACACGTGAAATATCAACACACAAATTGTATTCTTTTAAACACTGCCTGGCCCATTATTTTCAGCCTCTTACTCACATCTTGACTAACCCATATCTAATAATCTTTGTAACACTACGAATGGTGTCTTACCGGGAAAGATTCAGCACGTCTGACCTGGTGGCTGGCTTCATCGCATCTCACTGAGGAGAGGCACGGCAGTCTGCCTAACTTAGGAGAGGCGTGGCATCTGACTGAGCCATCTACCTCACTTCCTTCTTCCTGTTCTGTCTACTCCGCCCACCTAAGGGCTGGCCAAGGCAGTTTCTTTATTAAAACAGAAGAACTCTCCCACATCAGGTATAGATTCTGTCATGTGGTTATTAGTGATAACTCTAATGAAGGTTTATAATGAAAAGGAGCAAGCTGTGCAGATAAAAATACAACAGGTACAGATTGAGAAAAAGGGTACCAGGAAGTGGAAGAGTTAAATCCTGTGTTCAGTATGAGAATTCTGTCAACTTCTAAGTGTATCTATTCCAATTATGGGAATATCCTGGGAATATGGAAATAACTATGGGATGAGTTTAGGGACCTACTGTGAGTCAGACATCAGCTAAAACTCCATTAATCACCTGACCTCCATAAGCCTCTGCTTTAACTGGAGGGCCACACTGTTTCTTTTTTTTGTTTGTTTGTTTTGTTTTGTTTTTTCGAGACAGGGTTTCTCTGCGGCTTTAGAGCCTGTCCTGGAGCTAGCTCTTGTAGACCAGGCTGGTCTCGAACTCACAGAGATCCGCCTGCCTCTGCCTCCCGAGTGCTGGGATTAAAGGCGTGCGCCACCACCGCCCTGGCTCCACACTGTTTCTTAGAAGCTCCTGGAATCAGCATCAATTCAGAACTAGTATCCAACACACTCTGATTGTTCCTCTCCCCCAGTCTATCCTGCCCTTGTAAAAGGCCTCTCAGGTCCCTCTGGGGAAGAACTGGAGCAGGGCTAACAGTAAACCTTTTAGGTGTTTTATCAGGATCTTTCCTCGGGGCAAACCCGTCTTGCAAGTTGTAAGAAACAGAGTTCATTAAGTAATGGTTGCTGTGAGAAGTTGGGGTAAGACAAGACACAGAACTTCCAGAAACCAAGGACCATCATCATAGCCAGGCTCGTAGTGGAAAGCCAGTGAAGGTGGCTCAGAAGAACGGGCTCTGGTCTCAGTCCTAGCGCCACACACCATGCAGCCAGAGTAGGCAAACACCTTCCACTGTAGGAACAGCTTCCACTCACCTACTCATGGTCTTAGTCCCAGGTACCCATCCCAAGCTAGCTCTGCCTACTCCCTGCTCCCAGCTTCCTGGTTTCTGATCCACTCTCTCCTCCTTGTCACAGCTTTATTTCATGAGATACAGTTGCCTTTGTCAGGATTCTCTAACAGAACAGCTAACAGAATGAAAATACACACATATGGAATTTATTAGCTTATCTTACGGTTGCGGTCTGAGCGGTCCAGCAATGGCTGTCTCTTGAGAGAAAGGCTGAGGATCTGGGGGTTGTGCGGTCCATGAGACTGGATATTTCAGCAGTCTCAATCTGGTGCTGGAGTCCCAGGGAAGTCCTAAAGAGCTTAAGGTTTTCAATCTGCACTGGAATCCTGAAGAAGCAGGTTCTAACACCAGCGAAGAAATGGTTCATCAACAGCACAGATGACCTTGCCAATGAGAGTGAGGAGAAGCAGGCAAAAAGCAAAAGCTTCCTCCTTTCATGTCCTTTTATGTGGGCTGCCACCAGGAGGTATGGCTCATATTTAGGGGGTATCGAGGTTTATATTGGGGAGTTAATCCCCTTAAACCTCTCAGGGTTCAGAAGGATTGCTATAGCAGGTGAAAACCTGACTAATAAGGTCTGAGGGTAAACAAAATAAATGAGCTCCACGAGTCTTTTTATCACGTCCCATTTATTCTTTCTATGCTCTCTCTAATGCTGTCTTGATGTTTCCCTTTTGATGTTCTTCCTCCATGTTCCTTGCTGTTCTTTTCATCCCACAGGGTTTCCAGTTTATATACCCACAGAGACATACCTAACAATTCTCTGGTAAATAACAATGATCCCAAGCAGGCTTTTCTTAGGGCTAACAGGTTGGCGAAAAGACTGACAAGGTATGTCTCAGAAGGGGCGGGGCTGTGAAGCTACCCAGCAGACACTGGGAGGATTAGGATGGAGCTCGGCCCCCTGGGCTGTATCCAGTGCCACCCAGGTGAGAAGGGATTTCTTTCTCTGGGGCTGATTTAGTGACCCAAGGTTTTTTCCTGTATATTTTAGGGGTAAAGGTACCAAACAGTTAATTTCCTAGATCTTGTGTCAAGTGAAAGGTGAAAGTACAGAATATTAAGAGCTCGTTAGGGTAGAGCAAAGGACAGTAGGTCATCCTCTCCTAAGTTGGCTGTTAGAGAATTCAGGGCCACCCAGACCTGTTTATCAGTAAGGGCAGACATGCTGTCTCTCCTGCTCAGTGCCTCCTGTTTAGGGCTCCTTTCAATAAGGATAACTCTGGGGGACTAGCTTTATGTAAATTTGACTATGAGAGCAAAGGTTTGGCTGAGTGAATGCTTTCACACGGGGGGCCTCACCGTGTGGGAGAAGGTATACAGTTGCCAGTACAGGAAAAGTCAGGTTTAAAGAATGATTTATACACTGCTAGGATACTTTGGGATGAATCCCATTATGGTAGGAAGAAACGTCATGATTTCACAAGACTTCTACAGAACTGAAGAGTGGCTACCCAAAAGAGTGGCTACCCTAAGCTTTGCAAATCGGGTTCCTCATTGGAGCACACTCCCGTGAGTCTGTCTAGTGATCGCTCAGCTGTACTTTTACTGTATAATACTTGTGGCTCACATCAAGGGTGGGTCTCCGTCTCAAATAATCCAACCAAGAAAAGTCTCACAAGTGTGCCCAGGTGCTTGAGTTTTAGTTAATTCGGATGTAGTCGTTAACAATCGAGATTATCCATTAATTAATTAATCAATGGCATTATAAAGGCGAAGGTGTAGGTTGACAAGTCCACAGGATGGGCCGCCCAGTGTTTTCAGGATCTTAACATGAGAACAGTCCACGGAATGAAGAGCAGAGGGCAGAAGCCAGACAACAGGGCTATCCTACCAAATGAGAGGAGACCAAGTGAAAGGGAGGATGAGGGTATTAGAGGAGGCTTAACTGTGAGCAAGAAGACATGAGAGGGAATAGCTGAAGAACAACCCTTAGCTTAGCCAGAATGTAGCCCCTGGAAGCCACCTCTGCAATCCCCACATACGTGGAAGGCTCCCCAGGGCTCAGCCCATGGATGAGGCATTATCTACAAGGGCCACGCACATCACAAGGGCCTTGAGATTGAAAGGAGTGTATGGGACAAAACCTTGGTTTCTCTCTGGCACACCCTGGTAAAAGGGCTAGTCCCCGTCTCTAACCTCACTCCACACCCCATCTTGGGTCCCATTAACACCTACAGCCCTATCCACTGGCACAATGGCAAGCCTTCCTGCCTCTTATCTCCCACAGATTCACTCGGGAGGCAGCACAGGACTGTGAGGTACTGGGACAGCACATCCCTGCAGGTACCGTGCTGGAGATAGCTGTGGGTGCCCTACACCGTGACCCAGAGCACTGGCCACACCCTGAGACCTTTGACCCTGAAAGGTAAGTGAATTCTGTCTAGAAATGGGTCCCTGAGGGATGTGAGTGTATGGGATAGAATTTGCCATAGAAACAGCAGCTAGGAGTCATGGGCAAAGTCGACCCCAAATGAAGAAAGATCACAGTCATTCAGACAGACTGGGAGGCACCATTTCCAAAGGAAAAGCTGAATTCAAAGATCTAGCATGACAGCAATAACGCACACAAGAATCAGTATCTTTTATTTGTCCAAGCCAGGACACAGGAGGCAGAGTTGGTTTTTGTTTGTTTTTATTTTTTTAGATTTCATTTCTAATTATGTGTAGCGTGTGTATGTGTGTGCATGCGGGCATGCATGCAAGTATGTGCATGTGAGTGGAGGTACCCAGGGAGGTCAGAAGAGCATCAGGTCTCACAGAGGAAGCTATAGGCAAGAGTGAGCTGCCCAACATAAATACTGGGAACTAAACTTTCGTCCTCTACGAGAGTGGAACATGATCTTAAGCACTGAACCATCTCTCCACCTTGTGGGGTTACATTTTGCGCACAAAAAAGCAACAAAGCCCATCACTTTCATTCAGTGCAGTTGTATCAGCTAGCATAACTGCCCTTCAAGCCTAAATTCATGCGATCCAATAGACCTGGATCTGCTTCTTTCTGTGGACATGGATCTACCGCCAACTTCATTTCTAGGCGAGGTGGTATAAGACGCCTGGGCATCGCTCACACCCTACCCTGACAAAAGCAGTCACTTCCCTTCTGCGGCTCAACAGGGGAGGCTGGTTAAGGAGCCACTGCGCTCCATTTACTGACTCCATCTGAACCCAGCCCACGTCTACAACCTGCTCAACGGGAGATTGTAGATTGCTCATGTGAGACTCAGATAACTGACACCCTACAGTTCAGCAAGTCCTGTGAACATGGTAAAGATTCATAACCAGAAGCAGCAGTCGTGGGGGCTCACAGCACGATAAGAAAGCCCGGAAGTGGAAGAAGCAAGCTGGCCATCACAGATCGGTGACGGTCACCTAGCTCCACAGAGCCAGGAAATGAGAGAGGCTGTGTGGTCCGATGTGAGGGGAGGGGAGGCCTGACAGGGTCAGGGTGTGCTGGTCAAGCCTTAGGAGTTTGGATCATCTCTGGGCTTCACATACAGGGATAATAATGACTTCCTAGACGAGGCGAGAGGGTACACTCAGCTGACTGAATGAAGCCGTTTCTGCGACGGGGCAGGGCAGTGCTGAGGAGAGGGACCGAAGTATGGCAGTCAGAGGCCACTAGCTACCCAGAACCTTGAGGACAGTCCTGGACACAGAAGCTTCTTGTCCCTGATGGAGGGAGGGGATTTCAGAAGAAGGGGGTGACCCAGCCAAAAACGAGACTTTAGATCAGTGGTTCTCAACCTACATATCACACATTTACAGTATGATTTATAACAGTAGCAAAATTAGTTATGGCGTAGCAATGAAAATAATCTTATGGTTGGGGAGAAACTGTATTAAAGGGCTGCAGCATGAGGAAGGTTGAGAACCACTGCTTTAGATGGATGGAACAGCTGTTTCAGGCCAACTGTAACCTTCCCCTGACCTGTAGGTTCACAGCTGAGGCCCGGTTTCAGCAGAGGCCCTTCACATACCTGCCCTTTGGAGCTGGCCCCAGGAGCTGCCTCGGAGTACGGCTGGGGCTGCTGGTGGTCAAACTGACACTACTCCAGGTCCTGCACAAGTTCCGCTTTGAAGCCAGCTCTGAGACTCAGGTGAGGGTCTGGTACTCCAGGGTGGTGCCCACCCTGTTTCTCTGCCCCAGAGTAGGTCAGTCTCTGCCCGTGAGCCCGGGCTGGCCCCTCTCCTCCCAGGGATGCCCCATTTCTTGATCAAAGTGTGTGATTAAAATCTGCAGCTCCATCTCGTCCCACATGTGAAGGGAGATGAATGCTTTGCTCAGCTAAGTATCTGCCCATAACTCCGTGATGTTTTCTTATCAGCATCACATAAAGCTGTCATAACTGCCCCTGAAGGGTTTGAGGTGCTCAGCTTTTCCTGCAGAAGCCAGGAACCCTTCCTCTGGCTTCTGACTCCTAAGGTCTTTTCTCTCAGCCCACAGATTTTCACGGGCCATGCTTCGGGTTAGGTTCTGACAAATATTTTAATTTACTCTATTTTAGGTTCCACTTCAACTAGAATCCAAATCTGCCCTAAGTCCCAAAAATGGAGTCTACATTAAGCTTGAGTCACGCTGCTGACACAAAAGGCAGTTGGAAAACAGAGCCCCTGGTGATGATGACATCTGCGAACCATGTTTGAAGGGCACCCGGGATGCAAACAAAGGCCTCATGTGGAGACAGAAATGTTTAAGGAAATATATATAGACAATATCTTAGGGTGATTAAAAGGGTATATGGCATGCAAGCATGTTATTTATGCCACAGTTCCTGAATGTTTACTGTCTGTCAATTTTCATTTTGACAGTGGGGTTCCAAGCATGGTTTTCTTGGGACTGAGGTTAAATAAGAGAAAGGTCATTTTGATTAAACTGAGTATGGTGTCAAAGGAGGTCCTGGCCTCAGGACAGTAGAGGGAAACAGGGACACTTGGGTGAACAGGTCCTGATGACACTGGTATGGGCTTTTTCAGCTTCTCATGATGAATGGGTTTCAGAGAATGTGTATGGACACTCAGCCTCAAAGTGGTTCCACAGCCTCATTATGCTTTGACTAAGTTAGGGCAGAAGAAATTAACTGGAAGCTTCCACAGATGGAATAATCCAGGCTAAAGGATCTTTTTCTTTAAAGAGCACCCTGTTGGCTCTCTTCATGCTTGGCCCTGGGGTCCAGACAAAACCCAACATTCCTGGAGACCTGCAGGCCTACAGACCTACTCCCCTGACAGCTCTCCCAGTTTCTGAGCACTCATCGGCCACTGCAGGAGGCACAAATAAGCATACAGACCCTGCTGAAGGAAGAATCCAAAGCCGGTACGGGAGGGGAGTCCTCTGATGGAGGTGGCAGAATGATGCCTGGTGCAGAAAGGGTACAGAATGCAGGGCGAAAACACGGAGATGCCACCGATCAGAAGACTCTTTGGGGACCCAGTGGGGATATAACTGAAGATTCTGTGCATATATAATACGCTTTATTAGCCCACAGGACCCAGGAAAGGGCCTGCTGCCTATCCAGTTCTCTTTATAAACAGACACTGAGGAATGAACGCCAGCCTTCATCTGCTTCAGAGAGTCTTTTATTTCCATACTCTTATGTGACATTTGCAGCACAGGTCATTCGATCTCATTGGGATATAAAACCCACACCTGGAAGGTGTCCGATACTTACGGGATTTGGGTACAGGCACTCATAGGGAGGGAGGGAGGGAGGGTGAGCACACTCATCCATGTCTCCTGTCAGGGGAAACTGTGCTTCACTTACACCAAAAATGCCTGGGTTGGTGCAGAATTGACAGCGCGGCCCGAGGCCTTCCCTGTAGTCTTCTTCCCCAAGGGCTGACAAAAAGGACCCTCCAGAACCAGAATTGTCATACAGGCGTAAATTCTTAACAATTAAAATCCATAAAATAGTATGTAGGAATTCTGTGCTTAGCGTTAATAAACATCAAAGTCAGCAAAGAGTTAAAAATACAGTGCCTAACATTACTAAAAGACAAACTTGGGCTCATGATCACTACTGATGAGATCATAAGCCAACCTGAAAGGACCTGAAAACTAAAACTGTTATCAGCCAAGGATTAAGACTGTAGCTTCAAGTCAGGCCTGAGAGCATAGGCCTGGAATCCCAGCTGCTCAGGAGACTGAGGCAGAATGTAATTCTGCAAAACTCTGCCTCATAATAAAAACATTTTAAAAGGGCTGGGGGCATAGCTCAGTGGTAGAGTGCTTGCCTAGCAAGCACAAGGTCCATCCCCAGCACTAGGGGAGAAAAAAAAAAAAGAATGTAACTTCACTGAGAAGCCACATTAAATGAGAGTTCATTAAAAGTTTTGTTAATAAAAGACTTTCCAAACAGCTCCACCAGAAAGGTCTACTGCATCCTGGCCACACTCATTGCCGGCTGGTGAACAAGGAGCCCAGGGTAACAAAGATAGAGGGGGAAGCCAGGGGCTTGGAGGAAGTGGAGTATTGAATGAGGTACTCAGGGTAGACTTGATGCTTCTCAAAAACCACAAAGATGGTTGGGTCAGACATGCTGTTTACACAGCTGTCATAGAAGGCATTGCTCTGGCCTTCCTTGGCGGGAGGGCGGACGAAAGCAGCATTGCCCCTGGTGAAGTCTCCCACCAGCACCCGGGCCAGGAACATGGTGTGGGAACTTGAGTCGGATTTGCTGTAGTGGTGGGAATAGGCAGCATCTCTCGCGAAGTAGCTCCCTGAAACGACACACACAGGCTGCACAGGCTACAAGAGCACATCCTGGCAACATGGTGCCAGCAGCCTCTGCTCTTTCAACGCCACACCCCTCTTCTACTCCAGTTCTCTACCTTCTTCATCAATCGTGAGGCCATCGACACCTCTTGATGTGGCAGGGCACATAAGGACATCACCTAACTCAAACTATCCTCAGCTCTGAATCCAGCGAAAACCTGGTCTGTGAATACTTAGTCCTAGACTTCGGTTTCTCATCTATATAGTGGGCTGTCCTACTCAGCCTCAGTGGGTAACATGGAAAATGAGTAACATTCCTCTTACTGAACCATTCTACAGACACCAGTAGCCCAACATATAGAACAATGATTCTTCTCAAATGGGAACCTGAACTAAAAGCTGTTCCCTCTACACAGGGTTTACAAATCTATCATCAGTCTGTCCATCCCACAAATGTCACCTCATCAGACTGAAACTGGTAATCAGGCAGTTCATGAACTTAAAGTCATACAAACATTCTTTTTGGGTTCTGCTTGTTTCTTGAGATAGGGTCTCTCTCTGTATAGCCTGGCTCTCCTGGAACTCATGTAGCCCAGAATGGCTTCAAACTCCAAGATTCACCTGCCTCGACTCCTGAGTGTTGGGACTAAAGGTGTGTGCCACCACACCTGGCCAATGAACAGATTCTTGAATTTTCTAAATTTGGTTACCACACACGAGAAGCCCTCTTCTTAATGAGTGTTGGAGGGTGAAAGGGAATCCAGATGCCAGCTACTTGAAAATAGTTCAGAAAAATAAAAAGATGAAAAAAGCCAACATGGCATCAGGTTAAAATTGAGGAATGTGGAATCAATTTATGCAAGAATCATACATACATGTGTATATAAATATATAAACACACAGCTTGCAACTTTACTGTGAGTTTGAAATTACTACCAAATAATATTTTAAAATAACCAAGAGAAGCTGGGCCGTGGTAGTGCACACCTTTAATCTCCAGCACTCTGGGAGGCAGAGGCAGGCGGATCTCTGGGAGTTTGAGGTCTGTTTGGTCTATAGAGCTAGTTCCAGGACAGGCCCTAAAGCCAGAGAAACCCTGTCTCAAAAAAACAAAACGAAACCAAAAATAACCGAGACAAAAATGCCTGGAGAAGTCCTATGTGTGAGATGGAACGACACACTCTTTGGCTCCTGTTCTAAGGATGTCATTAAGGCCCAGTCTAGGGTGCTCAGCAAGGTGGGAAAGGTGGTGCTCTCCTCTCCCAACTCTCACTACCTCTTAGAGCCTCCATTCTACCAGAAACAAGACCCAGTGAGCAGGACCGCCTGCCGTAAGCTGATTGAGCTCTCGATCACGTATAATAATGGAGCTATCAGTAGCCGGATTACTACAGCTCAGGGCTGAGCTGTCCCCACAGAGGCCATAAGGCAGTGCACTTGTCACTAGCAGCGTGGACTACTGGCCAGCAGCTCCTGCAGCCTCTGTGAGGCTGTCTTCAAGCAGTTCCCAGCTCCTGGTGGAGGTCACCCTGCCTTACCTTTGCCATAGGATGTGCCATGCAGACCACAGACCCGCCAGTCAAAGTTTTGTTGGCAGATGGCATCCACGAAACTGGTGTTGGTACCGTGGAACAGTTGCCTCTCATCTACTTCCTTCCCCCCGTTTTGCTTCTGCATCTGCCCTTTTTGCCTAGAATGGTAGAAACATGCATGCTGAGGACAAAGGTGTTGACCAAAGAACAGCCTCCTGAACCCATTTTCTTTAAAAAAAAAAAAAAAAATCACATGACCAGAAGGTGGCTGTGGCTTCCCTGGCCAACCCCTGAAAGCTTAAGCCACAGAGCACAGAATGGACATAAGATGGATTGGGGCCTGGTCAAAGAGCAAAAAGAAAGCTTCCCCTCTATGGCAAAAGGTTCTAGGAGCTAAACAGCTTAGAGGAAGGCATGGGTCCTTCTTCCATCGAGCTCCTTAGTGGAGCTGAACCTGGGAAGCTGGAAGGAGAGAAAAGCTGCGAGGCTGGGGAGCGACAGCCCACCTCCCTCTCTACGAGGACTCGCCCACCCTCCCTCTCTACGAGGACTCGCCCACCCTCCCTCTCTACGAGGACTCGCCCACCCTCCCCTCTACGAGGACTCGCCCACCTCCCCCTCTACGAGGACTCGCCCACCCCCCCCTCTACGAGGACTCGCCCACCCCCCCCTCTACGAGGACTCGCCCACCCTCCCCTCTACGAGGACTCGCCCACCCTCCCCTCTAGGAGGACTCGCCCACCCTCCCCTCTACGAGGACTCGCCCACCCTCCCCTCTACGAGGACTCGCCCACCCTCCCCTCTACGAGGACTCGCCCACCCTCCCCTCTACGAGGACTCGCCCACCCCACTTTCTACGAGGACTCGCCCACCCCCCCCTCTACGAGGACTCGCTCCACCCTCCCCTCTACGAGGACTCGCCCACCCCACTTTCTACGAGGACTCGCCCACCCCCCCCTCTCCGAGGACTCGCCCACCCCCCCCCCTACGAGGACTCGCCCACCCTCCCCTCTACGAGGACTCGCCCACCCTCCCCTCTACGAGGACTCGCCCACCCTCCCCTCTACGAGGACTCGCCCACCCCCCTCTCTACGAGGACTCGCCCACCCTCCCCTCTACGAGGACTCGCCCACTCCCCTCTCTACGAGGACTCGCCCACTCCCCTCTCTACGAGGACTCGCCCACTCCCCTCTCTACGAGGACTCGCCCACCCCCCCCTCTACGAGGACTCGCCCACCCTCCCCTCTACGAGGACTCGCCCACCCTCCCTCTCTACGAGGACTCGCCCACCCTCCCCTCTACGAGGACTCGCTCCAGCACTGCAGAGTGCTGTGATGCCCCAAACATGGGAAGCCAAGTCAGCAAGCCCTAGACCGCCATGGAGGGCCATGACGAATTTCTACCCTGTGTGGAGAAAAGCTGGGTGGCCATGAGCATGCGGGTCCTCATGGGAAGAATAAACAAACAAACAAATGCGGCCACCGCACTCTCTGGCTCAGCTGTAAATTCGCTCTGCCCCACTGATCTTCAGGAAGTCAGAGTAAGAGTGGAGTCTGGCTCTGCTAGTCACAGTGCGAGCAGGATCTGGCCAGTGAAGCTCCGGTCCCTGCACCTTTACACAGGGCTGCCACATCACACAGACAGTTCACAGCACACAACAGCCCTGGGTGAGCATGCCGCCTCGGACTGTCCTGGAAAGGCAGGGATGTTGGTAAGCAGCTAGCAGGGTGTGGAAGATAGTTATCAGTCACACATACCACTGGTAGACTTCCCACAGGCCCAGGTTCTGGATCCGCTCGATCTTTTGAACAGAGTAAAAAGGCAGTGTGCGGTTGAAGAGGTTCCACACCTTCTGGTACTCTTCTGAGGAAGAACTGAGAAGAATCTTCTACAAAAGGAAAATAATTTCCATATGTTATTGTCATATGATGCAAATACATGAACAGTTCCTGAGACCCCTGGGAACCTCTATAACGTCAAGATAAAGCCAAAGAGTGTGATGTGGCCTCTTCCCTGAGATGCAGTCTCTCCAGAGAAGGAGTATTTTCAAAGTATAGTAATTTCCCTCTGGTGGTACCTAATACACCCATCTTAAGTGTCTCCAGGGTGTCATTTTTTTTTTTTATATCCCACATAGGCCAAAACCAAAAAAGAGCACATGGCCTGTGAGAATTAGAATTAGCGAAGGTGTGTGAGCTCCTCTAGCCCTTCACATGCTGCCTCCCGCTACTCTGAGTGCTCTGTGCTCTGTACGAGACATCCCCCCAGGACAGGCTCCATACTGGAAAAGTCTGTCTTCAGTGTTTGGCATGTTCCTAGCACTGGGAATCAGCCAAGGTGCCTCATACTGATGGAGCAATAAGGACACTGGTTAGCACAGCGTTCTGCTCAGCCCCACTCCCAGAAAGTGGTCCTCAAATGAGCTACTAAATTGTCCTCCTGTCCACTGCTGTCTAGTATCTTCCCCTCTAAAAGTCCCTCATCACACTCAAATAGCCCCCTTGTTTCTTTTTATTACTTAGTAAAATAGATGAACTACCCCAGTCGTGCTTGGAAGCTCTCCATAGCAAAGGTCACAGTTCATCTTCCCCTACACTAACCACCTCCTTTCACGGAGACTGTCAATCCACAGCCACCCAGCCTTAAAATCCCCAAGACCTACAGAAACAAAAGAGAAAGCCCACATGCATCTCTACCCTCTGGTGCCATGAGCCATAGTTTTATAGTAATCATTTCACACTCATCTGTCTTCATAGAACCCCTTCTGTCCAGTTCCAGGGTGTGTGAATCCCATACCTTAAATCCTGGGTCCGGCAGGGCTGCAGGGTCCCAGTAGTCTGGGATGTTCCTTGGGCCTTGTAACTTAGTATTGCTACAAAAGGTAAACAAAACCATTTACTCCTTAGACATATGAAAATCCTTCACAGGTGATCTCTACTCACCAACATCACCAGTCCTGAGTCTTAGTGTAATATATTTTAAAAGAGAAAATATTTTAAAAGATAGCAGAATATCTACAACACAAGAATATTCATCACGCCTGCCAGCCAACCCACAAAGCCATCAGTCCCGAGAGACGCACTTTCACCTGCATCCCACCACCCACACAGAAAGGACAGCACTCAGGCAAGCGGTACACACGGGCCCCAGCCTTTACCCAAGTCTTGAAATTCAAAGACACCAAAGACTTTTTTGAAGCCTTAATGATATACACTTGACATAGAGAAAATATTTTTTAAACTGTAAAATTAGCCCTCAAATCCACTTTGTAACAGAAATTTGAGTTAAGAAGATGAAAAAGGTACTTGTGGTCTGTTGTTTGTCCTTCTTAAATGTGCATTCTTTTTTACAATACACACACACACACACACACACACACACACACACACACACGCGCGCGCGCGAGTGTTAAATTAAAAGGTATCATATAACAGACACATTACATTACCTTCTAAAAATATAAACAAATAAAAGCAGTCGTAAAAACCATGACTCAAAGGGCTTAGGACCATCACTGTGAAAACTACAATCCAATTGATTGTAGTTAAATTGAAACCTCCACTGTCCTTCCTACAGCAGATCTACCTTCTATTTCTGCTGCAAAGGGACAGCTCTTCATTCCAAGCCTCCAGCAAATCCCACAAATAATTTTCCTGGGAAAATGTCACAGTTTAAAATTAACCAAGAAGGATCCATCAGCAAGAGCCAGCCACAAGATTCTTAGTTTCATCTATTTTACCTATTACGATGGTAAAATTATCAGATTAGAAATCAGCATTTATTCTTCTTATGATTAAAGAAAACACTTGGAACACACATGTCAGAAAACCATAAGATCTTCAAGAACCTAACAAGAACCAAGCAGAGCTGCTAGAAAGATAAAGTGAATCCTCGACAATAAAAACTTGATGGTTACCTCACAGCTTCACCCACCTCAAGAGTGAAGTGAGATGTAAGATACGTGGAATGAAAGCATTCAGAAATTGGTCCAGAGAGCAAGGCGGTGGGAAATGTGGGAATCCAATCAGAACCTCAGGAAGCTCTAGACAGAACAGAACTGATGAGACATACCAACCACAGCTTTAAGAAGCCCAGACTCTCAGGCAGAATAAACATAAACACATGCCTAGACACAGCAGAATGATGTACAGTCTCCAAGACCTTTAAAATTGGCCAAAGGGGTGGGGAGAGAGTGTGATAGCTTCAAAAAGTACTACTTTGACCTACAATGCTACTGCAAAAGCTACTGGAAAAGGCAGAAGACAGCAGAGTGTAGCTTCAGCGCTCTAACGAACAGTAAAGCAACTACAGCCTAACAGTCTACACCCAGTGAAAGCATCTTTCAGACTAACTAGAAACAACCACACCTCTCTTCTCTTTGAAATCTTATCTAAGGAATTTGAAGAAAAGTAAAGATTAAAATGTGAGTAATTTAATGAAGCCTTCACAGTAAAAAACAAGTGTCTCTTAAAGTTAAAACAAAACCAACAAATACCAAGAGGAGAGTATGAATCCTTACAGTAGGAAAGCAAAGACATCCATTCATTTGTGCCTAAGTGAAGAACCCACAGAGTTTCTTACATTGTCTCTAACACAACGAACAACTTCCAAACTAGTAGAGAGGAAAACAAAATATATATATATATATATATATATATATATATATATATATATTTTTTTTTTTTTTTTTTTTGGTTTTTTCGAGACAGGGTTTCTCTGTGGCTTTGGAGCCTGTCCTGGAACTAGCTCTTGTAGACCAGGCTGGTCTCAAACTCACAGAGATCCGCCTGCCTCTGCCTCCTGAGTGCTGGGATTAAAGGCGTGCGCCACCACCACCCGGCCAAAATATATTTTTTAAAAAGTCAAAATTTTTTATTTTTTCTTACATTTGTGTGTATGCATGTGTGCACATATGTGTGCATGCACAAGCACTTGTGCCACAGTATGCATGTGGAAGACACAAGAAAATTTGTTTCTCTCCTACCACCACATGGGTCCAAGAGATTGAACTTGGGTGTGTGTCAAGTTTGGCAGCAAATGCCTTTACCCACTGGGCCATTTTACCAGCCCTGGATTATGTTAACTGAAAATGTATCCAAATGCAGTTTTAAATTTTACATTAAATGATGCCCCTACAGACTAAGCTATGTCTCATTCGTGCCCAAACAGCCATTGTAGCTATAGCTATAGTTACTAGGTTACCAGCTACTGTCATAAGGGTTGAGGAAGGAACTAGGCACCTTTCCTGTATGGGCAGGATGCAGGACACAGCACTCAGCTCACGGCACACTGAAGAGTAGGACTTGAATCATTTGTACCTTATTTTGTATTTGATCAAAATAACTACTTTTTTGTGGTGTTAGGAATCAAAAGCAGGACCTTGCCTTGCACATACTAAGCATAAGTCTGCTTATAGTCCCCTAAAAACTAAACTAGAATGATGACACAAGAAATCCAGAAAAGCCGGGCAGTGGTGGCTCACGCCTTTAATCCCAGCACTCAGGAGGCAGAGGCACGTGGATCTCTGTGAGTTCGAGGCCAGCCTGGTCTATAAGAGCTACTTCCAGGACAGGCACCAAAGCTACAGAGAAACCTTGTCTCAACAAACAAAACAAAACAAAAAAATAAAAAGAAAAAGAAAGAAATCCAGAAAAGAGAAAGAAAAAAAGACTTCTAAATTTTGCTTAGGGCAAAGAATAAAAAATAAAATATCCCTGGCATAGGGAAACAATAAAAAAAAAAAAAAAAAACTTCATGTAATGTGATGTAGGACCATCACAATCAATCACAACTAAACCTAGAGGCAATACCAAAGAGATTGGCATTTAACCAAAACAATAAAGTTAGAAAACAAACAAAAAACAATTCTAATGAAAAATACCTTATGAATACCAACAAAATAAAGCAGGTAACAAGCCAGAGGATGTATCTGAAGTTTACAGAAGCAGTCAAGGGCTGAAAGGCCCTAACAGATGAAGAAGCTCTTGGCGCTGGAAAGCTGTTTCCTTCAGTAAAGTGCTGGTGTGTAAGTGTGAGGACCTGAGTTTGAATCCCAGGCACCCATAATGGAAGGAGGGAACCAGCATATGCAAGTCTGTTTTCACACACATGCATACATGCACACAATCATAATAAATAAAATTTAAATAGTAAAAAAAAAAAAAAAAAGACTCAGGCAGTGGTGGTGCATGCCTTGAACTCCAGCACTCAGGAAGTGGAGGCAGGTGGATCTCTGTGAATTTGAGGCCAGCCTGATTAAACAGCGAGTTCCAGGGCAGCCAGGGCTACACAGAGAAACCTTGTCTTAAATAAACAACAACAACAACAACCAACAAACAAAAAGACAGTCCACAGATCCACAGAGGGAAAAAAAAGGAGTTGGAGAATCACCCCTATGTTTTATAAAATATATATATATATATATATATATATATATATATATATATATACTCAATCTCATTCATAAAGGTAAGCAGACTAAAGACTATTGACTATTGAGGACGGTAGAAACCCAAGGGCTTGATGATTCACTAGAGGCAAGGCCAAGAAAAATCAGTAAATTGTGATCTTGCTGGATGGTCATAGTGGTACAAGTTTATGGAAAGGAATTCAGTTTGACTTCTGGCTATGACCTGACAACCAACCTCCAAATACACCATAGGGTTCTCCATAGCATTGTATTTCGTAATAGCAAAATATTGAAAACACAAACATTCATGAAGGGGAACAAATTAATAAAGTATGTTATATACAAACACTAATGAATCACATGAGCAGAAGCAGATTAAAGAGTCTTCAGTGCGACACTACATACAATACACAGCTCCAGAGAAGTTAGAGCCTCCTTCGGGTAATTAATGGAGCCAGATGCAAAGACCCACAACCAAGCACCAGGTCAAACTCAGGGAATCGAGTCAAAGAAAGGCAAGGAGAGAATACATGAACAAGTGAGATCAAGATCACGATGGAGAAATCTGCATAGGCAGCTGAACCAAGCTCATGAAAACTCATGAACTCTGGACAAAAAGTTATGTAGCCTCCACTGGGTCCAAACCAGGTTCTCCGTATGTGGGAGTCAGTCATGAAGCTTGGGCTAGCTATCTGAGGGGCCCCTGGCAACAGGTAATGAGAACAGGAGAATTCTGGGAAGGAGGAAGTTGATTCCTCCCACTCCTGCCCAGACCACCGAAGCAGCAGGATGTGATCTGCACCATTGAAAAAAGGTACTGAGCCACATGGCTAACATAGATCAGAATAATGGGTTAATCAAGTTGTGAGAGTTAACCAGTGAGAGGTTAGAGCTAATGGGCCAATCAGCTTTATAACTTTAGAGACCTATGTGTGATTTTCTTTGGGACTAAACAGTTGTGGGGTACCAAGCAGGACAGAAACCCAAACAAGCAGGCCTGGCCCATTCATTGTTACAACAGGACTAGGACCTATCCCTGGTGCAGGAGCTAGCTTGTTAGAGACTATGAGGAGATGCCATACTCAGACTTAATGCAGAGGGGAAGGGCTTGGCCTTGCCCCAAATTAATGTGCCAAACTATGTCAACACCCCATGGGAGCCCTTACCTGTTGGGAGGAGTGGATGGGGGTGGTTTGGGGGGGCAGCGGGAAGAGGGATGGGAGGGTGAACCTTGTTTGGAATGTAAAATGAATTAAAAATAAATGTTTAAAAACAAAAATCAAAAAAAAAATTAGGCAAGTTTAATTAAAAAAAGAGAAAAGAAAAAAGTTTTCAGTGATTTGAACAGAGCAATTACACAGGAAGTAGGCAGATGTCTTTATGGGTACCTGTGCATATATACACACTATTTTATTTTTGCAAAGATAAACACAGAAAGGGCAATTAGAAGCAGACAAAAATGGTTACCACAACTGGAGCAGGGTAGTGATAACACAGGCACAAACAACTGAGTATACTGTGTTACAGAGTTGGACTTTTAAACACGCACATTTTTTACATTTCATCAAAAGTAAACTTTAATTATAAGAGAAAAAGGAGGGCATGTTCTCAGGAACTTACATCGTTGTATCTGACTCTCAAGGCATTGCTAATGCACATTTCCTCTCACTTACACCAGATCTTTAAATGACCTCTCTGTTTTACAAACATATCAATAAACTTTCCCTCTGAAGTTTTCAGAGAACCAATAAAACCAAAGGGACCCCGCTTTGGGGCTAAGAAAGCTTAGGCAGCTAACAATATTGTTGTCTGAAAGTCCCGGCATGGCCATGGCAAACGGAGACTCTTAAGGGGAATTGGTCATCTTCACTATCCAGGCCATCTTCTAGTACACAGCTATGTGGTTTGGCTAGCTCCAACACATCAATCACAACTGTCCAAGACTAAACTACTTTTGTTTTAAAGAAAATTTGATCAGTGCAGAGCAAGAATTTCCCATTAGCTGCAGAAAGTCTCCTCTATTGTGTACTGCCTATGGGTTCAATTAGATGCTCTTAGCAGCCAACCTGTGACAAAGAAACCCACTGTGAAAGCGAAGCTGGTTTGCTAATGGCTATTATACCAGAAGTTTCTTTGTTTTGGTTTTCTTTTCAAGACAGTTTCTTTGTGTAGCCCTGAATGTCCTGGAACTCACTTTTGTAGACCAAGCTGGCTCTGAACTCACAGAGATCTGCCTGCCTTTGCCTCCTGAGTGCTGGGATTAAAGGTGTGATGTTACATACCCAACAACTTAAACATTTTTTAAAGATTCAGGTCCATAACTCAATTATCACATTTAAAGACAAATGATAGCCTGGCTTCAAATCTAGCCAGGTTTGCACATCCCAACAGTTTTGTGATTTCTTTGAGGAAACCCACAATGCTAATCTCACTATGGCTCACACACTTTCCCAACTCGTTTGGGTTTTGCTTTGTGAAACAGGGTTTCTTTGTATAGATGTGGTTGTCCTGGAACTAGCTCTGTAGATCAGATGGACTCGAACTCACAGAGATTGCTTGCCTCTGCTTTCCTGGTGCAGGGATTAAAGGTGTGTGCCACCATGGCCCGATTCCCATAGGTTTAATGACAGTAATATGCTAGCCATGCATGTCAGTCAGTACCCTTTCATGTAATCTGAGAAGCTCTTGTTTCTGGCAGCAAAGCATTCCTCAACTGAAACCTACACCAAGTAAGCTCACAAATGCTACTTACCAGGATTGCTTCATTTGGACATCCTGGGGAGACACATACTTGGGTCTGCGACAAACCTTTCTGACAGTGCCATACACAAGGTTTTTCTGCAAAAAGGCTGGAAAACAAACAAACAAAAAACAATCTAATGAAAAAAACCACATGTGTATGTGTGCGTGCGTGCGTGCGTACGTGTATGCACAGCAGAAATGTTCTGTAAACATAAATTAAATGGGTTGGACAGATAATCCAACATGTAAAACCCAAGATCAGTTTTAAAAATAATGTGATTTTACACACTTCAAATAGTCATAAATAAAGCTGGTATCCTTAGGAGACTGAGTTTAGTGAATAGAGAAATGATTAGTAATTGGTATATCAATTACGCATGAATGCTTTTGAATTGTTCTTTCCAATAATATTTAAATTATTATTTTGCTTAGCAATTTTTTCCAGCTTGGATGTAAAGTTTCAGCCAAGCCTGATACCAAATTACCACATCTTGAGTTAATACAATTTATAGGTAATAATTTTGTCCTTATGACTTTTCTTAAATTTGAGTAAGCAGACTCTACAGCAGTGTTTATCAATCTTTTCAAATCCATGTGCTCCTTAATAAACAAAACATTTGACCCACCCTCAATCTCAATCTCAGGTTCATCCCAAGAATAGAGGGTGAATATCCATCCACATTTGCATTGAAAATGACAAATATCTAGAAGTTATACTACCTATTAAGAAAACCCTATCAAGTGCTACTTTTATATCTAAATATATAAACCAATTTTTATTTTAATTTTAGGAATATTTTAATACTAAAGCTTATAGATGTCTGAATTTACCTGCCTTTGAAGGTAAACTATGTAGTAATTTGAGGACGTGCCCCTTCCACTACAGCTGTCCTCACTGTCTTCTGGAGTCCACACTCACTTAGCTTCCTTAACCTTTCTGTCACTCGTCATTCTACATGATGCTTTGCTCATGAACACACTGGCTTAATAACCATATATAATGAATCTTAAATGACATTTCAACAGTAAAAATGGCTATTCAGCACATATGGAGTAGTTAAGCATTTGTTAGACAGCTTCTCTAATCTTTCATTGGGAAAAAAAAGAACCCCCTTCCCTAATAACTTTGTTGTTTCCTTAACTTACCCTGGGACACATCCCTAAATGAGCTTGCTGTGGGGGATTCTGCTGTTGACAGTCAGGGAACAGGATGTCATTGCTCTGCTTCTGGAAACTTGGCTATCACTTTGAGTTACTCTTTCATGAGAAGAAATCTTACCAGAGCTGGTCATTTGGGCTGCTATGTAACATACATTTTGAAAGTGTTTGCTTCCTCATAATCAGTAAGTGTAAGTGGCAGAGTTTGGCGTGAGACTCTGCTTCATTGTACATAGTAAAGACAGTGCAGGTAAAGCCAATGACTTCAATCCTTTTCCTTTACAGATACTATTATCTACCAAAAAAAAAAAAAAATCAAGCAACAGGCAAACTGTGATCACTGTGAGCATGCTTTTTCTAGCTACATCCTTGTACTGAAAGTCTGCTCTGTCTCCAGGGACTGAAGTCCAAGTTGAGAACTAGAAAGGTATGTTTGACATTTTCCAGATATTTAAAAGAACTCAAACTGTGGTTAGCAGCAGTCAGGAGGAGTGAATGCTGCAGAAACTGGGTCTTCACGGCAGTCCTGCCCTTTCTATCCCCCTGTACTCTTCTACACACTGCCATCAATTACAGTGACTGGCACTTGGGACACTCCTGGCTGGTTTCCTCCAGTAGAAGTCATTCCTCTGGAGAACAGAAGAAACTTCTCTGAGGGGCAAGAGCATCAGGGAGTCTTCCTTAAACAAAACCATAAGTGACATAAAACCCTAAGTCAAAAATAACTGAACAGTTCCAATGACTTCGTAGCTGCTAATGCCCCACTGAGGAGTCAGAGTGAGAGGCCATGGTGCCTGATCTGCGGGACCTGCTGACACTGCTCTGCACTGCAGGGCACTGAGCTGCTTCCTGATGCTTGGGACCCACACAGCCACACTGCAGTGACTACAATTTTCTGCAGTCTGAATCCTGCTTGCTTTGGAGTCAAACTAGACATGCAGACCAAACAGTCAACTGTTTTAAACTTTGGGACACAGAACTCATTTTGATTAAAATATTGACCCTCAGAACTAAGACCTAAACTTTCCTCTTAGGGGAAGAAAGACTCAAAATAAGGAGTGACTGAAGGCCCTCTTCACGTAGAAAGGGAGAGCCTAAGGGCTTGACTGACAGTAACAATGCCATTGGACTCTCACCCATCAAAAAAACTTGTCTTTTGATTAGAATGGGTTTAAGGAAATTGTGATATGTCAAATTGTGGAATGATTATTAATTCCCATTCTAGAATTATAGTATTGACTTGGTAATGTTTGTAACTGCTTATAAGACACTGAGAAAAGTTTGACATGCACTATAAATGCACTATGGATTTAATGCATATGTTAAGAGTTCTAGATTTTTATACAGTGTAAAATTGTTAAGAGGTGCTCTAGACCAGCTGAAGAAAACATTTTCAACTCAGGTGCTCCTCCTCTCCTTTAACTAGGCGACTATAGCCTTGAGGAGCATGATTATTCATAAAACATTATGATCTCTCCTAACAAGAAAATATGGCTCTGAGACACAGAGCCCAAAGGTATTTCTCTCCCTTAATCTCTTTTGTTTCACAGAGGTCAGCAGTCAGAGACAGGTTTGAAGCTTCTTCTCCCCAGATACCTAAGACAGGAACTTGCATAATTAGAATGCCTGTTCTGAAGACGGGTAAGTCTGGGTAAATGAAGGAGTCTCTGCGTAAGACAGATGCAATCTTCTGTCCTGTTGCAGAAGCACAGGCTTTATTAAAATTAATAAAAAGTGGGGAAGTGTGGGGGCTGAATTATGCAAGTCCATATTCCACATTGTCTGGCGCTCAGAGAATGCTGAACAACTTCCAAAGTGCAATTTGCCCCTTCCACACAGGAGGTGGTTGCCTAGCTCTGTGGCCGCCTAGCTCTCTGATAGTAAACAACCTGACACCATCCTAACAAGTGGTCAGGATGTGCTAATGTCGTTCTGCTCCTTCTACTGTAAATTAGGAGGTCACCTGGGGAAGAGGTGTTTTCAGTCTGCTGGACACAATAGGCATGGACAGGACGTGGCCTAAGTCATCCCCTGCTACCTAGGGAACAATGCTAGGAAGTTTGTGTTACCTGCCCCCCTCAGTTTATCTTGATATAAAGATGTTTGGAAAATAAATGCAGATGATCTCAGGATATGAATGATTCCTGAACTCCCTCCAGGGAAAAAAAAAAAAAGTAACTGCCGAAAACAGACACCAAGTGGTTTTCGGAAAATTTGCCAATGGCACCTTGCTGCTTTCCACACAGAGCAGGGCGGAGACACTGCACCAAGGCAGGTCCTCTGACTCCCTTGAACATGCTGGACTTGTGAGTGTAAGGTGAGCTGAGCAGAGCTGGATGAAATGTTTGCATGGAGATGGTATGAAAAATTATTGTGCAACTAAAACTTGAAGCATTCTCACAAATCAGCCACTGAAGAACTGGCCAATGGGTGACTGCTCTGCTTTTGTCTGTTAAGATACATGGGGGAAAAAAATCACCTCAGCTCCAGCTTCTAGACACTAACTAAAAGGACAGAACTTTTAACTAGTGTCCTAGAGCATCAAGGCTGAAAGTACCTACAGAAAATGCAGTAGCTTTGGTGCTATGCCAGGAATAATGAGATGACACCTCATAGTAGAGTCATGTGGGCCTTGGAGAGCCAGAGGTTAACCTTCAGATACAGAACAGCCACACTGTATTCACTGGCCCGATCCCTCAATGTCCGAAAAGCTCCATCTCCTAAAACCCTCGAAGCACATCTCCTTGAGAGTGCAGGGCAGTAAGTATCATCTGTTGATGGGTCTGACTGCCTTTTGGGATAGACACACCCTCCTTTCCTTGCTTATACCAGCTAGGCCCCCAGGTTAATATGGGAGGGCTCACTCCACAAGAAAAGGGGTACCTTTGAAGTCTAACTCGTAGTTGTGCTTTCCAGCCTGGAACTTCAAGGTAGCTGCCTGGGAATCAGCCCCTGGGACACAGAATGCCAGGTAAGCCTTTTCCACGTCACTGCTGCTGATGGTGGTCACAGGGTGCATTGTGCCCTGTAAGGGGAAACCCAAAGATGTCAGGGAGGCAAGAGGTTGTGGTGATAAACAAAAATGCTGGTCAATCCAGCCCCCATTCTGGACAAATGATCCTGTTATAGGGAAACAGGAGGTGCCAGGGAGCGGGGTGACAGGATGGGGGTATGGAAGGGAAGTTATATGACTCTCTTGAAGCTACTATAAATAGATGATGGTACATATAGGTCCTGCTAAGTAGGGTAACCAGGATGCAAGCAATAAAAAAGCAAAAGAACAGCAAGATGACTTAGCAAGAAAAGGTACTTGCCACCAAGGCAAATAATCTGAGTTCAATCCTTAGAACACGTAATAGGAGAAAGCAAACTGCCACAATTTGACCTTTGACCTCCACATCCATGCAGTGGCATGAGCACACCCATATATATACATACATACAAATAGATAAACAAGCATTTTTAAAATTCTTCAGACTAGATGTACAGCTATACAAATGATGGCAAACTATCAACGGCTAATTCACCTAGGCCACTTAGCTGGTCAGCTCGAGAAGCACTACCTCTTCTACAGCTATCTCATTCCCTTAATCCTCCAGTCAGGCTTCAGTCCCTTTCTGTGATTTTCTGGTCTCTTGGAGGATCTCCCCAACGCCCCCCAGTTATTTATTTCAATTCTCATTTTCTCTGCAATTACCTACTAGATAATACTTGGGACTGGATGAACTAAATTTGAATTCTGCGGCTTTGCTATGGCTTAGATGTGGTTTGTCTCACAAGGATTTATGCTCTGAAAGTATAGTCTCCAATGTGAGGCAGAACTTTAAGAAGTAGGACCTGAGGCTTTGTAGGGATGGCTCAGTGGTTAAGAGAACTTGCTGCTATTGCTGAGGACCCAGGTTTAATTCTCGGTACCCACTCGGCAGCTAACATGTCTGTAACTTCAGTTCCAAGGGCGTCTGAGGCGTCTTCTGGCCTCTGCAGGCACCATATGCATATGACGCACAGGCAAACATGCGGACAGAACATCCACATATGTAAGATAAAAATAAATGTACTCTTCACTAAGTCACAGTTCTACAATTTAGGGACAAAACATTAAATAAAACAGAATCTGTCCCTGCCTGGGAAACAGTACAGCAAAAAGGGAGGGAAAATAAAAAGCAAGCAGTTAAATCGATACATCATGCTCAAACGTCCCACGGGGCTATGTGGGTGACACAGAAGCTACAGGCAGACTAAGTGAGACACAATCCAGCAAAGTTTCCTGAAGGAAAAGAAGCATGAGTCAAGGCCCAACCCCGAGAAGAATGGCTTGGCTCTATGAAGGCGGTCGGAGAAGGGGTAGTAGGTATATGGTTTTGGAAAGAAGTATTTTATGGTTTTATAATAGTGCTTAGTTTCTCCTTTTAAACTCTATCATCCTTCAAAACTAAATTATTAGGTTAAAATTTGGAAGAATGAGGAGGTGGTATAAAAATCACTTCCAGACAGTGAAGGGAAAAGAAGATAAAACAGGAAATGAAGGAAAGAATCAGCAGAAAGGAGACAGAGTCAGACATATAACTCAAGCCCCAGCCCCAACCCTTAAGGTGAAAAGCCCTTAACACAGGTTATCACAGGGAAGAGAATGAAGGCAGCCAAACAGAAAGCAAAAACGAGGGACTTTGGCTGTAGTCTGGAGAAACCAGTGGTTAAGCTGAGGAAGCCCAAGATTAGCAGCACTTGGAGAGTGACTAGTAAGATTTGAAGGAATGAAAAATTTCCATGTGTTCTAAGGCAGGTCTGGTTGATTTTGACATTAAATTTTGGGGTACATTCTAAACTCAGAAACAAAGCTTTTCTGAAAATCAAGAGAAAACTAGTCTGAAACTGGAAATTAGAAAAACAAAAAAACCAAACAATCCTAAAGAAAAAAAAAAACAATTATATGAAGGGAGAATGATCCCAAGGCTATACAGCTAACACTATAAAAGGAGACCCCAAGAACTCATCAAGTACACCTATGTCTCCAAATCCTTGCAGCATGTGGGCACACCAACGGCGTCCACACGAAGTTCATGTCGAGAGATTCCCAAATTGTCCTAAACAAGTTTATAGACTGCAAACAAAAACATACACAAGCAAAGTGTTGGCGGTTGGAAGAGAAAGTCTCCACCCCTGAACTTGACGGGTGCAGTCTGGGAAGACTTCTTTTGCATGAGTGCTATCAGAGCTCTTTGTGTTACATCAACAGGGCTGCCCCTGTCTCCCCCTAGAGCCAGAGGGATCATCAAGTAAAAAGTGACTGTTGCCTTTGGTAGCCATCTATTTCTGAAGAAGCCGCAATATATCATTCTAAGCATGGAAGATGCACCCATGGAAAAAGAGAAATGTCCTGTCCTTGTGGAGCTTACATAAAAATGTGATCAGATAAGGGCATTCTGCATATAGTTAAGAACAAGAAACCCAAGCCTCAACACAACCTCCAACAGGTCAGGGAGTGCAAGTACCATCAGGTCCCCAAGATAATTTTCACTGTTGAAAAGGATCTCTACATAAGTGACTCTCTCCACATACTTTATTTCTGTAAAGTCCCCAGATCTCTTGATCCCAGCCTTTGTAGACATCTTCATATAAGTGACAGTGAGTTACCTGATTTGGGTTCCAAGTCAACTGCTGATATAAGTCATATTCTCATACATTGCTATCTTCTGAAATTGCAGAAACAGGCAAGAAAGGCAATTTGAAAGCCTTCAACTTTATACTACAGTTTAGGCACTAGCTCCAGAGTTTTCTATTAACTAATAAAAATCAATGAAGAAAGCCGGCATCATCACAGTTATTTAACATTCAATTCTCATGAGCTAAGATATCTAGTCATTCAAAGACAGGATTGTAAAGATGCACTGTCATCCAGGTATCTGGGGATCCTGATGTCTACCAAGTACACTCCCTGGCATCTTTGTGCTTCTGTTTAGAATAGATGTTTCATCTTATACAAAATTGCCATCCTTTTTATTATCACACTTACTTGTCGTCCATATTCCTGCCAAGAACCAAACTCATCCATCCAGTACCAAACCCAGTCAGTAGTGAGGATGAAATGCGGGGGTTTGGTGACTGAAGAAGCGGTGGAGAGTCTGCGAGCCACAGTACTACCAAACTTCATGGAACCAAAGTCTAAGTTAACAAAGTGTAAGCCAGCAGCTGACTCTGTGTACACTATCCTGGAAAAGAAAATGAAGAGCAGATTAAAATTTCACCAATTAAACAACACAGGTGATTCTGCTTCCACCTATGAGAATATAGGATGTGTGAATAGTAAATGTGTCGTACAGTTTTAGAAACGTTTCCAGAGGCAGGGAAACCTGTGTTACAAGATTGTCACCTCTGCTCTGTGAAAGTCAGGATGATACAGAAGACGGGTTATCATGAAAATCCTTTCACTGTAAAATTCAGAAAATTTTGAATCTTCTTCAAAATAATTAAGACTGGAGATGTGGCTAGGGAAGAGCATTGGCCTAACATGAACAGGCCAGTTTGATCTGCAAGGGTTTGATCTCCAAGACTACAAAAATAAAATGCATTCCTAAGCTGTTTAAAAAAAAAAGAGAGAAATCCTTAGAAAACAAAAGCAACAATAGTTAGCATATACTGAGCATTTGCCAGCCCATGCATAAAATAATGTATAGCATAGTCAATCTTAACAGCCCTATGGGATGAGGCTAGTATCTCCATGCAACAAATGGAAAAACAAAAGCCCATGAAAGCTAAGAAACACATCTGAGCAACAACAGCCAGCAGACACAGGATAAAGGAGACAGTCTGGATGCATAGCCTGCATGGCTAGCCACAGTCCAGGCTCCTTTCTAAATGTGATACTGCTCCAAGACCAAGGGGAGTAAGAACAGGGTCAATGACTAATGACATATTATTAGCAGCTAAGGAAAGGAAGTGGGGGACACATGCAAATGCAAAATCCGGGGAAGAAAGGAGGCCAAATCTAAGGAGAGATTTTTTTTTCTTCCTTCTAGATACTGAACCGGGGATTTCACAACATTCCTCAATTGAACTATAACCCAGCTCTCTCTTCATTTTGAAGTAGTCATTAAGTAGCAGGCAGGTCCTGAATTTGTGATCATCCTCCTGCCTCACCTTCCCAACTAGATGGGATTACAGATCTAAATCAACTCAGAAGAGATACTTCTAGCCAGACCTGGTAGCACACACCTGTAATCCCAGTACTTGGGAGGTCTAGACAGGGTCAGAGGTTCAAGGTCATTCTCAGCTACATAATGAGTTTGAGGTCAGCCTGGGTTACTTGAGAGTCCATCTGGACAAGAGAGCTGGCATGTGCTAGAAGGAAAGGACAGAGAAGAGAGAAGATAGACAGATTTCTGTATAGCTAGGTCCCAGGAATATGCCATGCTAAGGCAGTCAGGAAGGACATTCACCTGTATGCACACTGGCTTTGGAGAGAAGAGGAAAACTCCCTCAGGACTCTCAACCAGTCAAGCCTCACACAAGTTTTAGACTGTTTCATACTTCTTTGTCAGAATTAGCTGTAAAGATATTGGTTTCCAGAAAAGCGAACATCAATTTCTTGGAGGAACTCACCTCACAAAAATTTCCACATATAAAGTTTCATCAAACATATCTCAAAATCAAATCAAACAACACATGTGGGAAAAGACTCCATGAGAAAATGTAGCTGACCAAAGCAAATAGAATCAGACTACTGAGGCTATCAACTAGATTCTAAGATACAAATATGTGTAAAGTGGTTCTTTTTAGCTAGTTATCAAAAGTCTAAGTTAGAATTATAAGACTAAAAAAAATTGATCAGGTAATCTTGATGAAAAACAAGAACATTTGAATAAGTAATATAATATAGATTTTAAAGTCACAGACGGACTCACTGGATCTCATATGGGGCTGACTAGTAACCTGGGACTCTGAAAATTCCCCTAAATGCAGCAAAGAAATGAAAAGTAAATGAAAGAGATGGTAGGAGAATAAAGGGTAAAGTAAAGAACTCTCAGTCTACCACTTCATCGGGATCCCAGCAGCTATTCTAGAGGAGACCAAGGATCAGAAAGTGGGCATGTCTGCATAAAAATTATAAAGACATAATTCTCCCCAAACTCACAACAGTCAATGGAATTTCAAATTAAAAATACAGCAGAATTAACTGTAAGCTGAAGAAAAATTTAAATTCCTAAAGACCAAAATGGCAAGAACTAGAAGCAGAAGCAGCAGCAAGAGGAAGAGGATGAGGAGAGTAACAGGATGAAGAGGAGGAGGAGGAAGAGGAGCCTTTGTCTTCCCAGATACCATGACTTAGTATTAGGCTCCAGTGGGTGAAAGAGACAGTGTGGGACTGCTTCAGACAGACACTGACCAGAGGCCGGAAGTAGACGAACACAGTGCCACCACAGGGGGCACTGAAGACGAATGTAGAAAAGATAATATTTGACAACAAATATCAAAATGAGCTGAAATGAGCTAAGGTGTGTTAACATTTTACCAAATTTGGCTCTCTTCTGGTGGTTTCAAAAATAAACTTCCAGAAATGAGTAGTCATGAGCTTGTATAATGAGCATACTCAGCAGTTTAAATTTTATGGCAAGTATTTTAATCACGAGCAAATTAATTAAAAATTTTCAAAGTAGGTATTAAAGAAACTGGTGATTCACCTAAGAATGAAACTGAATTCAAATTTAATCACATAAAAAGAGAATTTAAATATAGTGTTATACTTAAAATGTTCACTTTTACAAGAAAACTCAGGAGAATTTTTTTGTTTTTGGAATGAAGGATTTCTTAAGATATGTAAAGTACAAAACCATAAAGGGAAAGGTGGATAAATATTTCTCTGCATTAAAGGCACTATCAGCTGACTAAAAGAGCTGATTTTTTAACTCACATTTAATATGCAGAAATGTAAAGACTGCTTCAAAAATAAATGGATAGGGGAAAAACACGGCTCTCTTTATTTGCAAATACAATTAAGGATGAACACTGCACAGCGAATGAACCCAACGGCCAACGGACACGTGGAAATCATGGCTATACAAACTGAGAACACATTTTACACTCTTGCCTGGTTAGCATGTAAGTAGTCAACAGTACCAGTATCGGGGGACACATCATTAAATACTGCTAAGGGACTGGGAAGTACTATGATCACCTGAAAGACAACCTGTTATCATCTGACAAAGCCTAGGACAAACACAGCCTATCTCCCAGGAGATCCCTTTGGAAATTCCCCCAATAGAAACACATGTATGGTGCACAGAAGATTGGCCCAACACAGTATTGAACTGGTATGGTGGTACAACCCTGTAATGCCAGCCCTTGGGAGGTGTTGGCTAGACTGACAGTTTATGGGCAGCCTTTGCTGAAAAATGAGACCCTGCCTCAAAAAGGAAAAGAAAAGAAACCACAGTGCTGTTAGATTCCAGGCATTTCAGCACACAACAAACAGTTCAACTTTTAGGTCCAAGAACTAACAAAACTAATCTAAGGTGAAAGAAGTCAGTGAAGACAGCTTGGGAAAGTGAGCTGAATGAAGAACCTTCTAGAGTGATGAGAAACTGTATCTCAATCAGACTACTAGCTGGCTACACAAGCAAATGTATTTGTCAAAAGTCACTGAGATGTATACTTAAAATATTTATGCACAACACTGTCTAAAATTTTCTTCAAGTAGGAAGATTATGGGTGGTATGTGAGCTATTTAATCTTCCTAAAGAGAACAATTTGTTTCACAATTTTAGTCAATAGCAATTTGCACATATGCACTCTAAGTTCAAAATCGTTTTAGACATTCAAATCCTCTTTTTAGGAGGCTCAGCGGTTAAAAGCACTTACTGCTTTAACAGAGGATAAGGGCTTAGCTCCCAGTACCCACAGTGGGTAGCTCACAATTGCCTGTAACTCTAGTGCCAGGGGAGCCAATAATACTCTTGTGACTTTTGCAGGCACTCACATGCACATACATACAGACACAACACACATAGATATAAACAATAATGAAATAAATTCCAAACCCTTTTTTTCTTTTAATAAAGGTTTATTTATTTTTATTTCTCGGGCGCAGTATTTTGTCTACATTTATTCAACACATAGTGCAGTGTCTAAGGAGACCAGAAGAGGGCATCAGACCCTCTGCAAGATCAAGTGGGTTACCAAGTGGGTTCAGGAACCAAGGCAGGGCTCTGCCAGAGCAACATATGCTTGCTTACCTACTCGGCCACCTCCCCAGCCCATGCCCAAAATAAGATTTTTTAAACTATCTTTTTAGCAACATATTGCAGCATGTTCTAACACAAACTAAGGTTAAATATTTAAAAGAAGGCTATCTGAGACTTCTGTTTTCACTATGAATTGGCTGAATGAAAATGCAAAAAGGAAAAAAAAAACTTAAAACATTCAGGTTAAACAGTTTAGCTGTGACTTTCCGGAAAAAACTAGAAATTCACAAATTATCATCTGGATTATCTGCAATAATAAGTAACTGTTTCTGTGATCAATCCTAGCAGCAACTAAGTGAAGTTACCTGGTCTTGGTACCACCTTCTTTTCTCACGGCTCCTTCCTGAATGGAGGAGATAGAACAGACAAACCGATTGCCAGTATAAACAAAGGCTTCCATCCCCAGATCAAACTTATGTGATGGTGCCTGTGTGTCTGCGTGCACACATACATATGCATGTTCATAGTACTGTTTAAACTAAATCCCTTATGCTGCAAACAGGCTGGGCACAAAGTCTGGATGAGGGCAATGTTTTCATTCTCCTACCTCTCTTTACTGGGATTACTATATGCCTCTTCAATAAGCTCCATGTTGTCCAAATCCTTCCATTTGCCTCCATCCAAGAACTGCCACCGATATGGCAAATGAAAATGAACTCGATAGCACTTATCTAAAATAGAAACATAAAGTAGTAAGACACCCACCCTAGTAAACACTGTCCCCACCCTTCAACTGTCAATGGGAGTGGCCCTGGTCACTGACCTGAGAGCATTCTGGGAAGTTATGAGGAAGCTGGGTTTTGTTAGTGCAGCTCCACCTAGACATTTACATACTATGGTTCTTACTAAGTGTGTCTTCCCTTTAAATGGGACATTACAATGATGTTTTAAATTAAAAAATGTGTCAGTCTAGAATGTCAGATTCCAGATTTCACTCCAACAGGAATCCATCTAGCTTGATGGCTGAGGCCTATAATCTCAGCTACTTGGGAGGCTGAGGCAGGAGGATCACAAGTTCAAAGTAAAAATGGAGTTGGAAATACAGTTCAGTGACAAAGAACTGTATTAGACAAAAACATTAGGTCCAATTCCTAGGAGGAAGGAAGAGAAGGAGGGAGGGGGGGAAAGAGATGAATCCATTCAACCTCACACATTCCACTGAAGGTGGCTTGGGTGCTGAGATATCCTCTGGGTATCTGCTAAGAGACCCACCTTATCTTCAACACACCCTACCCATGTCTTCACATATATTACTCTGTCCACAGTGTCCATGTCCTCCCCTCTAGTTTCCTGTCTTCTAAGTGCCACAGGGCTCACTGCCCTCCATTTCAAGCCCTTGCATGCTGCTTCATCTTGGCTTATGCTGGCTGGCTCTGACACTTCCTTTCAAAAGCTCTGTGAGTTTCTGATACATCTGTACAGAGATGGTGTGTGTGTGGGGGGGAGTACTGGAAGGAAAAAAGGCCTAGGCAGTTCACTGCATTCTGACATGGAGGTATAGCCAAGAAGTAAACTATTAGAAAGATACTCATCCAGGTGCAGAATGTTTCTATATACAAACTAGGAGACAGAGAGATTAGTAGTATTCCAACTATACATATGCAGTATTTTTTGTAGATGAATGAGAAAAGACTTCCAACATTTTGCATGTTTCTAATTGAGTATTAGGCATACGTTATGTAGTCTTCAAAAGCAAGCAGCGGGGCAAGTGAAACAAGGAAGGTCCAAGTGTGCTAGCGCTATGTACACATGCACTTAGTATAGAGACATGCACACCAGTACATGTGTAACATCTTTCTAGATAAACACCCAAGCACCAGGAAACCTTCATTTGTTTTTAGAGGACCTACCTGGCTGCTAAGGAAAAGGTGATTAAGATTCATTTCTTATTAACTGCAGCTAATCCATTTTAATTTGTAGTTTACAATAATGAATTTAAGCTAATTTAACACTTAAAATATTAAAATTTCCTAAAATCTGTACATTCTTTCTCAATGTCAGATCTTTCCAAGATTCCATAAAAAGTACTGTGGTGGGGGAGTACACAGAGGAACATGCTGACATTGCTAGGGCTTGTCAAAGAACAGGCCAGGAGCTGTGCAGGCACAGCAAAAAGGAGCGCTAGGTCAAGAGGCCTCAGAAAACAAGCTGGGGGTGTCCAGGCAAGGAAATCTTGTAAATTCAACAAGGCAGGACATGGTCATCTTGGGGCCTTGCAGCTCCCTGACTTGTACAGAGTCTGGCCTTATATGACTCATACCAGGCTCAGAGATCTACTGGATTCTTGACAAGGAGTGGACCTAACAAATCATGAAGCACTGGGCCAGGCTGAAGTTATGGTAGAGGTTGTGGCCAAGTCAGAGTTCCTATTCCTTCCTTGAAGAGCACTAAAGGAAATGATCAGAAGTGAGCAGAAAGCACCCAAGTGTTGAAATGTTATGTTGATAAGCTCCAAGTACAGGCAAATCTTGGGTGGCCCAAAGAAAAACTCCCTGGAAGAAATCACTTCCTAGGGAACAGTATCTTCCTCGTGCCCACCAGACTGAGGCCTCAGAAAGGATCCAGGAACCCAGGGCTGTAGCTAACAGCAAACTTGGAACTGGATGGACAGGCCAGGATTCTCATAGGAGGATGGAGAGGCCACCTTGACCACAGCAGCTGGCGAGAATTTTGTCACATTAGTAGGAGCAGAAAGCAACCCTTCCATGGTTATCTTCCCTAGTCCTCCACCCTATTTATCAGCTTTCTTGTTTTTCTTCTAATGTTCTCCAACTGACGGAAATCCAGGCTCTAGGCTTCCCAGGTGAGTTACATAAATGGAATCAATTTGGAAAGCAAAGCACCCACATTCACCTCCCCTCCCTCTCTATATCTCTTGGTACAACAGGAGAGAGAAAGGTAAATGTAAAACGTAATTGGAAGCAATGAAAAGTACTACAAATAAAAACAGGACCATTTAAGAACCCTTAAAGCACAAAGCAAGCAGAATAAAATGTAAAGAAAGAGAGAGGAAAGCTAAAAATAAATAAATCTTTTAAAAACAAGAATGAAGGGGCTATAGAGATGACTCGGTGGTTGCTCTTCTAGAGGACCCAGGTTTAATTCCCAGCACTGATATGGTGGCTCAAAACCTTCTGTAACTCCAGTTCCAAGGGATCAGATGCCCTCTTCTGGCCTCCTTGGGCACCAGGCAAAAACTAGGTGTAGAGACGTACATGCAAGCAAACAACTCCATCCACATAAAATAAATAAATAAAATTCAATTTGAAATAAAGTATGTAAAACAAGTGGCACAACATACAGCAAGTGCTGACCATGAGGGAAGGATGAAGGGGATGGAGGGCTTTCTGCTCTGCTCTGTATTCTCTAACCCCTTCACAAAGTGAAGATATTCATGAACTGCTTGTGTGACATCTAAAGACTAAAAATGGAACACAACGTTTTGGTGGCTGCAGTCACAGAAGCTGAGAAAGAATCTTCAGTCAAAGGCTAAGCTGTCAGTGAATACAAAGCTTCTGTGAAAACACTAACCCACATAAGAATTACTGTTTGTGGTAAAGGGTAGGCAAAGGTCCCAAGCAGAGACCACTGGCCTAATATGAAGCCTGAGCAATCCTCCAAGTGCTAACACAAGTATTTCCTCCTCCTACTGCAGTCTTCCCAGTTTCTGAGACTCCCCTAGGCCTACTGTCACCCTTGAGAAGTAGTAGTTGTTTTGGCTTCCACTAGATTGAGTGGCCCTATTTCTGGAAGTTCTATGGTCACTTGACACTCACCTGGTTCAGACCCAGATTGCTATATTCCCAAAAGCTTATCTACAGCTTCATTTTCAAAAATTCAAATAATTCCTTCCATTCTCAACAGGACAGATTCAAAACTAGTTTGGCAAGACCCCTGCTCTCTTTAGGGGTGCCTCAAAGCAGTTCCAGAATGAGAAGAGTCTCCCTCCCACGAGAGGGGAGAAGAGCCTCTAACTTACCTTGAAAGCTACAACTCTTCCGAATGTGGTACAAGCAAATCTGATCACTCTCCTCCTGACTAGGAGCGCCTGGTGACACAGAACCTGAACTTTCTTTTCTTTCTACAAAGAAAAAACATGAAATAGGTCGGCGTCCATTGATGCTTTTCATGTAGGATTACAGTACTTCATGGCAAAAAGAAAGAATCGGTTCATCTCTCCACACACTACCAAAGTGGTCTAGACAAACTGACAGAACCTACCCTTAAAGGATAAAAGTACCCTGATCACATAGGTAGGCACCTGACTTTTATGGTGAATCCTAGAACACTCAGTCATACAGCTTTTTACTAAATCCAGAACATCACAGAGTGGTACTTTTTTTTGCAACTCTTACTATCCATCCAAGTCACTTGGAAAGGAAAAATATAAGGGCATTTTAAAAATTATATTTAGTTCCTATAGTAAATATTTGTCAATGAAGTCTTTAGAACTGGGTACTAACAAGAAAAAAGGTAATATATGGAAAGTTTTCATCTTCAAATAAAATATTCTTAATTTTAGTTTACTTATAAGCTCTTAAGACAGGCATGCTAAATTCTTTCAACGTGTACATTTCTCATTACCACACCAAAGGGTCCTTACCTATTACATTTATCCCATCCACTTAACACAAATAAGAATAGAAAAACTCCGTAACAGCTTTTCCTCATTAACTATCCTATCACCTGTCACTCTGTTATCCGCATCTTTCCTTTTCATTTTGTAAACTCCCAGATATTCCACAGGCTGGACCTCAAAACCCACACCTGAGAGGCCATGAAGTTCTCCTCTCACCAGAGAAGTGACTGTTTGTAAGACCTAAGTCACCAAGAAGTGAGTCCTCCCCTCATTTTTAATAGTTATAATCCAGATGATGCTCTAAACATTAGCTAAAGTGAAACCTCTGTATATCCGAGTATTAACCACCACAACAACAAACACCTGAAGAGACTGGTATGACAGATGCGCTTGCCCTGCAGGCTTGAGGACTGTAGAAGGAATGGTGGAGGGCCGCTTCCCGCCACCCGGCTAGCTTTACCCAAAATACTTACACGGAAACTGTATTCTTTTAAACACTGCCTGGCCCATTAATTTCAGCCTCTTATTGGCTAATTCTCACATCTTGACTAACCCATATTTAGTAATCTGTGTAGCACCACGAGGGGTGGCTTACCAGGAGAGATCTTAACCTGCGTTCAACTGAGAGAGGAGAGGCATGGCGACTGCCTATGGCAACTGCCTATGGTGACTGCCTAAAGCATCTGCCTTCCCTCTCCCAGAATTTTGTTCTGTCTACTCCGCCTACCTAATTTTCTGTCCTATTAAAGGGCCAAGGCAGTTTCTTTATTAACCAATGAAAGTAACACAAACAGAAGACTCTCCCATATCCAAGGACCACAGTTCTGTCACCCAAACCCCACATTTTTAAAAATCTGAGTGGGTCTGGAGAGACGGCTCAGCAGTTAAGGGCTGGCTGTTCTTCCAGAGGTCCCACATTCACTTTCCAGTATTCACATGGTCTCCCCATAATTATCTGTGACTCCAGTTCAAGAGATCTGACATCATCTTTTGGTCTGTGGGAAACAAGCATTCAAGTGGTGCACAGACAAGCAAACAGACATACACATATAGTAAATTTTAAGCCAGATATGGTGATACATGCTTTTAGTCAAAGCATTTAGGAGGGGAAGGCAGGTGGATCTCTGTTGAGTTCAAGGCTAGCCTGGTCTACATAGAAACCTTGCCTCAACAAAACACACACACACATACACACACACGTTGAAGCTGGGCATGTTGAGTGTGCCTACAGTCCCAGGGGAGGTAGAGATAGACAAAGAGATCCCTTGGGGCTCACTGGCCGGCCAGCCTAGTCTATCTGGTGAGGGCCAGGACAATGAGAGAGTCTGTCTCAAAAAAACTAAGATGGGCAGCACTTGAGGAGTAGCACCTGAGGTTCACACACACACACACACACACACACAGAGAGAGAGAGAGAGAGAGAGAGAGAGAGAGAGAGAGAGAGAAGAAAATACAAAGGAAAGCTACAGGGGCTGGAGAGATGGCTCAAAGGTTAAGAGCATTGCCTGCTCTTCCAAAGGTCCTGAGTTCAATTCCCAGCAACCACATGGTGGCTCACAACCATCTGTAATGGGGTCTGGTGCCCTCTTCTGGCCTGCAAGCATACACACAGACAGAATAATGTATATATAATAAATAAATATTTGAAAAGAAAAAAATTTAAAAAAATAAAAAAAGAAAGCTAGAGGCAGCAAGAATAATGTTTAACTATGACAATTAGATAAGATTACCGTGGTCAGTATGCTTGCTGGCACTCTTGGCACTTACCTGATATTTTAGGAAAAGTTCTATTAAAATAGGGTTTCTCTCTCAACCTCTAAATGAGTGGGTGGATAAAAAGGTGTGCTCTGTGGAGGAAGCCTGTTCTCATGTTTATAAAAGGCTAACTAGGGCCCAGGACAGAGACCAGCACATAGCAAATTCTCAAAGTTACTGTAAGAGCAGAGAACCAGAGTGGCCAGCCAACAGCATCTATAATGAAATCCAAACGAAGCAAGTTTTCATAAGCTCCCTCAAGGGCCACACTATTCATCCACATACAGCAGGTAGTTAAGAAATGCTTATTAAGTAAAAAACCTTTGGCCAGGCACAAAAGTAGATACTTAAAGCCCCAGCTACCAGGGAGACTGAAGCAAGCAAGACAACTGTGCCAAATTTGAGGCCATTTTGGAGAAAAAGGGAAGATGTCACCTCACAAAGGAAAAATAAGTAAAATCTTGAATGCATTTTAGCTTCAAATTTTTAGAATTGTGTATTTAATCTGGAGTGTCTATAGAGATCAGGAAACTAGAAGGGACACATAAGGAAGAGAAAAAGACATAAGGCAGCAAGGGGTTGGAATACAAGTAGATTAGGGAAACTCTAGGGGTGAAAGGTTTAAGCAAGGATGGGGCTAGGAATAGTGGGGAGTAAAAGGTGGGGTGCATTTTTGTTTTTTTGTTTTTTTTTCGAGACAGGGTTTCTCTGTAGCTTTGGAGCCTGTCCTGGAACTAGCTCTTGTAGACCAGGCTGGCCTCAAACTCACAGAGATCCGCCTGCCTCTGCCTCCCGAGTGCTGGGATTAAAGGCGTGCACCACCACTGCCCATAGAGTAGGGTACATTAACTGAAACTAAGGCTCTACTGAAAAGGGCTTATAGAAACACACCGCTTTATAAGGTAATTTTAATATGTAAATTTTAAAAAAGGAATTTGAGTAAAGGTCCACTGCATGGATGGACAAGTCTTTCCCCCAGAACACCCGAGTTACTAAATAAAAATCTTAGTCCCAGGCATGGGACACCTGTCTTTAAGAGTCATTGGTCAGGGAGGCCCCAGAGGAACCCCAAAACAACACAGGTTATTGTTCTTGGCTGCTCAGCATTAAGTAGACAGTGAAGACACAACATACTTTGGAAAACAGAAATCAAACTGAAACTAACCCGAAAACATCCTCCCTGCTGGCTAACTTTCACAGTGGTAGAAGGCACAAGGCAGGCCACTGGAGGAAAAAAGTCATCAACAGAATACCCAGCACTGATTGGATTCTGCAGGCTACATTCTGCCAGGCAAGATATGTCTACTGATATAAACACATCAGGGGCAACCAACTGCTTCTGGTTGATTTGGCTTGCTCTATAGGAGGAAATTCATGCTTGGTAGTACAAACCAACCAAAAGTCCATGGCTGGAGAGATCACAGGCATTAGACAACCTACTGCTGTTGTTCTGCTCAATGAACATGTTGTCAAACCACCTTTTAAATATGCATTTTATACCCATATATTAGTGCTGCTTTCAACCTTGGTTATAGAAGATTCTTTCTGCAGTATAGAATTATAACTGGTCAAAGTGCCAAAAATAAGTGACTACTAAGTGTTTAGTATTATATAAAACATTTGTATCAACGCCCCTCAAGGACAAGGGAACAGAAAGAATGAGAGCTGGAGGATGGGGAAAGTACTACGAAACGCTGCCTTCTAGACAAAGGATGGCCACTGCACGCATGCATTCACAACAGCTATGGTTTACATGCACAAGATTAAGCCAGTCAACATTCCATTATGAATGGGAGAGGGGCTTATGAGGCTCTACTCCTAGTCATGAGCTCTTGGCAACTAATTACTGCTTTGGAAAGGGGAAGTCATCTTTCTTTGGTGAACAGGTTGTTCATTCAAGTGGATGACCCCATGTCAACAAGCATGCAGGTTGCACTAATGAAATTCAGTGGTAAGAGAACTTGCTGCCAAGTTTGGTCCCTGGGACCCACAAGGAGAGAAAGATTTCTACAAACTGTCTTCTGACCTACAACGCATGTGCTATAGCACAAACTTGTGCGTGCGTGCATGCATGTGTGCGAGCACTTACGCTCACACACACACACACACAAATAAATGTTAACAACTTTTAAGATGATAGCATGAGGGATCTAAAGTAATGGGTCCGTGGTTAGGAATGTTTGCTGCTCTTCCAGAGGACCTGAATTCAGTTCAGAGCACCGACATGGAGGCTCAAAACCATCTACAAATTCAGTTTCAGAGGATCTGATGCCCTCTTCTGACTCCTACAGGCACTTACATATCCACAAACACACACATACACATAAATAAAAGTAAAATAAAATCTTTTTTAAAAATCACATAAAGTTGGAGAAAGTATTGGAAAGAGTAGGAAGGGGATTTGGGTTGGAAATGATTAAGAAAAGTGTATACATTACGAAATTAGCAAAGAATAAATAAAAATTATTTTTTAAAAAATTCTACTAGAGGCTAAAGATTGCTGAGCAGTTGAGAGCATCGGTTTCTCTTCCAAAGGACCTGGGTACAATTCCCAGCATCTACATAGCAGCTCACAACCATCTGCCAAGGACTCTAATGCATTCTCCTGACCTGTGACCTCTACAGGCACCAGAAGTGCATGGTGCACAGACACACATAGGAGAAAAAAAACCTATGAACGCAAAATTATAAAATCTCAACTGAGAAGTCATCTACTTGTCACTAAGCCTGACAGACACTTAAAAAAAAAGATCTCATGCCTACTCACTCATGTTGACAGGCCAAGCACTGTCTAGATGCCAAAAAGAGTTAGGGAATAAGGCAAAAAAAAAAAAAATTAACAAGGGGGGAACATCTGCTTACTCATGGCTGGAAGATGGACAAGGCCAGTTTTACAAATGCCTTCTTGAATTCTTCTGCTATATAAAGAATACCACCTAATGGTTGGCCCTAGAGCTGTATAACCAGCACCCCAACTCTAGGTCCCTCACTGAAAGGAAAAATTCTCCAGAGAGTGGGAAGGCAATTGCAGAGGAGAGCTGACCTCACTTCAGTGCAGACCCAAAGCCTCTAGGGTACCCACCCCAGTTCACATCACCTAGAATGCCTTGTTTGACTAAGCCTAGACTTCAACTCATCTTCAGAACCTGAGATAGGAAAGATCAATGACTGTTACTAAAGAAGTTTACAATTGCACCAAGTCATATTGTATTTACCAACCAACAAAAACCCAGGTCACAAGCTCAGGGCCCACAGCACTTTCCAGCAGCCTTACCAGAAGTTCCCGGTGAACCTACAGGAGAAGGGGACACTTTGCTGAGAGCAGAACCCTTATTCTTGATGTCATATGCATTCCGGTAAGCAGAGAGCAGCCTGCTCACCATGTCAGAACTTATACCCAGCTTCTCCAATTTCTGCAGATTCTCAGAGTTAGTGATCTCGTGGGACCTCTTACAGCCAGCGCCAAACTTGCACTCTCCCTGTAAGTAGTACTGGCAGATATGGAGTTTAATGCATTGCTTTTGAAATGAGCAAGAGCCGAAGGGTCCATCGCCTTTGTTGTAATGTAGGCAGATCTGTTGACAAAGAGCATAAAAGACATCATCCCATGAACACTTTACACAGCACATCTCAACAGCCATGCCACGGTGAGAAGGGGCCTCAGAGCCAATGTATTATTTCACCATTCACATGGGCCAGAGAGGTCACCTTTCACTTAAGACATGGATACCAAAATGCTCCCTAAAATAAAATACACTCCGAACAAGACCCTCCCCTAGGAAGAGCCATACAACTTCAAAGGAACAGGAGCAGTGGCAGTCTCCTACCTACCCTTACCCCCAACAGCCGCAGCAAACCAAGTATCTCTTACTAGTTCATTTCTCCCAATTTTCCTTTTTAAGTTCAAAGTCAGAGAGGTTATGAGGGCTAATGTATCTCAGAAAAGGCCAAATACCACTGCCTCATTGTTGTGGAAAATTATTTTAAGATGTGTTGCATTTGTTTAACTCTGTGAAGCTGTGTTGCTGTGCCTGCCTAAAACATCTGATAGTCTAATAAAAAGCTGAACAGCCAATAGCGAGGCAGGAGAAAAGGATAGGCAGGGCTGGCAGGAGGAGAGAATAAATAGGAGAAATCTGAGAAATGGAGGAAGAAGGAGCAAGAGAGAACAAGGAAGATTCTAGGGGCCAGCCACTCAGCCAGTCACAGAATAAGATATACAGAAGTAAGAAAAGAAAAAAATCCCAGAGGCAAAAGATAATAGGAATAATTTAAATTAAGGAAAGCTGGATAAAACAAACCAAGCTGAAGTTAGGCATTCATAATTAAGACTAACCCTCCATGTGTGATTTATTTGGGAGCTGAGTGGCAGACCCCCCAAAAGCAAAAGAGTTTAAAAAAAAAAAAAAAAAAAAAAACCTTCATTTTTCAATGGAACTCACAAACTCCAAAGCTCAACAGCCAGGCCCCACAGGTAAAGGAGGCACCGGCTGCTCAGGCCTGAGGTCTTGACTCAAACACCAGAGTCATTGTTAAGGTAAGAAGGAAGAACAACTCCACAGAGTTGTCCTCTGACCTTCACACTGTGGCACACTCATACTCACCCTTGTACACATGTGTGTTTATGCCCCACTCCTAACAAATTTAATAAATTTTATTAAAATTTCATCAGCTGGCCCCAGTCACACAGCTAGTCACTGCATCTGTTGTTTGTTCAGCTGGGTTGCTGGCAAACCTCAACCTTTTTCTGGTTTATTGATACAAGGTCTCCCATAGCCCAGACTGGCCTCAACCTACATAACTAAAGAGAAGATGAGTCCTAGTCCTCTGTCTTCACCAAGATCACAAAACACGCACCACAATGCACAACTACAGACGGGAAGCCTGACCCCCATCCGCTGCTCCTTTTCTACATTTCAAGTACTTCAACATGGACACTGGCCCACCTACTTGACTCCTAGGCACCAAGTTTCATAAGCTGTAGAAAATCCCTTGAGGGCTTCAGAAGCAGGACTCGGTTTTCCTTCAAGGATTCCACCCACGGGAAAAGCTAGACGTCAATTCTGACAGATGCCGTGTGGACAAGCCACTCATCAGCTTTGAGACTCCAATGTTTAAATCTCAATGTGGCAGAGTTGCTGTGATTACTAGACAGGAAAACAAGGAAGTGTCCAACAGTGCCGGCTGGCACATCAGGGGCCAGACTGCCCTGCCCTCACTCATTTGTCTTCCAGCACAGGACAGGGCTCATCACCCTGAAATCATTCTGTGACCTTCTTATCCTACAATCTGATTTGCTTCCTCTAAGGACAAAGCAGGATCTTTTATCTCCTGATCACAGTGCCAAACCAAAATGGATACTCCCGAAAGCTTAGCTGAATAAAATCAATATGAATTTTCAAAAGGCAAATATAAAAATATATTTATTATGTGCCACTCACGATATGCTACCGTTTCTCAAATGGGTGACACTGTCTAACACGGAAATATCTGAATTAAAATATGCCAATCTAATTTGTTAGATCAAACCAGTAACAGTGTCCAAACATCCCATCTAACCTGTCCCATCCATGAAAAATACCCCACTCAGATCTGCTGGAGAAACTCGAGGCCAGAGACGACCTTTAAAGCCAGTGTCCTGTTCACACTGAGGCCTTGCCCAGCACGATGGCTCACGGCAGATCCAAATGCAAGCCTCATCTGGTGAGTCACAGCAACCCTCTAGCAGCCCCTGGAAGCCTGGCAGAACTGCTGTCAGACACAGGCTACAGTCAGTCAGTCTCCTACTCAGCACCTTCCTTCCTCCCCTGCCATGAATGTCATTCCTACCTTGCCACGGTCTAAAAGTCCTCTATATGGTCCCCTGCGCCTTACCCAATAAATCTGTGCTGTTAGTCCTCACCTACCAAATGATAGAGATAATGCAATAAGCTTACACCATCTGAGAATGCACGTCAGCTAATGTTCAAACTCTCCCGGGTAAAAGGAGTGAGCAGTGAGAGTACTGACTGTCAAGAAGTCTGGAAGACGTCACCACAGACAATACCCAACGCATTGGCCAACCTCACTGTCAACTGATAGGGAAAGTTTCAAGAGATGCCAAGGCTGGTCCAAAATCAGAAGAGCTAGATATTAAATCCAGTATATTTAATTAGTAGAGCTGGATATTAAGTCTAAGTCTTCTCCATGCAATGGTTCTTGATAAAATTGGTGTCCTCAGCTCCCTCTGGCACTGAGTTATCTATCTTTCAACCATCTGGCTTCTCCACTATTATTTGCAAATAAGACCTCAACCCCACCATCCCTCTGGCACTCACTTCTGGTAAAAGCCAGGGGTCATTTTGAACCAAGAGTTGGCAAAGCTCACTATAGGTGAGGTGGTCAACACCATGAGTTCTCAGCACACTCAGGTTGTGATCAGTCTTCAAGCTGTGACCATTCCTACAGTTCTTCCTGCAAAGAAGCAGAGATGGTGTTATGGGCTAAATTTGATCTCCCCCAAACTCTCCCATTAGAGCTTCAACTTCTGGATCCTTAGGATGTCAAACTGCTTTTGGAGATAGGGTCATGAGAGGGGTAATTAAGTTAAAATAAGGTCATTAGAGTGGTTCCAATCCAACATGACTGATGTCCTTTAATAAAAAGGAGACTAGAGCAAAGATCCACACAGAGGAAAGGCTTATGAGAACCCCAGGAAGAAGGTGGCCATCTGAAAGCCAAGGAAAGCAATCTCAGAAGAAACCAAACTGCCCAACACCTCATCTCAAAATTCCATCCTCCAGAACTGTGAGAAATAAATTGTTGTTCAAGCCTCCTGGTCTGTCGGGTATTACGGCAGACATTTGTAATCCCAACACTCAGAAGCTGAGGCAGTGGGATCACAAGTTCTAGACTAGCTGGACAACATCACAAGCCCCTGTGAAGGAGGGGGAGGCAGGAAAGGGAAGGAGTGTAAGAGAGAAAGGGAAGAGAGGGAGGACGGAAGAAAGGTCAGGCCACCCAATCTATGGCACTTATGGCAGACTTACAGAACTGGTAAAAATCATTCCTCATGGCAAGTTTTCACAAACACTTCCTGACCCTACTTATAAGCAGCAGAGAAAAAATAGCTCTGCATGAAATATGACTGGGAAGAGATGGCACTGGGCAATGTATAGGGCCCAGACAACCCTTCTCAGCAAGTATGTAATGAGAACATCAGGGCCATCATGCAAAAGGTCTCATAGCAGACTGGCCACTCAGTAAGCACTTACACATGTATTAAAAACCTGAGTAAGGCAGAAAGACAATTATCACATGTACTCACTTAAACATAAAGCAAAGAAAGCCAGCCTACAAACCACAAGCCCAGAGAACTTAGACAACAGTGAGGACACTAAGAGAGACTTACATAGATCTAATCTACATGGGAAATATAAAAAGACAAGATCTCCTGAGTAAACTGGGAGCATGGGGACCGTGGGGGAGGGTTGAAGGGGGAAGGGGAGAAGAGGAGAGAGGAGCAGAGAAAAATGTAGAGCTCAATAAAAATCAATTAAAAAAAAAAAACCTGGGCTGGAGAGATGGCTCAGAGGTTAAGAGCATTGCCTTGCTCTTCCAAAGGTCCTGAGTTCAATTCCCAACAACCACATGGTGGCTCACAACCATCCGTAATGGGGTCTGGTGCCCTCTTCTGGCCTGCAGGCAGACACACAAACAGAATATTGTATACATAATAAATAAATATTTTTAAAAAACCTGAGTAAGGGTAGGGCATGATAGCACATGCCTTTAATCCCAGTACTCATGAGGCAGAGGCAGGCAGATTTCTGTGAGTCGAGGCCAGCCTGGGCTACATTGTGAGTTCCAGGATAGTCAGGGAGAGACCCTATCTCTCTCTCTCACACACACACATGAGAAAAAACAAAAGAAAAAACTGAGCAGGGGGTAGAGTGATGGCTCAGTAGTTAAGAACACTATACTGCTCATCCAGAGGTCCTGAAGTCAATTCCCAGCACCCATGGTTGGTGTCTCACTGACACTCTCTTCTGGCCTTCGAAGGCACCTGAACTTATGTACACAACTCCCTCCACTCTACCCCCACACAGAAACATAATTAAAAATAATAAAAGTAAATCTTTTTTTAAATGCTAAGCAGAGTGACTCATACTTTCAGGTATGTGTACACATAGATACACACTCCTGGGTCCAGTCCTCTTGCAACTCCCCTCCTCCATACTTCCAGCCGACAAGCATACTAATCAATCAGGCACTGGTACTCCACCCTAAGAACTCAGGGACAAATCTTCAAATGACTGTCTTGGTCACCTGAAAAGCCAGGCAAAGCAGCATCTCCTATACCTTATTTTACGTCTGTAATAAACATCTTGAGAGAATGCCAAACTGCTAATCCATTCCCAAACCCTATTCTCCTACTAGCTCCCCTGAAGATCAAAAACCACAAAGTCATCCTTGACTCCTGTCCCCCACCTAGGGGATGCAATAAAAAAGAACTCAAATATGGAGCACAAAGTCCGAGGTCAGCTGTAGTAAGAAAACAGTGGCCTAAACAGAAAAGGGCAGTGCAGAGTCTGGAGTGGGGAGAGAACTGGGGAGTAACCAGAAGAGGCCCCTGAGAGGTACAAAACAAACAAGCCAAATACTCAGAGGGTTAGGAAAAAGCTGACAAGAGGAGAAGAGAAAGTAAATTGGTAATGCCAACGCCAAATATATCAAATAACTGCAATATGACAACTAAAGCTTGCTGAGCATTTTCTATGCAACAGGGGCTGCGTGTCTCATGAATTAACTCATTCAGTCCTCAGTGAGCCTGTGAGGTAATAATCTCAGCATCCTTGAGGGAACTGAGATTTAGCCATAAAGCCACTTGCCAAATACTAGCCAGCAAAGAGCAGAGCTGGGTTCAAACAAGGTGACTAGCTCTGGATCACCAAGCACACTGCCTGTGGAGCACGGGTCTGAAGTCAAAGACAGTGTTGTGACATTTTTGTTTGTTTCAACAAATAAAGCTTGCCTGAAGACCAGAGTGCAGAGCTCAGCCGCTGCAGGCCAGGGAGTGGTAGCACACACCTTTAATCCCCCTTAATCTCTGTTAGTTCAAGGCTACCATGGGCCACGCGAGGTTGAATCTCTCAAAAGAGAAACAAAGCTCAGACAAAGGTGGTCCCAGCACTAGGGAAGTGGAAACAGGAGTGCCACGGCCAGGTGGAGAGAGGAATGTAGGGAGGAGAGAGAAACTCACTGAAACGCCCAGAGAGAACCCTGCCATCAAGAAGACAAAAGTCACAGGAAAGTACAATTAGTCACACTCACTTTCTATTTCCCATGGGGAAAAAACGTTTGGGGTAGTTTAGTAAACTATCTAGTATAAAATCATGGGATTAGACAAAGGTGAAAAATGAGGAAGAACCTCAGTCATGTTGGCCAGTAAATATTACATGTCCAGATTTCTAGTACAAAATTTGAACCCAAATTTTGGGAATCTGCGTAAGAAGAGATCTTCCATGATTATCTTACCAATTAAGCACAATTATAAAGTTTCACCAGGCGGGTACAGTGGTGCATAGCTTCAATCCCAGAAGCAGGAAGATTTTCGTGAGTTGGAGGCCAGCCTGGTTGCATAGTAAGCTTCATGCCAGTCAGGCCAACATAGCCATAGCGAGGCCGTCTCAAATTCACGCGCTCACAGCCACCACTTGTTACACACCCTCTTTCTCTGGGCTAGCAGCTCCTCTTTCAGCCTGGAGATCTCATTCCTGCCTGGCAGATTATTCCTAAAGCTCCACTATCTCTGTAGGTTCACCTTCTCAGATCAGGTCTGCTCCTGTGACTGGGGTCACAGGATTTACCACCTAGCAGCTTCCAAATCAGCATCTAAGGGTTCAGTCTGCCTTTTAGATAATAGAACGGAAGCCCTCTTCTGCCTTCAGTCCCCAGCGGGAGCAGTAATCATTTCTCCACAGCCTCTCTCCAACCTTCTCCTTCAACCTCCCCAAATGTCTCTCATACACATTCTTTGTGAAGTTCTAACCAAGATTCGAAGCAGGCATTCTCAGCATCCTCTGCTAACTCAGCATCTACACCATTACCCAATCATCTTAAAATGCAAACCCGATAGCTGCCATCCAACAGGCCTGATCACCGTCAAGGCGAGGCCCAAATCCTTCAGTATAAACAAATTTCACTAATCACCAACTATATGCAGATGCCAGTGGAGAGCCAGCCCAGACTAACAAGGGCGGCGGCAGTAAACAGCGATGTGGAAGAGTGAAGAGGAAGCGCTCACAAAGAATATAATCTTCCGGTTGCTGCCACAGGCACTACCCAGCAAATCAGGAAGGGCATTCCAGAAAGGGCAACGCCACCAAATGAACCACAGCTGGGGGTGGGGTGTGTAGAAGGGCACCCAGGAGGACTAGGAGATGGCAGGAATCAGTCCCCCAAGTGTTCTGGTAGAAGCTTCACCCCAGCCCCTGGCATCCGTTTACCCAAAGAGTCTGCAATGTTCTGATGGAAGTTCCACCCCAGGACCCCTCCCCCATCTCTCTCCAAACCCTGCCTCAGCTCAGAAAGCTCGCAAATGACCACCCTCCCCCCAGAGATGTTCACAGGGTCCTTAAACTGTCCCCCAGAAAACAGACAGACGTGGGGTTTTTCAGTCTCTCTTTCCCGTCTCCGCTGGGGTGGGGGTGGGGATGGGCGGGGCTGGAAAATCATCTGGGAGCGTAGTAGTCATTAAAACCTGGGCCTTTTCTAATTCGGCTTGATTTGGTCTGATGTGGATTGCTGCATCAGCGGAGAGGCTCCTCGGGGGTGCAGACACTTTGCACTAAGGACCTTGAAAATCTTGAGTTCCGGCTTCTCAGCAGGCAAACAAGAGTTGAATGGAGCTTTCCAAGCTTCCTTACAGCTCATTTGCGAGCCTTGCTGCCTGCCCCTCAACTTCCCTCCGGGAGCCATAATGCCATGCTCAGGTGTCCCCTCCTGGTACCACATCCTATCTAAGCCACTCCATCACACAGGGCCAGGAACTAAGCAAGTGGTCAGTAAACGCTCACTGAGGGACAGGCGAGGCTGTAGAGCAGTCCCCTAGCTGTCTACCCCAAACTCGGGACGGGGGTGGGGGCCCGGGAACGGAGGGGCAGGGGCCTCCGCCCGTCGCCGGCGTCCTTACCCGGTCCTCGGGAACTTGCAGGAGCCGTAGATGAGGAACTTGCAGAGGTGCAGTTGCGCGCAGAGCCCGGAGCAACTCGGCTTGGGGCCCTGGTGCGCGCGGCACAGACGCAGCGACGACACGGCCAGCACCACGCGCTCCGAGGCCGCCGCCGCCGCCCGGCCCGCGCCTGCCCGCGAGGCCACCACGAAGCGCCCGCGGTCCCGCAGCAGCCGCTCCAGCACGTCGGCGCCCGGGCTCGTTCGCAAGCGGCGCCGCAGCTCGCCTAACTCCAAGGCACCGCCGGCCGCGCACAGCACCTGGGTCACCTCTGCCACCGCCACCGCGGCCTGAGCCATGGTCGTCGGACCGAGGCTAGCGCGGACGACGACGGCGGCGGCCGTCAAGAGCCACGACTCCGCGGGGGATGGAGACGCCGGGAGGAAACGAAACCGAAAGCGGGCCCCGGCGGGGAAAACTGGAGTCGCGGGGCCTTGCCACGCCCCCGGGCCGCAGCTGAGGTGCCGGCGCCCTCGCCTGAGGGCCCGCAGCTGGGGACCGCGCGGCTCGACGGCCGCCCGCGCGCACTCCCCGCGCGGGCGCGCGCACTGAGCGACCCGGCGCGCCTTCGAGGCGTCGCGCGGGCCGGATCCGCGGGTCCTCACGGGGCCGGGGCCGCGCCCGAGGGAGAAGGGGCGGCTTCCTTCGAGAGGCAGCGCTCTGCGGGGCGAGACGCGCCCTCAGCTAGGCCGGGCTTCAGTCAGCGACCTCGGCCTCGAGCGGCGGAGAGAAGTTTCCAGACGACTCCGGCCCGTTGCGGCCCGTTGGCGGAGGCGCGTTCGCGGGGCTCAGAAGTCACCCAGGCAAACGCGATCTCCGCTGGCGGACCACGGAAGCGGGACGACGGACCTGGTCCCACCTCACCCCGGAACAAATGGAAACAGTCGCTCGGGATTGAGAGACCGGCCCGCATGTTACTGGGGCGTGTCAGCCTTTGTGGCGGATCCCGGATTTCCTTCAAGAAAGGGTAGGTATGGCCGTGAAAAGGGCAGGTCCCGCTTCCCTCGTCCCTTCTGAATAAAGGTTGTGCAGATATTTCAAGCTTCTTCGCCGGAAAGGACTTTCCTGTATGTGGCCCTGCCAGTTAAACGTTCTTGGAGTAAGTGAATGGGAAATACCTGTTAAAATCAGGATGACCTTTGGCAGCCCCCGTTTCTTCCTTCTGGAATCTTCCCAGAAATAAAATCATCAGTAAATCGCGTTCACAAGATAGGACAGAGTACTAAGGACAATATAACTGTTTTCAGACCATACAGCTTTAACAAGCATGTTTTAAATTCTGTCTTTGACCTAGAAGGTCATCCATATGTTGTGAGAAAAGATCGCCAAATCCCAGAGGCCTGGAGAGATGGTTCAGGAGTTAAGAGCACTTGCTGCTCTTGTAGAGGACTCAGGTCCCAGCACCCACATGGCAGCTCGCAACTGTAACTCTAGTTCTGGCAGGGATCCAACACCCTCTTCTGGACTCTTTGGACACCAGGCACACACGACATACATACAGGCAAAACATTCATACACCTGAAAATAAAATTAAACCAGGTGTGAAGAGGTGCACCTTTAATCCCAGCACTTGGGAGGCCGAGGCAGGTGATCTCAAGTTCAAGGCCAGCCCACGGTTGAGAGTGTACCAGGAGGGTGTTTTTGAATGAACTTGGTTCAACACTTTGGTTACAGCAGAGTGTAGGAGGGGAGTGGGAAAAGTAGAGTTGAAGGAGATGAGTACTTACTAACTTAACTTAAAATGAGTATAAAATTCTAAGTATGCCAGGCAGTGATGGTGTTAATCCCAGAACTCAACGGACAGTGCCATCTCAGGAATTCAAGTGTTATAGACAGACCCAGCGCAGCCCTGAGAACCTCACAGAGACCAACAAGACCTGGAAAGCCCTGCAAGCTATCTCCTGTGGCACTAACGCTGATCTAAGCTCCTCTGGAGACCAGCCTGGTCTACAGAGTGAGTTCCAGGACAGGCTCCAAAGCTACAGAGAAACCCTGTCTTGAAAAAACAACAAACAAACAAAACACCCTAAATATAAAATACTACAAAAAATGGTGAACTGAGGGTACAGCCCCTGAGTTCAATCTTCAGGAAGGTCAGGGAGTATTACTACAAAAATGTAAGAATAAAAGGAAGTGGGGTTAGACCAGGCAAGCCCCAGGTTCCAGAGATCCTGTCTCAAAATAAGATGGGAACTAGAGAGATGGCTTAGCAGAGCAAGGTGCTTGCTGTACAAACCTACAAAACACATGCATCATATATACATACACACCATAAACTAAAATAATAAGGTGGATAGCTCCTGAGGAATGACACCCAGACTTGACCTCTGGCCTCCCACCTCTACACATACATGCACACACCATAATTAATAAAAAGGGCATGCTGGGCCTATAACTCAGTGGTAGGCTATATAAATCTTGCAACATTAGGCTCAATGCTTCCCCCCCTCAATAAAAAAGTAAAAAGGATAAAGAAGACTAGATTGTAACAAGAACAAATGAAAATGGATTAGGGACCGGGGTGAAGGGCATTTTTTTTTCTTGAACTAGTTTTTGATATGATATTTCAATTGTTAATTTTTTTTGGCTTTTTGAGATGGTTTGTGTGTGTGTGTGTGTGTGTGTGTGTGTGTGTGTGTGTGTGTGTGTGTGTGTAACAGACCTGGCTGTCCTGGAACTCACCCTGTAGACCAGACTGCCTCTGCTTCCCAAGTGCTGGGATTAAAGATGTACCACCACCACCCAGTGTTTACTTGTACTTTTGACATTGCTTTGCAATAATGTCTTATTATTTTCAATCTGCATGTCAAGCAAGTACTTTTCCATAAAAGTTTCCCCATTTTAATATCGTGACTGGGAAAATGTAGTGAAGGTAAAAACAGTGAGTCCTTCCATAGAAGCAGTGAAGAAGCTGGGAGATGCTGTTAGTTTTTCAAAATTCTGGAAATTAACTAGAAGCTTGCAGCAACTCCTCCAGAGTAAAAGCAGTCAAATCTTCAGAAAAACAAAAACAAAAACAAAAAAACTTGTTTTCAGAAAAAAAAAATTGTTTTCAGAAAAAAAAAAAAGCAGCCAAATCCCATCAACCTTTGTAGCATTTCTCTGACTCCTATCTTTTCCCCTGAAGCTCTTTGATACCTATGAGAAATGACAACCGCATTCCTAGTATCTGTGCCAAGAGAGCGGGCAGGGCTGGAGCTCTTTCAATGGCTCATCTTAAGGACTGTGGAGAACCTCCTTAAAAGGCATGTCTTTAGGTGATCTCATTGGATGCCCACATCCTCGCAAGAGGATACAAATATCAAATATTTTAACATCATGGCTGAAGCAATGGATAACTGTTGTAGGCTGGGTGTAGATTCACACGGGTCCATGGAAGACAACACAGGGCACTTTTTTCTCCCCCACAGGGCACTTTAAGGATGATTTTAACCTTTCCAGCTGCAGGGGGGCTCAGCCACTTGCATGGACTGAGCCACCTTCCCTTAAGCCAAGGACCTTTTTTATTGTTCTCCAATTTACACCTTTTGAAATTGATTTCCATATACCGGAAACATCCTAACTAAACTTCCAAAGGGATAGTACCAAATGCAAATTCTTGATTTAAGAAATAACCAATGTGTTGAATTTTTCCCATAGACTTTGCTTAGACTTTGTACCCTCAGGGAAACTCTCAGACAGGATTCACATTATGTTAAACAGAAGATGCTGAAGACAAAGGGCAGATTAAGGCTGCGTGCCCCATGTGCCCCCATTCGGCCCCAGCTGCCTCTGTAGGAGTTCTCCCTACTGACAACAGTTGAGGAAAGCCATAGAGGACCAACCAAAGAAATGAACAAGTAAGGACCTTGAAAAGTGTCAGCGTACTGTAGGAACTCACACAGGCACACGCATGCATAGGACCACACAGATGCTCAGAAAGTTCTACCTGACACTCAGGCTCTGTGCAAGCAGGAAGCAAAAGCTATATATACTTGGAAACTGCCTGACTATGAAGGCATATACCAACATAGTCATAGAGCTCCTTGACAAAGACTAAGATGCATACTGGCTCCTGGTGCTTAAGGTAATCTCCATCTAGTCACTAGCTGAAGAGGTAAGGTAACCAAGTAGAGACTTTAGTCACACACAGTGCTGATGCACACTATACAAAATTAAATCGTAAAAGTCACTAGACAAACACAGCAACTAGTTCAACAAGCAACAATAACCCCAGGAAGAGAAGAAAATCCGACTTTGGCAAGTAAATTGTGAAGAATGTAAAGAAACAAAGTATGACCCATACAAAGGAAGTAAAAGCTAGTTATACAAACAGCTATTAGGTGCTAGAAAGATGGCTCAGCAGTTAAAGCACTGACTACTCTTCCACATGGCATCTAATAACTCCAGTACCAGGGAATCAAATGTCTCTCTAGCCTCCTTGGGTACCAGGCTTGCACATAGTACACAGATGTACATACAGGCAAAACACACCTAAAAGAAACAGCTTCTGACAAAGCCAGATTTGGACTTTAAGCTTTCAGAGAAATGTTCAAAGAGTTCAAACTCTGTAAAATATGAATGCATGAGAATAGCATCTCATCAAACAGAGAATATCAGTCAAGAAACAAATTATAGCCTGCAGTAGACTTCAGGCAGGTCCAGCCTGCAGCCCACAGTCCTTCCTGTGTCCCAGGAGACCTGTGGCTGTAGCCCAGTGCTTTGGTGAATAAGGCATGTTGCAGTGTCCAGAGACTGGGCATCTTTACTGTTGATCTTCCAGCAAAAGTTATGTGAAGTATGTAAGTATTGATAACGTATTGCTTGATCCCAACTCTGTTACTGTTCAAGAACAAATGTTTGAACCACTAAGATGATTCTATCTGTAAAGGAACTTTTGCCAATAAAAGCTCAACGCAGAGAAAAAAAAAAAAAAACAGAAGAAACAAAATTTTAAAGAACTGAATAATTTTGTACAATAATTGAATAAATTGAGAAGCTCATTGGTATTTAGCAGTAGATCTAAACAGAGCAAAGAAAGGATCAGATTATCTGAAGATAGGTCAATTAATTTAAAAGGGACAAAAAATTTAAAGAATGAGAAAAAAATGAACACCACCCTAGAAGAAAGGGGGAAGAAGGCTATTTGAAGAAATGGCCAGAACCCTTTAAAGTTGATAGAAGTCAATACATATCTAAAGTCTATATGCTCAGGATAATTAGACAGTTGAAAGATAAAGAAAAACCTCAAAGTAGTAAAGGAGAGGCAACTGATTCACTGTGTGCAGGGAGGCCTCAACAGCTGATTTGTCATCAGAATCCATGCATATTCACAGGTAATGAGATGGCATGTTCAGAGTGCCAAGAGAAGGGGAAAACAGTTCTATATTCAGTAAAACTATCTTTCAAACATGAAGTCAGACATCAAGGCATTATCAGATAAAATCTGACTGAGTGGGCTGGAGATGGCTCAGTAGTTAAGAGCACTGACTGCTATTGCTAAGGACCCAGGTTTGATTCCCAGCACTCCCATGGCACAGCCACTTGTAACTGCAGCTTCAAGGGATCTGATAACCATATACACACACATTAAAAATAATAAATCTTTTTTTAAAAGGCTGACCTAGTTGCTACTATTCCTATACTAAAGGGAGTCTTTGAGCTGAAAGGCATTAAGCAATAACTTAGATTCTCAGGAAGAAATAAAAAGCACCAGCAAAGGTAGTTATGGATAAATGAAAAGTTTGTCCCTCTTCCTTTCATCTAATTATAGAGACAATAATCACAAATACTGCAAATTATAAATGGAGGGCTGGAAAGATGGCTCACGGATTAAGCTGGTCTTCCAGATGACCTGGGATTCAATTCCCAGCACCTACATGGTGGCTCACAATCATTTGTAACTTCAGCCCCAGGCATTCTGATGCCCTCTTCCTGCCTCCTTACTCATACATAAAATAAAGGCTAAAGGGTTTACAAATGATAACAATGTACATATCATGAAAAGAATGTTCTCTAGCTTCAATGGAATGAAATTAGAAATCAGCATCAGGTACAAATGTAGGGAATTCACAAATGTGGAACTTATACAGCATGCTCTTAATAAGTTAAGGGAGAACAAAGGATGTGAGGGCCCACAGATGTGAGCCTGTTCCACCCTGACTACAGGTCAGAGAGTCTGAGCTTGTTTTTACTTTCAAAGTTAACAACAGGTGTGGCTACACAAGATATCCTGACCTAGGTTGTGGTTACTTGGTGTTTTGACATTTACCTAGCCTATAGAGGTGGATCCCTTCCACCCTGACCAAAGGTCAGAGAATTCAAGCCCATTCCTGCTCCTTCGTTTTAAAACAGGTAGTTTGACATAGGGAGTGGATGCCTACAGGATACTTGATACTTTGTCTAAGGTATATTTGCTGCACATCCTGCCCAAAACATCAGGATCCTTAACTCAGGAAATGGTGGCTTGATGTCTCAAGTCCTGAAGCAAGTGACTGTTCTGGTTGTCCTTCGTGTCATGTTACAGCAGTCTTTGCCTTCTCCCCCCCTTTTGTATTGGGTATATAAGCATATGGAAAATAAACAAGGCCGATTCAGTACTCACTGAGTTGCTCTCCTGGTACTATGTCTCTGTATTTCTTTTGTATCTGTCTATTCTGCCTAACATTTCTAATCCACATGCGCCTACTCTGGAGCATATGAACCCATCGAGGCTGGATCGTGACAAATGTCACCTCAATAAGTGACCACGACAAAAGGAAGTTAGAAAATAAGATAAATACAAAAAGGGTTGTAGAGACAGCTCAGACATTAAAAGTATTACTGCTCTGGGGCTGGAGAGATGGTTCAGCGGTTAAGAGCACTGACTGCTTTTCCAGAGGTCCTGAGTTCAATTCCCAGCAACCACATGGTGGCTCACAACCATCTGTAATAAGGTCTGGTGTCATCTTCTGGCATGCAGGGACACATGCAGGCAGAACACTATATACATAATAAATATAAATCTTTAAAAAAAAAAAGCCAGGTGGTGGTGGCGCTCACCTTTAATCCCAGCACTCAGGAGGCAGAGGCAGGTGGATCTCTGTGAGTTCAAGGCCAGCCTAGTCTACAAGAGCTAGCTCCAGGATAGGTTCCAAAGCTACAGAGAAACCCTGTCTTGAAAAACCAAATAAATAAATAAATAAATAAATAAATAAATAAATAAATAAATAAAAAAAAAATGGGTATTGCTGTTCTTCTAGAGGACCCAGATTCAATTTTTTAGCATCCACATGGTGGCTCACAACTATCAATGACTCCAGTTTCAAGGGATCCAATGCCTTCTGGCCTCTGAGGACACTGCATAGACATGGTGAACAGACACACATGCAAGCAAAACACCCATACATACCAAATCACATAAATACTTGAAAAAAAAAAAACCTTGTGAGGTGTAGTGAAAACAATGTTAAGGGGAAATGAATAGCTGTCAATGTCTACACTGAAAAGATCTCAAATCAATAGCCTAATATCCTACCTTAGAAACTAGAAAACTAATAGCCAAAAAAGGAAATAATACAGATTAGAGTAGAAATACAATAGAGACTAGAAAAATAATATACGGAATCATTAAAACTTAGTTCTTTGAAATTTAAAAAAAAATATTAACAAGTCTTTACGTAGAATGACAAAAAAGACCAAAATTATTAGCAACGAAGAATAAAAGGTCACTCTTACTGAACTCACAGAAAAAATAACTTATGTTTTATAGCAGTTGTAGTTTTTATTTTTTTATTTGTTGCTTTGACCACTGACTGTGGACAGACAGCTCACGGTGGGCTGCCTTCCACTCGCAAAGCACTGATGTGAGCTGACTCCTGCAACCACCCCTTTCCTCTCACTACCAGGGCAGTTATTTCCCTTTAAATTGCCCCAGGTCCAGGTTTCAGACATTGAGAGAGCCAGCTCTTGTATTCCTCACAGGCTGGTGAAATTATTCAAATTAGCCTATCCTAACTTTCCCTTCATCACCTGTTCTTAAGGACATCACTCACAATAAAGGCTCTTTCCCCTGCTCTCTGCCTCCTGCCTTACATTGGTATCTACCTGTGTGTTCCTGAATGGCACAATGTGCTTATTATAGAGCTCTCTCAATATAAAAACGTCATTCATGACAGTCCTGTCTTGTCATACTAAACAAAATGAGTCCTGAGTAGTCTTCTCAAAATTTTAATTACACTTATTTAGTGTGACTGTATAAGGGCGCACACATGTCATGACACGTGGAGGTCAGAGGACAGCTTACAAGAAAGTAAGTTCACTCCTTTCACCATGTGGGTCCCATGGATTAAATTCAAGTCATGAGGCTTGGCAGCAAGCATCTTATAAAGTGAGCTGTCTTTGTCTCCGCGAGTAGTCATTTAACAGCTTAGGAAATATTTTTGGGTTGTTTTTAAATAATTTTTAAAATTATATCATTTGCCCCTCCCCCACTTTCTCTCAAATTCATGGCCTCTATTTGTGTGAGTGTGTGTGTGTGTGTGTGTGTGTGTGTATGTGTGTATTTGCAATAGTACCAAAACTGGTTCAAGGGTATAATATGCTTTTTATATATTCAGATATTCCTAAATATATAAATACAGCCTGCTCTGTCTATATAGTGTTACTTAGATGTCTATAATTTTAGGGGTGACTGCTTTGCATTGGATAACTAATGGTAGGGGTGTTCTTCCCTGGGGAAGACCATTTCTCCTGCTCACAGAAGTTCTTAGTTGACTATAGTGACTATGCAAAGTTTTAAGGTAGAACAAAAGAAAACCATAAAAAGTCCAAGTGGAAATGTCCAATAGGCACTTGGATCTGTGAGTCTAGCATTTAGAGAAGAGGTTAATACTATAATTTTGAAAATACAGATGACATATGAATCCTTGGGACTGGATGAGGTCATCCCAGAAGAGAAAAAAAGAATTACAAGAAGCTGCCCCTTTAGTGGAGAAAGAAGAGACTGATAGAACTATGAAGGTTTAGGAGAAGCTGGTGGGATGAGAGAATAATGGAGAATATGGGGTCATGAGAGCCAACTATCTAAACATTTTAACATAGGATAATCAAATACATTGAATAATATCAAGAGATTAAAAGAGGATAGAAATATATATTGCTGCACAACAATCACCCATAAGCTTTGGAGTTAATACCAAGTATTCTTTTTTTCTTCAGAGATCTGAGTTGACAGGGCTCTCTTGGGTAGTTCTTCTCCTGACACATTTAGAACACTGTGACTGCATTCAGCTAGGATTAGATGATCCGCAATTTCCCCTCTTCCTTCAGCATCAATCTCTCCCCTCTCCTCTCTTACCACTTAGAAGCCTAGCCTGAACTTCTTTAGAGTTTGCTGGTGGCTGACAAGAGAAGAAGCCTCATGTGCACGTATTTGTTAAGTTTCTGGGGTTTTTTTTTTTTTAATAGCAGTTTTTGGCTCTGCTCTCAGCCATCCTTTACCAGAAATGACTCATGAGGCTGGGCTGGGCTAAAGAGATGGCTTAGGCTCCATTCCCACCTATGACTCCAGGTATGAACATACTAGCCTGCGTGTGTGTGCATGCATACACACACACAATTTAAAAATAGCCATAATAAAAACAAATCTAAAATAATGGCTCATATTAGCACCTGAGCAAGTTTCTCAGTCCACTTTCCATAAGACATTGAGAGCCAAGGAGACTAAATTCTAGCACTCTATCTTTTTCTGAGCTGGTACAGTTTAGGTTTTCTATGTATTGAGTTATAATCTACTCCACTAGACAAAAGCCACACCCATGGCACTTTTTGAAACAAGTCTTTCTTTACTTTGACCTTTATGTCAAAATACCCTTCAGATTCTATACCACTAGCTACTCTGATTTCAAATGTGAGGCTACATTTCACCAACAGGCCTTGTGTACTGGCTAAGGCCTGAGGGGAAGGGGTAAAGAGACAAAAGTCCCCAACTCTTCTTGCTCTCTTTACCTACAAATGGATAAAGTATCTGCAGAGGGATAAGGACAGCCCTCTAAAGATGCAGGCCTTTGAGGCAAGGCTCACAGACTGTTACAGAGACAGGATTAAAAGGACCCAAGTGGCAGTCAGGTAGAACAAGAAGTATCTATTTTGTGCCCCATGTTTTATCATAGGAACATTAGTGACAGTTCCCATGATGAAGCTTCTCACCAGAGCTTCATAACAGGCATAAGAGCATATTATCCCCTTGACCCAGCTTTGGTACTATTGCAAAGTACATTGTGTATTTCCTTAGCTCTTCCAGGAGAGAACCTACCTGGTTCCTTCCTGTTACCCCACCCAGAGCCTTCGTAGCACAGTACCCAATATTCAGTAAATATTTGAGGAAAGAATAAAGGCAACATGTCACTCAGTATTACCACCCAGGTAAAGCTCAGAGTATTAACCCCTGGATATTTTCTCTGGAAATGAGCAAACTAGAATCTCTTCATCCAAATTTCACTTTGTTTAAGGGAAAGTGTTCATCCTAAGAACCATGGACAGGCCGTGAATCTGTAAATTGTTCCATCCTTCAGTATTCACCACAACTGTGACCAGGGGAATCAATACTGGCAGTATACTGGTAAGAAAAACATTTTTATATGGATTTATAAACTATACTAAGAATTGTCTGAGGAGTATGTGTGTAAGGGTGTATTGTATAGGTATTCTTAGAAGAGAACTTTGGACACAGGCATGAACAGAGGAAAGATGATTTGGAGATACACACAGAAGATGGCCATCTACAAACAAAGCAGAGAGGTTGAGAATAAATATTCACCTCAAGGTTATCCAAGCCAACAGTCTTGCTATGATGGCTAATTATTTTGTCAACTTGATGGGATTTAGAATCACCATGGAGACAAACCTCTAGGTATGTCTGTGAGAGATTTTCCATATTAGGTTAATTAAAAATAAAGACCCACCCTAGATGTGATCAGCATTGTCCTATGGGCTGGGGTCCTAGACTGAATAAAAAGAAAGCAAGCTATGCAGCTCTTCGCTTCCTCACTGCAGGTGCAGTGTAGCAAGTGCATCAAGATTCTGCGTGATGACTTCCCCATCATGATTAACTGTAACCTTAAATGGTAAGCCAAAAGAAACCCTTCAAATTGCTTGTCAGGTATTTTGTTGTAGCAACAAATAACTAATACATCTGTAGATATTTTGATCTTATACTTTTCATCTTCAAAACTGTTGCAAATAAATTTCTTTTGTGGAAACCATTGCAATGCCCAGCCTAGACAAACTTATCCAAGCAGTGAACATCACATACCATCATTGATGCCCCAGCAATGCTTAAGCATGCATGGGCAGCCTGTTTATGGCGGTTCTCCAGTTGGTCCTATCCAGGACAGTCCTAGATGCTTATCTATTATTGTTATTGTCATATCACAGTCTTCCTTTATGCTGTCTATCCAGCATTTTTTTGGGGGGGGGCTTCCTCTTCTCCTTATCCCAATGCACTCCTCCAAGCAGTGCTATCTTCAGGTATCTCTAATGAATGCACACCCCCTCCCCCAAGAAAAACCCAACAGAATAGTCACGTTCTCATGTTGGCCTCACATTGACAAGAGCTGAGAAAAAGCCAGTTTTTGGAGTGTCAATCCCTCCTGTTTACAGGTTAGAAAAAAAATACCTGTACCCTTTAACCCACCCCCCAGTGTTGTTGTGCTTTGCTAAGTGGTTCAGATTTAGGAATTGCTGCACACTATTGAAGAATGTACATTGGGGTGAAGTTGTCTCTGTACAAGAGCTGGTTTTCCAAAAGGGGGTCATCATGGGGATTTTTTTTAAAGTAGGGAGTTTGTACTAAATAGTTTGTTTGGCTCCATTGGTCATTTTCTCTTCACTTGAAGCCTGTTCTGTGCTTTTAAGGACTGATATTCATGGTTGTAGATGGAAGTTTCTGTCCTGCCTGTTCCTCTAACTGTTCAGTCCCAAAGAAACACACAGAGAGGCTTATATTAATTATAAACTGTTTGGTCTATTAGCTCAAACTTACTAACTAGCTCTTACAACTTAAATTTACCCATAATTCTTGTCTATGTTTAGCCATGTGCCTTGGTACCTTTTCTCAGTGAGGCATTCTCATCTTGCTTCCTCTGCGTCTGGATGGTGACTGATTCTCTATCTTTCCTCTTCCCACAGAATTCTCTTAAGTTTGGTCACCCTGCCTATACTTCCTGTCTGGCTGCTGACCAGTCAGCATTTTATAAAACTAATACGAGTGACAAATCTTTATAGTGTACAAGAGCATCATCCCACAGCACATGGTTCTCAAATGTCCAGCTTCCAGGAGTATGCCTGGAAAAGTACTAAGAGAGGTTCAGAGAGCCAGAAGGGGCAAGCTACTGTTGGCATTCCCTGCATGGTTACACTATACTTGAAGCTAAAGTCCTATGCACTCTGGTAATTCCTTCCTTCTCTAGCAGTAATGGCCCCTCTTCTTTTATTACTAACCCCAGGATGCCTTAACACCCCTTTTTGATAGTTACTTTATTAATTTGGTAACTATTCGATTTGAAAAGTGCCAAGTGCATCTTCAAGGAAACTCTATAGATGCTAGGCTGGAGAAAATATCAGTAAAGGGGTCCTAAAGTAGAAGCAAGAACAGGAAATGGAAAATTTCTGAAAATCGTTTATTTTCCTTTGGTATATGAGGAATCATCATATTGAATAGAGAAATTAAACAGTTTCTCTCACTACTTTCAGTGCCTAAACATTGGGTTAATACCTGTTGGTATGCTTGGCTTTTTGTGTGGTGTCTGAGGAGCTTAAGTGATAAATAAAAGGACATAAAAAGTGTGGCCTTTCTCACTTCATCACTATGTGATGGTAAAACCATTTCCAGGGCAGGGCACAGAGGCATCATACTGATCTAGATGAAGATCTGATGTATGTTTAAGTGGGTACCACTCAGCGATAACTAGACACTGTTAACTGGTATGCTTCATTTCAGGAATTGAAGCAAGTGCCAAAGTCTGGGTCAACTCAGGAGAAGATATAAGGCAGACATCAGTACCCCAAATAAAACACAGCCCAATGAGATGATAGCGAAAGTTGATTCTGTAGTAATATAAACATTTGCATATGTTTAAGACAAAGACTCGTGTCATAATCTTTAAATTCAGGTAACTGAGGATGATCCTTCTGCTGGGCTTCATGCATGCAAGTACTCTACCAAGTAAACTACATCCCCAGTCCTGTAGTAACAACTAATAAAAGCAGTGGCAATTTTGTTCCCAGTTCTCATGGTTACTCTCATGTAACTAAGAAGAAGGTAACAAACTTGGAGGGAAAGTATTTCTACATTTATTGAATATATATACGCCAGCCAGGACATGTTTCATATGGATTACCTCAGGAAGGACAGACAGAATTGGGGAAGAGGGAAAAAGTGTAGCTTCATCCTTGCTCCTACTGGGTGAAGATATGAGTCATCATCTTGGGCCATAAGGTGGGAACCACATATTGATAGGTCGGCCAGACAGATGTAGGTCCTTGACTAACTACATGAAGCAGCCAGACTTGCAGGCCTGCAGGGCCTTATTTCCAGTGTTCTAAGCCACTCCTGTTTTGGATTTTCTCTGTCTGTAGCTGAATGTGAGGGTTTTGGTCAAGGTGCTAAGAGCTTCCATGAGAGCTGAAGGGAGAATGGTTGGTGGTAGCAACAATAGGTAAAAGGGAAGCTTGTCAAATTAACAAGGAACATGTTTGCTCTTCTGTTTATTCAGTGTATCTTTAGTAATACTTAGTATCTACAAGTTCTACAAGAGGTACTGATGATAGTTCAAGGCCCTGGTCCTAAACTAGCTTAACAGGAAGAACACAGATAAACAGAAAATCAAGTGAGCAGTGCAGCAGGGAAACCAAAGTGAGAGAACTTCTCTGTAAAGCCTTAGAATGTTCTGCCCACCCATTCCACAGATGACCTGCGGAGGAGCAAGAGCACGGGTTGTGCATAGGTATGAGCAGCATGTGTTGAAGCAACCAATCCACTATTCCATTGAGCAGTGGTTCTCAACCTTCTCTTTAATACAGTGCTTCATGTTGTGACCACCAGCCATAAAATTATTTTCACTCCTACATCTTAACTGTAATTTTGCTAGTTATGAACCATAAATATCTGATATACAGGATATCTGATATGCAACTCAAAGAGGTCACACAGGTTGAAAGCCACTACCATAGAGCATGCTTGTCAGATTTCAAAATTGTTACCTGGGTTTGAAAACAAAAATCAGTTTGTACGTGTGCGTGTACCAAAGACTCCAACCTTGGTGATATTTCCTTCTTCCCATCCTACCCACAGGTAAACTAGCCACTATGCAGACTTGGGTGCACTGCTCCAAATGCTGAAACAAACCTCAGGATTCTCAGTCCAGATCTCAGGGCCTTCCTATATTCCCAGGGTTGGGTTTAGCTTTGGCTGCCTGCCCCAATGAGACCCTTGAACTCCTTAAGCAGCTAGCCTTTGTCTTTCGTATGCCTAGTTTTGCTCATGCTGCTCAGATAAGCATATTAGATGGCACCATGTCAGTCTTGGATTGAATCTAAGAAGTGTATTATGAATATACATGTGTATATATGCATATGTTGCATGTACACAGTGGTAGTGCTGAAGCCTGGGCCTTACACATGCCAGGCAAGTATTATACCTCTGAGTTACACTCCCAGCTTAGAGACTGTTCTGAAAGTTTAACAACCAGTGTCTTGTGTCAAGCACTGTCCTAATTGCACTATGGTTTTTTTTGTCTATTTAATACCTTCTATAATCTAAGTGAGATTATGTTACTAAAGAGGAAACTGAGACCCAAGAATATATAACTTATCCAAGACCAGTTAGAAAGTAACAGAGCTAGTATTTAACTCTGGCAATAATCTGTGTTCTTAGCCCTGGAGTTTACAGTTAGAATGAAGTCTTACAAGGTCAAAGGATAGTCTCCAATACTGGTCCTGTTTTTCACCTGACCCCAGTGTTCAGAGTATGCAAAGGTGCAAGGCATGGGAGGTTTGGTATAATTCAAAGTACTCAGTAAGTAAGAGCAGGTTTTATGTTCTCAGACTCTCCACAGATCTGAAGGAACTTGGCCAGCCATATGCAGTCTCCTTTTCCTAGTAGAAGTTGATCTCAGGAGCTGTGCAGAGCAAAGGCCAAGGTTGGATTGATGCAAAAGGATAACAGTAAAATTTTGCATATTTGCAATTGGCTAGGAAAACTCAAACTGGAGGTCTAAGTGTCTGGGCCAGTGGATTACAAGGGGCCATCATGTGTGACAGATGGTACAGTACAAAGTGTGCAAAGAACAGCTTACTCAGCTTGAGTAAATCAGTTAACACTAGGTTTGTACTATTAAGAATCATTTTCCCAGTTTAAATTTGCTTTCAAAACTACCCCCCCAACACACATATATATTTTGGAATACACACACACACACACTGTTCATAGAAAAAAAGTTTGGCTAGGTACACATCTTTAGTCCCACCACTCAGGAGGCAGAGACAGATCTGAGTTTGAGACCAGCTGGTAAATTCCAGGGCTACACAGGGAAACCCTGTCTCAAAAATGAAATAAAATGAAAAATAAAAAACTTTTCTTTTCCAAAGCATAAAATGAGCTTGAAATTATAACAGAATTAGCACTTTTTAAAAGCTGAAGCTGGAGAAGTGGAGTCTGGTGTTCTTGAAGAGGACTGGAGTTTGATTCTTATCCACCCGTTCAGGCATTTCACAACTGTAATGCCGCTTACATGGGATCTGATGCTGTTTTAGCCTCCATGCACTACAACTGCCCTCACATGCGAAAGTTCCCCCCACCCCCACCCAACACTATCACATAATTATTTTTAAAAATCATGTACAAGATTTGGGGGAGACAAACTGGGAATAGTCTGCACATGGGGAGCTCAGGGGTTACAGAAGAGGAGGTGACAAGGCTCTGGATGGTAGAGCCCGGACATTGAGATAGGTCTTTGCTGTTTCCTTCCTGATGTGTGCTGGCCCACTTCTGGAGCCGAGAAACAAAGTGACAGAGGAGTAGACGTCCACGCAGGAGGAGCTGCCAAACCAGCCATCAGTGCTCTGGGCTGTTTGGTGGAGAGATGCAGCAGGCATCCTGTTCATCCTCTAGTTCTCAACTTACTGAGCTCATGTTTTACAACAATGTCACTCGTCCATTGCCTGTTTTCAGCCCACCTTCTACACCAGAAGGTGAGATCAGTCGTGAGCACCAGTGCTTGCAAGTGTGTAGAAGACACACTATGAAATCAGGTGAAAAATAAAACTTCTACAAGAAACTCACTCTACACAAAAATGTTTGGAATAAAACCATTCCTACATCAAAGACCATGTAATTCCTCCTTCATAATTCAAAATACAGAATAAAAGCAACTCAGAAGCAAGACTTTTAGTTGGACAGACCTTCAGTTAAAATCTTAGTTTTTATGATGGTGTGTATCTGTGTGTATACACAAGAGCATATGAATGCATGTGTAGGGATTAACACTGGGGATGTTCCTTGATCATTCTCCACCTCATATATTGAGGCAAGGTCTTTTGCTGAAACTGGAACTCACTGATTCAGCTAGTATACTTCGTCAGCCTGCCCCAGGGATCCAGTCTCTACACCCCAAGTTTTGGTATTACAGATGGTTCACCCCATCTGCCTAGTATTAATATGGGTGCAAGGGATCCTAACTCAGTTCCTCCCACTGAGCCATCTCCCCAGCTCCAAGTTCTTAATGGTAGGTGAACTTGGACACAACACTTACCTTCTCTAAGTTTCACTGTACAGGGGATAAGGGTTCCTATCTCACTGGGATACCATAAGAAAGAACAACATCCTCTGTACATAGTGAGCATTCATGATGAAGTAATGTAGACTTGTGATCCAAATCCTGTCTGCAGCAAAGCACCTAGTTCTTCCCTTAATCCAAAGGAGTGCAACACCAACAGCCCCTGGGATTTATGTCCTAGTCCCACAAAATCAGGATGAGTTTGTGAAAATGAGGTATGCTCATTATTTCATTGTAGTATGTGACCATTAGAAAGGGTATCTCCTAGATCTATAGTTTCCAAAGAGCAAGTTCCTGTACTTGAGGTTTCCATCATCCGTCTGAAAAGAGACTAGTCATTACATTGGACATGCCCAAAGCACTGGGAACCACAGTAAACGAAGCTGCAGTGCTCCTGCCCCTTCTCTTCTGTAGGTGAGAGGAGGTGCCAAGGATCCCAGGTCTTCTGCTGCCTTGGTTTCCATGAGCTGCACTCATCCTGCTTCTTTGGGAGGCTTCCCTGCTGCCTATGAAAGCACCGTCTGCAGTGTTTCTTCTTGATTCCACTCCCTCCCTCCAATGCAAGAACTTACCCTTCCCTTTTTAAATTTTATTGGTATTTATTGAGCTCTACATTTTTCTCTGCTCCCCCCCCTACCTCCTTCAGCTCTCCCCCAATTTACTCCCCATGCTCCCAATTTACTCAGGAGATCTTGTCTTTTTCTACTTTCTTCTTCTCATGTAGACTATATCTATGTAAGTCTCTCTTAGGGTCCGCATTGTTGTCTAAATTCTCTGGGGAACTTATCCTTTTTTATGTCATCCCTGAACCACACCCACCTTCCCTCCCAGTATCTGCATTTAGATGTGTTTCTTACTACAAAGTTGAGCCTTGCTGCCCTTACCTTTTTTGTCTACAGAAGCCCAGAGGCCTAGGCTTAGTTTTCCAACCTGGTAATACTGCGGCTACAACAGTGCCTGGCACACTGTAGGTGCCTAATGAACACTTGTGATGTGCCCAGATGGGAACAGTGCTCTTAAGAATTCATCCATTGGGCTGCAGAGATGGCTCAGAGGTTAAGAGCACTGACTGTTCTTCCAGAGGTCCTGAGTTCAATTCCCAGCAACCACATGGTGGCTCACAGCCATCTGCAATGAGATCTGGTGCCCTCTTCGGGCCAGCAAGGATACAGACAGACAGAAGAACACTATACATAATAAATAAATAAATCTTTAAAAAAAAAAAAAAAAAAAAGAAGGGCTGGAGAGATGGCTCAGCAGTTAAGAGCATTGCCTGCTCTTCCAAAGGTCCTGAGTTCAATTCCCAGCAAACACTTGGTGGCTCACAACCATCTGTAATGAGGTCTGGTGCCCTCTTCTGGCCCGCAGGCATACACACAGACAGAATATTGTATACATAATAAATAAATAAATATTTAAAAAAAATAATTCATCCATTAAAGAGGTAAACTATTTTTAAAAAACTAGAGAAGCACCCATATAGTGGCATTTCATTTGTATTTTGGTAAATAAACATTGCCTAAGGATCAGAAAAGTTAAACAGCCACACTGGCCAGCCTTACAGACCAGGCTGCAATGACACACACCTTTAATCCTAGTTTGCCATAGAAAGCAGGCAGTAGTGGTGCACATCCTTAAAACCAGAACTACAAAGAATTATAAAAAAGGGACAAGACAGCTCCCAACACAATCTCATTCTGAGATTCCTGGAGGCAGGATCGCCATTTTAGACTGAGGTAGAGGTAAGAGCCAGTGTCTGGCTGCTGCTTTTCTGACCTTCAGGTTGAACCCCAATTTCTGTCTGAGTTTTTATGAACCATGCTTCCCACTCACATCTGTCTCCACTCTGCTGTCTCATCTTAACAACCACTCAAGAGTCTTCACTCTTCCCCAGCAATACCTCTGTTAAGACATTAGTTTCCACATTTAGATCCTCAGAAATAGTAAGAACATAACAGTTTTCCACATTCTAGTACTTGAGATTCAGAAAAAGGAACAGAAAGTCAGAATTGGATATAGAATTCAGATTTTTTCTTTCAGAGACACATTTTATACAACTTTCAACATTTATACTTTTAAACAAAATGAGCAAAAAATACACTGAGTGCTAAAAAAATCAAAACAAAAGTAATACAATTTTAATTTCAATATTTAAAAATACACAAATTAGGAAGTAAGAATTCTAAGTACAACTTTAAGCAAGTCACTTGTCTTCCCCTATAATAATATAAGCTACTTAAAGACTTACAAATTCAGAGTGAAACAGAAACAAAATAAATACTGTACACTTTCCCTGCCTGCAGGCAAAAGATGGGAAATACTGTTCTGAATAAAAACAAATGCTCTTAAAGCTTCGGCATCCCACTCCCAGCCACACCCCATTCCATTGTCACGCATGTTTCCGTAGTCCAAGGACACGCGCACACACTGACTGCCTACACACAAATGAGACACTACTCTGCACACAGCCCAAACAAGAAGAGTAACAGTCACCAGGGACCATGGACATAAAAACCAATAAGGAAAGTCAGGCTAGCAAAACATTACTACAAAACTAGTAAGTACCATAGCCAACAATTGTCCTGTTTTCAAATTTCACAGAGTTAAAACCCCTAAAACCAATACTACCCCCTCCCCACTGCCACCCTCCAATACCCCAAAAGAAACTTGCTGAAACACTGGTAAAGTTAGATGTTTCACCATAAATGTGAAAGTTCATACTATATAATCTCTTAAATGAACTTTTTCATCCTTTCCACAGCGTGAAACTGTTATGGCTTAATTATATTAAAAGTAGAAAAGTCTTTCCCAGAGGAAATACAGTCTGCAAAGATGCACATGCATTTCCTATCAGTGCTATGTCATACTTAACAACTGCATGACTCACCTGTGCAGTCAAGAGCTGTTTGTGGAAAAACTGAGGTTACAGCATTTGATTCAGTCTAACCATAAACTGTAAGGCCCTTAGTTTGGTTTAGGATTCTTTTGCAAGATAAAATAACCTTGGGGTTCACTTAACAAGTTACACCTCAGGTCCCTGACTATATTGTTTAAGTATATGCATGCTTTGTGAAAATGTTACTTATGAATCTTAAGAGGGAAAAAATTATTATAGGCAAGGAATCAACTCTACAGTTAATGTTGGCATTTCTTATCAAACAAAATCCACCAAAGAAATATAAGCATATTTCTTGGTTATTTTATTCCTGCAAAATAGTACATTTTCTAGCACTTATGATAATTGTTTTGGTAAAAAATATGGAGGGAAAATAGCTGATTACTGTGAATAGAAACAAAAAATACTATTGAAGACAAACTATTCTGATTAAGTTATACTTATGACTGCTTTCTGTAATGAAAAAAAGTGAATCTAGAGTATCTTGCATAGGTAAACTACTTGGAGGTCAAGGGCTACGTGGTAGCCAGGGTTTCATTAATGAATAGTGCAGAGCAGGTAAATTTGTGTGAAGAATCATTGGATACATCTTTAAAAGGTTTTAAACAAAAAGTGTAATGTCACAGTTAAGACAAAGCCTTAAGAAACTAGAAGGGCACCAAGGGTGACGGGGGAACCTAAGGGCTTCCTTCTCCAGTGAATGTTGTTTGCTTCTCCCCAGTAAAGAGAGAAGACTTACTACAGAAGAATAAAACCGTGGTGGTGAATATATGCCAGTTGCTTTGGAAATACATATTTGCTTTTTAAAAATCTTTTAAAAATGTTTATATAAAGGGTATCGAATATTTATTTCACTTATGGCATGAAAGCAAATAAGGGAAGGGTATTGGTAGTAAGGCTACAGAATGAAGGTTAATTATGCTGAACAGCAATTTAGGGAGTATACTAATTATTTTTTCTGTCTAGCTCCAAGAACATATATGGACAGCATCTACAAAACAACCAAAAAAAAAACAAAACAGGGTCTGTGTAAAGAAAAAGTATCAGAAATCCCAAAGCCACTGTGTGTCCTTAGGCAAATCTCTATCCTATCTAAGTTATATTGGTCACCCTTAATGACTAGCTTTCCCTAGACAAAAGATACGATGCTTAATTTTTTTGAGATTGCATTAAATAAAAGTCTAGGGTACCAGTAACAGTCTGAAGGCTGTAGCTCCTCTTGTTCTTTTTGTGGTGCTAGGGATAAAACCCAGGGCCTTTTACATATGAAAGGCAAGACCTTCTCTCTTACATAGGAAGCAATTAGTTTAATACATAATGGGAAACGAGTTTTTGAGAGACAGATTTGCATTTCTTATTTCTCCATGTGAAAACTGAAAATGCACACTTGCTATGATCCTTCTTCCTAACAGCAGTATACTAGGCCATACCATGATTCCTACCAGCTCTCAGGAAGTCTCTCACCATTGCAGAGCATCTTCTGAAGCAAGCCAACAGCTGAGCCACCTTTCTACACTACTCCCTTAACTTCTCTCTCTAGGCTATTAGTACCTAACCCAGAGTTGTCTTGGCAGAGTTCTTTTTCCTAGTCACCTTATGTTTTCCCTAGTCCATGGGTAGCTAACTCATTTTAAATTCATCACCTCTTTTAATCATTTGTACCTGAAGGGTTTGCCAAATCCTGGAGAACAGTACCGTACTAATTCCTCTTTGAAAAAAACCTAAAGCTAGCTTTTCTGTTGTGCTAGGTAATCATCACTGACTTTGATGAAAGCTCTTACTTCAAGCGTAAAATCTGATTCTAATTCAGCACCTTGTTAGAAATTTTTTCAGGTTTTTAGGTAGCATGCTCTGGGCATATATTAGATATCAAGTAAATATAATGAATAGAAGCAGCTTTCACTTACAGATTTCTCTAAAGATGTACTCGTCATCAGTTGTAACTTATTAATTCACTGACATAATAGCTGAAGAAAGTTGGTCTTCACTGAGTATCATTAAGCATTTTTATCCAAACTTACAAATAAGAAAACTAGGACTTAGAAATAAAATTCAGGGTTGCTCAGTTGACATAAAGGGCAGAATACAGACCAAAATGCAGGTCTTTTGATTCCTTCCAAGCTATACCATACCCTTATATTACCAACAGAAATGACTAACTTGTAGAATTTTTCTTAAATGTTAAAGAACAGAGACCATTTAAAAAAAAAAAAAAAAACTTCCACTTCTACAGTGGAACATCTCAGCTGAAACAAATGAAGTTAAACTGTTTTGCTCTGTTCTCCTTACAAAGAATGGGTCATCTTCTGCTTAAGTCTGCTTAGAAGTGAGAACTGCTGTAACACCCTGGAGAAGACACCGTTACAGGCAGACAGAGACTGAAGCTGATTCCTCTACAGGCTAACTAGGTCTGGGCACACAGCAGATGTCTCATAAATACCTACTGGTCTCATTTGAATAAATACAGTAAAATACATTAAAAAGGAATTAACTAGGATTAGTAACACAGAATAGTATTCAACTAGTATTTAAGTATTAAGCTAATTATTTGACTAGCCATATAGATGAACTTATTTCCTCTGAATTTGTGGTTTCAGTAGATTGTTCAATTTTATGTGCTTCAAAAATGAACTGTATTTATGAATTTCAATGTATTCCAAAGATCCTGAACTACTAAGCTGCCAGTTTTGTATTCTTAATTATTTACCAGTATTGGAGAGCATAATATTATATAATATTGTGATTTACAGTACAGTAGATTCCAGGTTAAGGGTCACTTAGTTGAATTAAAACAGGATCACTACTGCTATTAAAGCTGCACATGTTAGATCATTAGTTCTCAATTTTACACACTTAGCTTATAAGTAACTAAACGCTATCACTGCTGCCTTCTTACTTAAGCTGTGGTGTACTGCTTATAGATGAGACTACCTATTACTCCAGAGCCCAGATCCCAGCAGTAATCACACCTCAAGGTCCAGCATTTCTATGAGATAGAAGGACACATCACAGTTGGGGAACTATACAAGAGGTTTCACTAGAAAAGTCACTGGCTGTGTGGCTGAAATTTTTCAACTCAGAAAAAGATATATGGATTCTTTATTATGGGTTTTAAATGATCAAAAATGAATTCACAGTACTGTTATTTAAAAATTTGAAATACTGGCAACTCAAAATTAGTGTTTTATTAGCCTAAAGACACAGGGTGGATACTGGCCACAATTTTAATTCATAAAAATAAATTGTTTTAATTTTTATGATCAAAAAATAGTTAAAATACTTAAAAGTTGTAAAAAAAATTCCAACCCATTATAACTGGAAAAAGATGTGTGCCCTAACAATAAAACAGAAAACAAAGACATTACAGTGATATATTGTAAGAAGGCGAGGGACCAGTCAATCCAGAGTTTGGTATCTTGAGATACAACCTCCAGATGGACTGCCTTCTTCTCTCTACTAGTTATGGCATAGTGCAGGCAGGGGTTGAGGAGGCTACTACAGATACTAACAATTTCATAAAAATCCTTCTTCCTGACACCCAAAATAAGAGCGAAACTTTTGTCCAGACAATCTGGAACAAAAAGATCAATTCATAACTTCTTTATCCCATGAAATATTGTAAAAGACAGAGTAAGAAATATTTCTCTTTGGAAATATATGTTTTGAATGCAACTATGAAAGATAATGGTACATAATTCTTTCCTTACAACTTAATGCTTAGTGCAGAAGGAAAAGTCTAGCTACCTTGCTGAGTGAAAAAGACAAATCCATTATACAGCCATACTTCTCCATAAAAATAAATCTCACATTATCTGCCTATATTGTCTTTATAGGAATTTGTAAAATATGATACTATCAGACCCCCAGTATTATTTTTATGCCATGAGGGAAATTAGGGAGACTAAAAACTATTACAAGCAACTGAAAACTTGCATTTAGTAAAAGTTGTACATAAAAGAGATAAATAATTATTTTAACTAAAATTCAACCAGACACTTAAACCTCCATATGCTACTAGCCAAGACAGATGGAAGAAACTGCAAAAAAGCACCCATTTTTCTCCAAGTCTGTATTGAAATAATTCTTCAGAAAATTAAAAAGTAAAACACACACATACACACACACATGCACGCACACACGCACGCACACTCCCCATTCCAACATGCTTGCTTCTATACAACTTAATATAGTATAATCTTATTGTATTACGGCTTTTATGCAGATTTGAACATCCTAAATCAAACTGTATTTCTAAAAAATTATGTGTAGTTAATAAAAGCATGGGAAGATATAACCTGTGGTAGATGTTGGCTCTTCCAACATCAGCAGTATGAAGAAGGCCCTCTGTAATTATAAAGGTTTTTGGAAAAACTACGAACATGACATTTTAACCAAACTTATACTTTCCCCATAGGAAAAAGATATTAAAGCTGTTCTCTTTGGGACCCAGATATCATCAGGAGAAATGAAAATGAAACAAGCCTGTTTCTTTACATGTAGAAGAAAACCACAATGTCAAAAGAAATGAGAAATGAGGACTCTTTTATGTGGTTCTTAAACATTGGCTATGAAGGTGTTTCCCTGCAAAGAGAAGAGTCTTGGGTCATCTCAATATGTTGGGGGAGAGGGTGCAGTGGGAAGGTGGGGGACGTAAGGGAATCAATCAACCTGGATAACAGTATGCACCTTGGATGTTAGCAAAAGCGAAGCTAATAGCTTATAAAAAACACATGAAATATATAAAATAAAATGATTTCATATACATCTTAATTTAAAATAATTAATGCATCAAATCCCTGTTTAAGACTTTAACCTGAATATCAAATTTAAGAGTCCAGACTAGCTACTGTTACTGTGGCTCTTCCCACACGTAACACACACACTATCAAAAATAATTTAAAAACCTTCACATTCTTAAATCTAAATTAGTGAGATATTTCTCCAGAAATCTTCCAAATAAATAGCTTTAAAAAAGAAAGAATTTAAAAGCTGTTAACTTTTAAAAAAATCTGTTAAATAAATTATTGATAATTCTTTATCCTACTACTGAAAATAAATCAAGACACTACCAACAACAAACTTAAATTCAAGCCCTGACAAGAGACCCCTTTCCAGTTCAAGGCCTCTTTTTAAGGTTCTACCCTCCTTCTTCCTCTCCCAACCAGGTCCAAAGGGTTATTGCTGAGTGGGTGTGGCACAGTGAAGATGCAGCATCAGGTCCATTCTGTTCTTCAGGCAGTATTCTTACTGTACACACAAGCTGCTCCAGGCAGGGGACGGTGGACGGTGGAAACGCCAGGCTTCCACATCCCAAGACTGGCCTCCAGAAAGAAGAGTGACTGCAAGAGCAGCTCTGTCACACAAAGAAACGTGCATGGCCATTTCTGTTCAATTTAAGGATTTTCCCAAGACGTTGTTTGGCTGTTGCCATTCCTTTTTTTGGACGTTTACCTATAAAACACCAGCAACACTGTTAATACTCACAAAAAGTATATTTGGCATATAACACCTGGAAGACTTAAAAAGGGAGAGCTTCATAGAAGTTTGTTGGGTGTTCCAAAAGTAGTCACATCTCTGGACTTCGTATCTTAAAAATCTTTCCATGCTGGGTGGTGGTGGTGCATACTTTTAATCCCAGCACTTGGGAGGCAGAGGCAAGTGGATCTCTATGAGTTCAAAGAAACCCTATCTCGCAAAAAAATCAAAAAACAAACAAAACCTTCCACACATCACGCAAAATAGAAAGGCATTGTCCTCCTAAACTAGGCTTCAGCAACAAAGTACACTGTAACTTAATGCACTCCCCAGGAACCACTGCTCTTCTGTGCCTCAGGTCATGCTCTCTCTGTTTTCATTGCTATTTCTTCTGTCACTTGTCTCTTAACTCAGCCTAGTAAATTCATTCTTTTTAAGGCCCTACTTCCTCCTGAGCCTCAGAATGCCACTGCTGTCCCCTAAGACTGGCTTAAGTGTCCTCTCATTGTTACTATAGTACCTCAAGCCCACTGCTATTATGCTACTGGTCATAATGGAAGAGATGATGAGTATACAGCAGCAATTCTCAACCCTTGGGTCACAACCCCTTTGGGGGTCAAACGGCCCTTTCACCTTTATACAAGTCACAAAGATACCTAACCTGCTAATGTATAAAAGTTACCTTTTGTTGCCTGGTTGCTGATAGGTGGTGGGTTTGATGCAGGTCTCTTGGTGGGGTGAAGGGGCACTGAAAAAGAAGTTTCACCAATAGGCCTTTCTGGACTTAGACTGCCATTAGCTATTTGGCATGGCCCTGAAACCAAGCTGGGATTCAGCATGTACTTTCCATTTTGAATGCTTGAGTTACTGCTGTCCACACAATGCCTGCTTTGTGCCTTCTGACTGATTTCTGAAGAGCTTTCCTTTTTGATGTATTTCTGGCTTCTACTTAAGTCCTAAAGAAGAAGAGAAAGGAAAGTAGTTACATTTTTCAAGATTCAGATAAATGAGGTATTTTGCTCTTTGCATTACCAAAATCAACAAAGATGAGGAAATGAACTACTCAATTTTGGTTTTTTCCTTCTATATTATGTTTCATAGATAAAAAGAGTGTGTGTGTGTGTGTGCACGCGTGTGCAATGCCTGTCCATACATCAGGATGCTTATGTGGGGGCCAGAGGACAACTTGTGGGAATTGTTTCTCTCCTTCCATCATGTGGGTACCAGGTATCAAGCTGAGGCCATCAGTCTTAGTGGCAAGTGCTCTTAATCAGTGCTTAACAGTACCTACCCTTCATGATGGTCAGTTCAGTCCATAAGAGACTTAAAAGTTTGGAAGATTAGTTCTTACTTATTACTTGAGTTTTGAATTTCACTGGGTCAAGATCAAACAAGAGAAGTGCTGCCTTCTATCCAGAGACTCGGGAGGAAACTGAAACAGAAGCAGTGAACCCAGTTTCTCTGCTCATCATGGTTCTCATGCAGTGTGCTATCTTTCCACCATGTGGGCCCAGGAGTACCCAAGTCCTTAGGCCTTGTAGCAGGCACCTCTAGCAGCTGAACCTTCTTGCTGGCTCCCATTAGTACCTCTTTTCAAATACAGCTAGTATAAGTTCATCTCTACTATCTTTGTTTCCTAGAAAAATTCCAATATCCAGACCTAAGCCTGATTTTTCTTTTAACTAGAAGTACTCTGAGTCTCTTACAATAATTAGGTCAATTTGTAAGGATTTCCTTAAGTCTTGAAATTAACTGAGGTCATGAGTGACATCAAAAGAGAAAGGAACCGAATAGACACATGAAGTTTTAAGCAGAAAGCAAAAACAATATTGAACATCCTAAATCTCTTCTTTATATTTCCATTTGAAATATACCTGAGGATTAAATCTGGAAGTCCTATCAAACTGTTTAGTCCAGGAAGAAGTCCTCAAATCTTGATCTGCAGTCTTGTCATGGTATCCTAGAAAGTAGTTTGGATTAAGTTATCTTTGCACAAACTTATCTTAAAACTAACCCAGTACTCACAACTGAAAGCAAATGTATGCTGACATTTCATTTATATATTAACTATTTATTCACATACCTTTTCTTTTACTAGACTCCTTAAAACAAACAAAAATCCCACAGTTAGCAACTCTCAACCAAACTTGCTATGACAGGCTTTGTGCTAGATGCTAGAAGACCTACGGCACTATGGCCATATATTGTTGATGTGATGCAAACCAAATGCAATACACATCTCTAAAATGACATTTTCCATCAGGACAAAGGTATATATTTCCCTGCATTAAGGGACCAAACAGATTATAGGAAGGCAAAACGGAGCAGAAAATGGCAGGCAAACACAGATTTAAATTTGAGTTCTTCCAAATACCAATGCAACTTTAGACAAGCTATTAAAGCATTCCAAAGTTCAGTTTGCTCTTATACACTATGCAAAGATTTGGGGATCAAGTGATCCTGGGTTCAAATTCCAACAGATTTGAATAATACCTGTGTGAAGTGTGTAAAATTAAATCTTATCAAATCATATTTCCTTTTCATGTAAAATGGAGGTCAAGGTCCTGGTACATAGATGACCCTATTTATTTGGGACTAAACACAATTGCTACATGTCCTTTTCTCAATCCTAAGATTTTGGGGAAATAATATTTTTCTCTCTGAAAGCACAGGGGAGAAACACTAGGTGGCATTACTGACATGCTGTTTCTGTTACTTCCTTTTCAAAGAGTTTGAGAAAGCAGTCTCAGCCAGAAAGAAATTATGCAAAACTTATTTCTCCTCCCCAAAAGGAAAATGGACTGACTCTGCAGACCAATCAGAATATTTCCACTCTGGGAGCTCTTACAGTTGGGGACAAGAAAACAAGACTATCTTTGCAAGACGACAGAAGTACGCCTGTGGACACAATTCTCAGTCCCATGTCATTTACATTTCGAGTTTTAACATTTGAATTACATTTTAATTAATTATTGTGTGGAGGTCAGTCAGGCAACAACTTGTAGGAATTGTTTCTTTCTTTCGATTATGTGGGTCCTAAGGATCAGACTCAGGTCATCTGGGGATTGGCAGCAAGCCCACTGAGGCACCTTGCTGACCCACGTTTTGAGTGCTTATGCTTGCATCTTACATGACTATATAAAAAAGCATTTCTTAATGGTAAACAGCCCTTATTCATATAATCTCTAACCTCAACTAGGATCACAGCACTATTAAACTGGGAGTCATATATTACTTTTTATAAACTGATATTTGTGTTTCTTACCAAATTCTACTGGTTTATCACAGCGATACAGCTGACTAAGCTCAGGGTTACCGGTGTGGCAGCTGCTGGGATCCTGGAGAGAGTTCTTCTCACCGCTGCAGTCTGTGCTTTGTATCTGCCTCTGTAAACACGTGGAGTAGTGCAACCCTGCCATAGACAGCATGCCCTGAATAGCTTCTTCCTCTGTGCTCGTCGAGGTAGGACATTCCCTAAGGAGCAGGTGGTCCAAAACATAACAGTGTATTTCTTGTGATTAAATATTCAGTAAAACATAAAACTAAAGGTGTTTTCACAGCATTTACATCACAATACAAAACAACTACTACCACCCACAAGCCTACCTTTTAAATGGAATTTCATTTCTAGATGGCTTCTGGCCCTTTTGAAGGAGGTTCCTCACTACATTGGATTCCTCCTTAAAGTTTGATGTTATTTCATGTTTCTTTTCATCACCTGAACTTTCAGAATCTTCAGTGGCAAAATTAATTTTCTGAAATAATAAATCATTAAATGGAAACAAAGCTAAAAAGAAATTGACCAAGACTGTACAAACTAATTGAAATTTATCTGTTTAGAAGTTAGAATATGAATTATAAAATTATTTTTTTGTTTCACATCAAAACCTAAAACTTTGTAGTAACTACAGTAACCTACTAACGGAATACAAAACACAGTTACACATTTTAAGGTACAATAAAATATAACCTGTGAGAACATAAACCACATAAGAGCTCTGTGTAAGCAGATGAATCTCTGCCTCCACCCTTACCAGAACCTAACAAAAATTGCTTATGAATGTGACCGGGCACATGATGGTGTATACACACAGTAACACCACGGGAGACTGTGCTGCAGAGCCCAGAGATAAGCTTTGGGAAATCTATTATCAACCTTCTTCTACATGGGTGTTCATCATCCCACCAAATGACGCAGGAAGCTTGGGGTTCTGAGCATACCAGTGCAGTGCAATCAGGTCCAGAGTCTTCTGAATCAGAAACATCAGAATATTCTGATGTTCTATTCCTGAGTTCTGATTTCACACTTGTAAAAATTCCTGAAGAATTTGTAAAGAAAAGAAAGGACAAGAACCAGTCATTCAAACTTTGGGGCAAGGAGAGTAGATGATCTCTCAAGTCTACCCAGGTTCACGATGTCTTTCCGTCTCCCCTTTCTCACTGCTTTTCTTTCCTCTATAACTGACAAGACATACACTGACTAAGTGTATCCTTAGAATATCTGTGATATTTCTTTCCAGGAAAAACAAAACAAATCTTTAAAACTAAAATGAACTATAAGCTGCTTCTGACTTTCCCTTGATTTTGTTCTCTTTAGAGAACAAAAAGGCAGCTCTCAAAGCTCACTGCATTCACACTGGGCCGTTCTCTTCCACAGGCACAGCTGCACAGCCACTGTCCCGTCAGTTCTCAGTGACACACTGTCTTGCCCTGGCATGTGAACAAGACAGTTACCAACCACAGAGGACCAGACTTACTGGAACTAGTGGAAACAGATATTCAAAATGAATCCAATAGTACTCATTATGCAGAACACTTACTCGTCAAAAAATACTGTTTTTAATTACTTTTTAAATGAAAAGGTATATGCTGTTCTTGAAAACTGTCCAGGAATTAAGATTTACTCAAAGAAAAACTTCAAGGAGAAGATGATATTACTACAGTGTCTGATATTCCTATTATCACTTCACTTGATGACAACCAGTTATCATACCAGTAGGAGCTGCCTGTCAACAGTCCATCAAATAGCACCACACTACTTGGATTCCCACTAGCTGCAGATCACCCAACCACATGTCTCTTGATTATGAGAACCAAAGACATATTAGCAAAAGCCATATGTGAAATGAAGTTAAACTTGAAACTCACTTTGGGGAGTAGAAGCCATAAAGTACATGAGCTTTTTAAAGACAGGGAAGCTATCTGGGTCTTGCTGACCATCACATAATCCTTCACTGGTAATCTGCCCCTGGCTACCACACCTTATTTTGGCATTCATATTCAGCACTTTGATGATCGATGACCTATTTAAAAATACTTTAGATTTTCCAGCAGTGTTATAAATGCAAATGTTTTCAATCCTACAACAATTCAAACACCAGTGAGTTGCCCATTACCACATAGGTGGAAGAATGAAAAACATACTGTTTAGTGGTTTTGGAGATCCTTCACTTTCTGCCCCCTCTCTTCCTGAGCTCTCTGTTTTTATGTTTGCCTTCTTTGTTGGTTTCTTGTCTTCTTCATTTTCACTATCAGCTGTATAAAGACTCCGATCTGCAAACAGCTGTCTCTCATCTCTGTACCATAGAAGGAAAAATTGCATCAGAAATAGCATAAGGCTCTGTGTTCCCTTCCCCTCCATTCATTCAGACACAGTAGAGAATTGAGACCCTTTCACCTAATACAATTGGCTGTCCAATAATGTAGAGTGATTAAGTGAGATTCACTAAAAATTAATCTGGTAGTTTTGATATACTTTACATACTTAATTATTCTTCCATTTGTAAGCAGTAATCGTAGATCATTCTCTTTTGCTCTCCATTCAGGTACTGTAGAAGATGGCTGGAGATGTTTGTTGAATTTTCCATTCAGTATGTCCTTAAAAGTACAAAGAAGAACTGATTTACTCTCCACCTTCAGAAAGTCCTGATCAACTGAAAAAAGACTGCATACTGCTCCTCCTTCCATGGTCTTGCCGTGTAGAGGGATGGGCAGCTGTCTAGACTTGGAGAGATCTCAATGACCCAGAATCTAGAGTTCCTCGTTCCAACACATACAAATTGCTTATCTTTCAGCAGAGCCATTAGCAATAAAATCATTTTCTAATGTACGATGTAAAATCTGCATAAAGTAAATCCAAACACAGGCCTTTCTCACTGGAATCATATGGCCTTAGGCAAGTATCACCCTCCTTGATGAGTCCAGCTGTGGGGTTGTCTCACTCACCCTAACCTGGACCTCATTCCTTCCCAAGACTGTCTACTTCCACAAGGCACAAGAGCCATCACTTTATTAAAAGACATGATAGGAGCTGTTTTCTTTTTAACATATAAAAGATCCTCTTTGAGATCTTCTCCTTATTAATAGAACTTAATATAAGCTTTTCAAAATAACTATGGGTTAAGTAGGTTCAGTACCTCAAAACAGCATAATAGTATCAAATATAAGAACACATAAAATAATGACAATGTAACTTCTTTTAGTATTTTAAATCAGCAATAGCTCTATCTTACTTTATATTACTCATGTCAATCCTTTACTTAAGATGTAAAATTAAGGATGATGCAGATTTTATCACAAACTCAGTAGCATGATTTATTGAGGTGCCACTATACCACATACTCTTCCTGATTCTGTCCAGTACACCAGGACTTCAACTTAAATAGATTTATTCTTTGTTTTTTTTTATTGCACTATACATTTTTCTCTGCTCCCCTCTCCCCTTCTACCCCCTTTCTTGTGACCCCCACGCCAATTTTGATAGTTGAACTGGTTCTATTGGCTCAAGGACAGGCTTTCTGTGTTTGTCCAACTTACTGTAGTGCCTGGCAATACTAATTCAAAGCTGTGTTTTCATTTGATTTCTTTTTTTGAGACAAGGTTTCTCTGTAGCTTTGGAGCCTGACCTGGAACTAGCTCTTGTAGACCAGGCTGGCCTTGAACTTGAGTACTGGGATTAAAGGCTTGCGCCACCACTGCCAGGCCTTCATTTGACTTTTGTTAGTTAAGTATAAATTCAAACATCAACACCTGTAAGGCACTAAGCAAAGTAGCCAGCCTCTACTTCCTTGCTACCCTATTGTTCTGGGTCCCCTCAAAATACTTAGCATTAGAAACATGTATTTTGTTGCTGCAGTTTGTTTGAGAAAGGGTTTCACTGCGTAGCTCAGGCTAGCCTTAACTTGCAGTAATCCCCTTGCCTCAGACTCCCAAATGCTAGAATTATAGGAATGTGCCATCATGCCCAGCTTTAAATATTTTAATCTATGTCTCTGTCTTCCAACTTAAATTTTGATAAAACCTACATGGGTAGGGACTCAAGTTTGTTTGCTCTGAAACAAACTTTTTCAGAAACCAGAAAAATATGATATTTGGATACTTTTTAATTTTATTTATTGAATAATGAACATATTAGCAAATGAATGAACTCTAGGTATCTTAACACCACATCACTGACTAGAAAAATGAGATTCATGGCCCCTCACAGACAAATATTAGTCTCTATAAATCCACAGCAAAAACTAGCTGAATTGCTGTATGTACTACCCAAACACTTTTTGAATCCTGATATATACTTGCCTCCTCCCACGGACACATCTCTAATCTTCTGAGGACTTCCCTTGTATGGAGCTCAAGGATGTCTAGGTTAGAAGGAGTTCGGACATGATGATCTCGAAGTTTCCTCATCTTTCGCCGGGAATGATATGGTGAAGATGCTTCATTTGAAGGCCGTGAAACTGGACACACAGTAGGAATTCCCTGAGATTTAATTGGTTTGCCATTTTCTTCCTATAAAAATCAAATTCAGAGTATGTTTTATGGTAAGGCTTCTATACATATACCTAACTAAACAATTAACCATAAAAATACTTTAAAAAACAAACACATCCTATTCAATCATTTAAGACAAAGTTAAATCAAGTCCTCAGCTTTCCCGAGCTCTTTATTCCCTTCTCCTCCATATACTTTGTGAGCAATGCATTTCCTTATTTTATCTGAAGAAGATTTGGGGTAAGGGGAGCTGATTCAGCTTCTCAAGTGCTAGGATTACAAGCATGTACCACCACACCAAACTTTCATCTTAAATTTGTAATATTAAATCGGAGTTGACATTTTCAGAAATGATACTTCTGTTACTAAACTATCAATTTGGTTTTACTGTGCATGAAACACATATATGCACATATATGTCACAGATAATAGGTCATATATTGTATATATATTTGATAAAACTTTTGATAGAAAACTCATTTACATGTCATTACTATCACTCTTTAATAAATTTTTGCTACATCTGAAAATACATGAAATAGTCTATCCATTGACAGTAAACCCAGCATAGTGATCTTCCTTAGAGGTTTAGAGATTTAGTTCAGTAGTAGAGGGAACTTGCCTAACAAGCACAAGGCCCTGGGTTCAGTTTCCAGTACCAAGAACAAAAAGACATGATTGATATTTCTTAGATGTATACTACTTTCCATTCTTGACATCCTGGTTGTGCACCTAGCCTGTTACTGCTGAATCATGTCTCCAGCTCCTCTTCCCTTTCTACAGTCCTAATGTAAGATTAGGATTTATGTAATTTAATAAGTGTAAATGTAAATTACCTAATGATTATCTACCAGGTGGCCTCCATTCCACCGGTAAATTTCCTCTTATTTCAAACTAAACACTAAACAAGCAAGTTAGTTTCCAGAAGAACTATTTTAATGAAAACCCCCGTTTTTCAATACTGACATCAGCTCTTAAAAATGAAAACATTTCGCCTCATATATGGGCTTTTATCAAAGGCACTGACTTCTCAAGTTGCTCCAGTATTTTTGGTCAAGGGAGTCCCTGATATTCTTTCCAAACCAACCTCGCTCCCCTTACTGCTTTATCCCTTCCTATAACTACTTCACTTACATTCATCTCTAGGTAATTAAAACTAAATAGATCTAAACATCATAATGTGACTTTTGCTTTAATTTTTGGAGGAACTTAAGGAATTTACAGTAACTGGAACTATTCCTTTGCTATTTTATTATGCAACTTTATATTTTTCTGTAAGACATTAGAAGCCTATAATCTGTAAAGCTAACTCAGCTCACTATATTCCTTCACCAGTGTGAAAGTGCTTTCAATATTTACAGCAAGGTGGCAGATCCATTTGCTTCTCAAGGCAGATAGCAAGCAGACATATTTAATGATAACTTCTTACCTCTATTGCTCGAATTACTTTAGAAAGTTCCTTAATAAGATGTCCAGGTCTAACATTGTCTGGAATTTCAAAGGCATGTTCAGATACAAGCTGTATTTGGAGTAATAAAGATAGGAAAACCAAAGTCAATTGAAATTTAAAGCCCAACTTATTTCATAAAGTTCTCTACATTTTAAAGACTTGTTGATGTTAAGCCATTCTCAAGAGTTTATGTACTTGGTGGATTGATACCTAAGAAAATCCACATATCAAATAAAATCCTCTTATTTGTCTCACAGTGAATCTTATTTTATAATGCATTCTACACCTCAAATCCCACTGTGATCCTAAGTACAACTATTAATAAAGAAATTAAGCCTAACATTTAATTCAAAATGCGTAAGGATTTTTGTAGGGAACATTGACATTAAGTAATCCTTGTTTTTCATGGAAAGTATACTTTGAATAAATTTGAGTTAAAAGTTTAATAGTCAAAAGCAAATAAAAAAATACCATTAACAGGAACAAGAAATAAATTAGTAAGTGAGTATATCTACTAACTAAAAACTAGTACCATTATTTGTATGTCTATTTACAAATTATTTCTCTCCGTATCTAAGGACATTTGATTTTTGGACACAAACTAGTTTCATTTTTGCTTTATTACTGAATTGTTTTTAGTATAACTTGCAGAAACTTGTTAGCAACAATAACGTGCAATAGTGTTAATTCTGTATTCTGATACTGTTAAGTGCACTTGGTAAGCACGAACTCACCCTCATTATCAGGGTGACATGGATACTTCAAGCTGGATATCCCTCATCTGAGAAACTTGGGATTAGATACATTTTAGATTTGGGGGCACTTCAGATTTCAGACTGGAGATGCTCAGCCTTTTACAGGTTATGGATGAGTATTGCCATACTACAGCTGAGGGAACTGAAACACTGACATTATGTAATAGATTCACAATGACACAGCTGACTACCAACAGAGATAGGATTTGATTCTGAATATCTGACTCCAGAACCCAAAATTTTAACCAGTATACTGAACTGCCTCTTTTATCTTTGAACAAAATTACTAAAAATGTAGAAATGTTTTGAAATACACTTTATTTACAATGCCTAATAATACTTGTAATAAAACTAACTATGCACAGAAATCATGTATGATGTTTTTAGGATGAATTCTAATCTAGGGCTATTAAAACCAAACTCCCAAGCAAGATGCAGGGACTTTATTTTTAAAACGTTCTCAAGGCAATGCTAACACACATCTGAAGCACCCATCCAAAGCCTCTACCAGGAGACAAAGGCACACAATTTCTACAGTTTACATTTCATCATGTTACACAGCTGTTAACTTGCTTATGCTTTTCCTCCTCACACACATGATAAAATCTGACAGTGGAAGGCATGTTTTTAACTTTCCTTTATATTTCTATAGCACATTGCCCTAATGGATTTGTAGCACTAATCCTAAATTAAAATCCTAAAGTGAAATTTCCTGGAGTATAGGCTAGTACTTACTGTTTCCCAGTATTTCCTTTTAAAAATTTGTATTATTATTATTATTATTATTACTGGAGAGCGAGAGAAAGAGAGAAGGGGGGGCATGTGAACTTTGTGGAGTTTCCTTTGACCTTTACATTGGTTCCCTGTTCTCAGGCTTACACAGAAGGTGCTTTCTAGACAGTAAGTTTCTCGTTGGCTCTCCTCATTTCCCTTAATAGCAAGAATTTTATTTTAAATGGATAGCAAGCAAATCTGGAAATCATCAGCACATATATTTATCAATCATATTATTTAAGATCATGTGTGAAGCTCCATGGAGTTGAAATAAGAGTTCAAAAGCTTAGTGAAGAAAACATGCATACATTATGCACATTAGTTTTAAGTCTAAGTACATAAGAACGTGCTACAGAAGCAGAAGGGAAGTAAAAGTAAATACTTTTTACTTTTAACTCCAAATGCAGATTTGGATGAACTCTCAGAAAAAGCCTGGGATAACTGAAAACTATTCCTTTCTTTCATTTTTTTATAAACCTACCAGTGGCAAAGAGTGGGACTTTTTATCCTAGCCCCACCAGTTCTTACTGTGCAACAATCCTTTTCTACACTATGGATATGAATATGTCAGCTAATAAAAAGCTGACAGGTCAGTAATTGGGCAGGAAGTTAGGCAGGAAGGTCAAACTGAGAAAGATGGGAAGAAGGAGGGCAGTCAGGAGAGACACCAGCTAGCCATTGAGCAAGCAGGACATGTAAAAATGAGGTAACAAATTATGATAACCCTAACCATGAGTCACGTGGCAAAGCACAGATAGAAATATGGGTTAATTTTAAATATAAGAGTTAGTTAGTTAGCCTGAGCTATCAGCCAAACATTTATGATTCATATTCAGCCCCTGAGTCAGTTATTTGGGACTGGGTGGTCAGGACAGGAAATGTCCGTCTCCAAGTTCTCTTGGGAAAATTACTTAAATGGGGACACCGCAGCACCCAGACCCCACACGCAACTCTAAAGACTAAACGAGGTCACACATGTAAAGACAAAGCACAGTGCTTGACTGCTTGACATGCTAAGAGCTGAACATGGCTTGCTGTTACTCTAGATCACCCTGCTTGTTTCTTAGTGTCAAATACACTTGCATTTTGCTTTTTCAAAAATAAAGCCAAAGCTCTTGATTCTCTAACCAGAATCAGTACATCTGTATATAGTATGTCAGAGTACAAACTGTATATGAAATACAATTTCATTCCTTTTACAACTAGCATGTGAAGGCTGCCCACACAATAAAAGGACCATTTTCATGACTTGCCACAAAAACCCAAATAAACAAACAAACAAACAACAACCCCCAGCACAGCACAAACACTTACTTCTTTTCTCACCCACGCTTTGAGGGCGGTGTGCAGCGCCTTCACTCCCTGCACTAAGTAGGTCTGAGGCTGGAACCCATCTTCTTTCAGTTCTGTTGGGATGAAGTAAGGGAGGGAAGGAAATGTCCTAAAGTTTATAAAAGGATATTTCGAGTATCAAACTTAACAGCACCCAAAACAGGACAGGAAATAATCAATTCAAAAGGCAAGAAAGAAAAAGAAATTGAACTACATTAAATATAATGACACTAAATGTTTTTTTAAACAAATAAAAATACAGAAAAGTTTAAAATAAAACAGTATGAAAATGATGTTAAGTTTTGAAAAGAAAGTTGAGATAGCTGTAGTAATATGTCATCATTAATAAAGCATCATTTCAACACGTTCAAAAACTCAATTCACTAGGAAAACATTTAAAATTTCAAGCCTGAAATATATAAAAAAAGAAAAAACAACAAAATACAATAAGCAATTTCACAATTATAGTGGGATATTTCTAACATAAATAGTAAACAGAGTGGACTGAAAAAATAGGTAGACAGATAATTCAACTCAAGCAATATAAAATCTGGTTCAATATTCATAAGCAGGATACTGCACCTAGAAATTGCAAAATGCACATTTTTCAGACATACTCATTACACTTACAAAAATCATCTGCACTGCAGGGACAATAACGAGGCCTCAACAAATATCCAATGATCTTAATCACTTAGATGCTCAAAAGCGCAATTAAGCTAGAAATCAACACCATAGATAACAACAACAGATAACAAATGATTAGAAATTTTAAATTACAGGCATTAAGAAACATATAAACTAAAAGATTTTTTAAAAATTGTTGGGGCCAGAGAGATAGCCTAGCAGTTAAGCGCACTTGTTACTCTTCCAGGACTGGGGTTCAGTTCTCAGTACCACATCAGATGACTCAGAACTACCTCTTAACTCCAGCACCAAGGGATCTGATGCCCTTTTCTGGCTTCTGAAGACACATGCGTGCATATACACACATTTAGACATAAAGACACACATATACGACAGACCCACACCCTTTCCACACCAAAATAAGTAGATAAAACATAATTTTAAAGGCCATAGGATAGTATCAGTTTGAAATTATATGAAATTTACAAATAGAAAATATTACTGCCATTCAAAACATGGGTGATGAAACTAAAGAAAAGGATTATTGCAGAAGTGAAGACAGTAGTTAACTACAGAAGAGGAGGCAGATGGAACTTAATTATACTGTAGGGGTGGTACCAAGACCTGCTTGGATGAATGCCCATGATGATGGCCAACATATATATATATATATATATATATATATATATATATATATATATATACACATACACATGTGTGTACCTAGCTTAAAGAAGGCTGTTACTCAGGTAATTGCTACTCAAGTTAAACAAAAATAACTTAACTGATGTTTTGAAAAACGCCTGTTTAGCTGGACAGTGGTGGTGCATGCCTTTAATTCCAGCACTTGGGAGACAGAGTCAGACAGATCTCTCTGAATTTAAGGACAGTCTGGTTTATAGAGCTAATTCTAGGACAGTTACAGTGACATAGAGAAATCCTGCATCAAAAATCAAAACAAACAAACAAAAAAATCCTGTTTCAGGACTGAGAGTGTAGCTTAGTGGTGGAACATTTGCCTCGTACAGAAGGTCCTGGGTTTGTCCCTACCACTACTATTAGGCTGAGCCATGTGGAGTTGCCATTGCCAGTATTTGACCATACTGAAATATGAAAACAATTTTACATGACTCCACCATGGGACTATTATAAAATAGTATGCTATATTTATAAAAGCACTAAAATGCAAAGTACCTAGGAATAAATCTATCAAGATATGTAAGTGCAAAGTTTACAAAACTTCAAAAGACATTAAAGAAGACAAGACTCAAGACGCTCCATGATCATTCTTCAGCAAACTCAGTGGTGACCAGGTGTGGTGATACATGCTTTTAATTCCAGCACTGGGAAGGCAGAATCAAGCTAATCTCTTGAGTTTGAGCCAGCCTAGTCTACATAGTGAGTTCTGGGTCAGACTCACCCTGTCTAAAAAAGTAAGAAAAGGGAAAGAAAAAAAAAACTCAATAATGAATGTCATAGACCTCAGTATTTCTGAACCGTTTTTTTTACATGATGTGACAAAATACTAGTTATTTCTAAGAGTAAATTGGTGCTACAATTTAATGAGCAACAATATTTCAAATTTCAGATAAACTTCTATTTTGTTCTAAAAGGCTTCTAGGCTTCTGAGTAGAAAGGATGTGTGGGGATGGGGGAAGACAGAAACAGACAGAATGAGTATGAATTAGTAGAGCTTCATCTAGCTTCATGATACAAACTTTATGTCCCTGAGTCAGAGTAAGAGAAAAGAGGCAAGAAAAAGAACTACCAACCAAATGTAGAACTTTAGATTTCTTAACTGGAAAGTTCAGGAATTAAACTTTATTTCTAAAACAAAGACACTTACAGCTACTTTTACAAGCGTATAATACATGTTCCTGCTGTTCTAGACTTGAACTTGGAGACTATGTTCAAGGGAAAAATCAACAACAACAACCTGGTCACTGAGAAATGGGTACAATCCACAGCCATCCCTTCAGCCAAGAATAATAATAGAGTCAGAGATTCACACTAAAGACTCATTTCTAGAGCACAGGTTGTTCCTGTATGGTCTTCCTTATCTGAGGGGCCCTAACCTATTATACACATACTCCTAAAACTGCCACAGCATCTCTCCTGACACAAGGACTCACTGTTCTCACCTTTCCGTTTGAAGTAAGGAGGTGTCTTTATAATGGTTTCATTCTTTTTCATCATTTTGTATGTGTGCAAGCTGAGAGGACAAACGCAGAATTGGTTCCCTCCTTTCAACTCCTATGTGGTTCCAGTGTTCAAGTTTAGGTGGTCAAGCTTACAGCAAGCACTGAAACACTGAGCCATCCTGCTGGCCCCCCTTTTTTCTTAACTTTGGAAGGAAATGACCCCAGAGTTTTACTGCATGCGCGCGTGTGTGTACACATACACTATACTACAAATTACCTTTAGTTTGTTACTTTTTTCATTCCAACTTTTCTTCTTACATAACTGTTAAATATATAAAGAAATAAATGTCTAGATTTTAGACCACTGTACATCTATCTAAGAGTTAACTGTAACAATATTATTATTTGGGACTAGAGATGGTAAAACAGTTTAATAGCACTTGCTGTTGTTGCAGAGGACCCAGGTTCATTTCCTATTACCCACATGGAGGCTGTGGTGGTGTGAATGTAAGTGACTCCCATAGGCTGCTGATAGGGAGTGATACTATTAGGAGGTGTGGCCTTGTTGGAGGAAGTGTGTCATTGGGGGTGGACTTTAAGGTTTCAGAAGCAAGCCAGGCTCAGGGTCTCTCTCTTTCTACTACCTATAGATCCAGAACTCTCAGCTACCTTTCCAGCCCCATGTCTGCCTGTATGCCTTCATGCTTCCCACCGTAACAATAATGGACTAAATCTCTAAACTGTAAGCCAGCCCCAATTTAATGTTTGCTGTCCTCATAAGAGTTGCTGGTGGTCATGATGTCTCTTCACAGCAGTAGAAACCCTAAGATAGTGGCCATAACTACCTGTAACTCCTGTAAGTTCTGAGCAATCTCATGTCCCCTTCTCTTACCAGGTGCACACGGTGCCCAAACATACAGAGACAAACACTCATACACATAAAATTAAAAAAAATATGTAAAGAGTATCACCATTTGCAAACTAATTAGAAAAACAAAACAAATTATATTCTTACTAGCACAGAGAATGAAAAGCAGAAAATTATGGATAAAGTTCCATTTAATCTCCAACTTGACTGGTCAAACATTAAGTCAAAATACAAAATTTTCAAATTGTACCATGTAAAAAATATTTCCAAGTATAAATACAACTGGGTTTTTTAAAACCTTTTTTTTTTCGTGTGGAAGTAGGAATTGAGTCTAGGGCCTCATGCCTGCTTATCAAGGGGCTATATTATCTCCAGGCCTCTTACTTTGAGACAAAGTCTCATCAAGTTTCCCAGTCAGGTCTTGAACTTATAATCCTCCTGTCATAGACTCTCAAATAGCTGAGTGGAATTATACGTCTGTGCCTCCAGGCCAAGCTAAAAATGTTTTTCTTCAATTGGGATTGTATGCTAACAAGTGAATTAAACTAGATAGCATAATGGTCATATTCAAATGATGGAAGAACAAACATCCAATGATTTAGAACACACAAATTGTTTCCCTATTTTCTTTTTAAAAGTGTACTAAGATGGGGGGGGGAGTCTCACTACATAACCTCAGCTGGCCTAGGACTCATTATGTACCCCAGGCTGACTTCAACTCAGAGAGGTCTGCCTACCTCTGCCTTGTGAGCACTGAGGTTAAAGGCGTGTATCAATCACCATGCCTATCCCACACCACTCTAAATTTTTAAGCAAGTGTTTCAGAACAAGTGTTAGGTAGTAGTCTGTCTAGGGACACAAGCTACATTGTACAGGCCATTCACTCTTATTAAATGAAATGGCTGGGGGCTGGAGAGATGGCTCAGAGGTTAAGAGCATTGCCTGCTCTTCCAAAGGTCCTGAGTTCAATTCCCAGCAACCACATGGTGGCTCACAACCATCTGTAATGGGGTCTGGTGCCCTCTTCTGGCCTGCAGGCACACACACAGACAGAATATTGTATACATAATAAATAAATATTTAAAAAAAAAAAAAAAAAAAAAATGAAATGGCTGTTTCGGTATTTGGGTCCTGATTTCTAAGAATAAGGAGGGGGTCACTACCTCGGGATCATGATCCCTTTGGGGTCACATACTTGATATCTACATTATGAATCATAACAGCAAAATTACAGTTATGAAGTAGCAATGAAATAATTTTATGGTTGGGGGTCACCACAGCTTGAGGAACTAACTGTATTAAAGGGTCACAGCATTAGGAAGGTTGAGAACCTGCTCTAACTGCTAAAAAGATTCTTAGCAGGGGAAAGAAATACCTACTTTTTTAAAGAGGGGAAGCCAGACTGGAGAGATGACTCAAAAAGTTAAGAGCATCTACTATTCTTGCAGAGGACCTGAGTTCCCAGCACTGTGCTCACATGGACAACTCCCAACATACATTCACATAATTAAAAATAAAATAATTTTAAAAGTGAGGGTGACAGGGCTGGAGAGATGGCTCAGAGGTTAAGAGCACTGACTGCTCTTCCAGAGGTCCTGAGTTCAATTCCCAGCAACCACATGGTGGCTCACAACCATCTATAATGAGATCTGGTGCTCTCTTCTGGTGTGCAGGCATACATGCAGACAGAAACGCTGTATACATAATAAATAAATTAAAAAAAAGGGAAATCTAGCAAAGGGTCCCTGAAGGAATTTGCGAACACATATCTTATCATACAACAAAGTATACAAATCACTCATTACCTTTCAGGGTTTCCAGCAAACTTTTGGCTACAAACCAGCATATGGCTTCAAAGAAAGGGAATTTGAAAAGATCTGGTGTTTTTAGTCTTTTCTCCATCTCATAACACCTAAATGAATAAAATTTGAAGAACAGTTAATATTAATACTAGCATTTCAAAGTTAAATAAAGGTACTCAACTGAAAATAAACAGGCCATGATAAATATGTTTCCTTAACAACACTACTTTTTGATAACACTGAATTGTGATCTTATGCAAGTTCTGATCCTGACCTTAATAAATTTGCTAGTCTACTTAAGAATTACATTGGGTACTGTAAATAACACTTCTTGGGATTTGGATCCTAATTTTAACAAAAAAGGATCTTATGAGGGTTCCACTAATAAAATAGTAGGTTCAAAGATCAGTTCCATATGTTGGACAACACTACCAACAACACCCATAAATGTTCTCTTTAGGCTCTACAAAGCATTCCAGATCAATACTTGACACCAGTCAAGGTATAAAGAGAGGAATCACAGTTTGCACAATACTGGTCTTCTGTCAGAGTCCTAACAACACATGTAGAAGAGGCCATCTCTTTTCCAGAAATAGCTAAGGTACAAAAAGATTAAAACTTATATCTGGCAGGCACACAACCTTCCATAGCCCCGTGCTCTTTAAGAACCACCACCTCCTTTTTTAACTGCAAGGACAAAGCATCCAGGGCTCCCATGCAGAGTTACAAGAGTCACCACATTTGGGGGAATACCAATGAATGATACTCGGCCTCCCAAAAGGCATTTCCCTTTTCTCAGTCCTCATGCAGGGTCCATCAAGAAGCAGACCTGCCATATGTGATGTGGCTGACCCTAATCCTTCCTAGGGACAGTAAAGGAACAAAGCTCATCAAAAGGGGAAGAACTGCCCTACAACAAAATTCAAAAGCATTCTGATAGCAATCCTGACTCAAGGATTTTTCCAGCCCCAAAGGTTATACCCAAATCTAATTAATTTAACTCATTTTCACGTTTGCAGACTAAGAAAGGCATAAATACTTTATAAAAATTTGGTATGCGGGAGGTATCATCAGATTGAACAAGTTATCTATTTTACTTTAGATTTGAAAAGATCCTCCAAATAATCTTTTAAAAATATTTTTTGTTAAAAAAAAGTTCCCATTCCTAGCCAGGTGGTAGTGGCACACACCTTGAATCCCAGCTCTCAGGAGGCAAAGGCAGGCAGATCTCTTGAGTTTGAGGTTAGCCTGTTCTACAGAATGAGTTCCAGGACAGCCAGAGCTGTTACACAGAGAAACCCTGTCTCCCAAAAAACAAACAAACAAACAAACAAACAAACACCCAATCCTAATCATTCATTCCTTAAGGCCTATCTTCACAGGATCTCAAAAAAATGTAGTTTTTTATAGGAAACAAGCAAAAATGCAGAAGTGTTATAATTAAGAACAAAAAATCCTTTCAATATTAGTGACACACAAACCTGAGCTGCATGCCAATGTTGAGATTGTGTAGAAAGTTACCCCCAAAAGCCATACAGTCCTGAGAAGTGAGCACAGCATGAATCCACCCTGAAACACACAAATCAATGATGGTTCAGTTTCTAAACTAAACAGATGTTATGCTACCTCTGAAGTAACTTATATACCAATATCAATTTACTTCATACACCAACACTAAAGAAGTTGATGCTTATTACAATTGATTGACTCATCCACTTAAGTATTTATTTAAAAGCCTATCATATACTAAAGCTTTTTGATGAGCCTGAGGGGGTAAAGTGAGGGTTTGAGATAGTGACCACCCATACTTCTTTCGTTTTATTTTGTTTTAAAATAAACACCTTTACAATGAAAAATTTTATTCTGAGATCAGTCAAATCTGGTTTGAATTAGGAAATAACGTTTTCCATTAATGAATATAAGACTGGGTGAAACCGGGTAGTGGTGGTGCACACCTTTAATCCCAGCACTCTGGAGGCAGAAGCAGGCGGAGTTCGAGGTCATCCTGGTCTACAATGTGAGTTCCAGGACAGCTAAGGCTGTTACACAGAGAAACCCTAGGGGGGGGGGGGGGGGGGGAAGATTGGTTGAGGAATCTGCTTCCCAGGTGTCACCATGAAGGAAGTCCCCTGGAAGGAATATGGGAATACGCAGGGAAAGATTGGGAACACAATGTGACACCCTGCTCCAGCAGAAGAAAAGGCAGATCACCCACATCTAAATGGGTGGAAATTGGGCCTATGAACATTAAATGCTGCTGATTAAATATTTTATTTCCATTACAGTGTTTGCAAAACGAGAGACATTTCTAACAGAAGATGTCTAACTTTTTAAATGTTAGCAGACTGAATGAAAAGCCATAAAAATACAAATTCTGCTGGGCATTCATATAGGTAACAAAGCATGTTCAATAAAAACCAGGACTAGAAACTAAAACTCCATTATTTAAACAACGTACTTATACATGGTTTTATAACCATTTCCATTTAATGTACTATTGTGCACATTAAAGAAAACTAGAGCGAAGTTTGTTTAGAAAGTTGCTAATCATCTTGGGGAAAATCCCATTGCTTAGAGCAGTCCCAATGCAGTTCTCAACCTAGCACCATCAGCAAGCAACCTGTTTGAGATGCAAATTCTCATGCCCATCCTGCATCTACTGAATGAGAGCCTGAAGAGAGAGGCCCAGGAGCCTGTAGTTTACCAAGCCCTCCTGGTCATCCCCATGCTCCATGAAGCTGGGCAGGCCCCAAGCTACACCAATGCTGATGAATTTCAGCCGTCCCTGGCTCACACATACTGATCCGCAGACTCATGACTCTTAACACTGCTGTGAATACACGCACATAGAAAAACCGCATTTCTTCATTACACATTCCAGTAGGCCACTAAAACTTTATAAAAGTTTAATCTATGAATTTTAATTTGATTTTTAAAAGGATACAACAGAAATATTGTACTAAATAGCAATAGGAGAAGAGTTAAAGGCAGCCTTTCAAAAGTCAGACATAAATCTTAATACTTCTAGATAATGATTCATTAATTTACTCAAGCTTAATTATTCTACATCAGAGGCAAAGTAGAAAAGTAGAACATGTAATAATAGCTCTGTAAATTCTATAACCATTAGGTCACCCAAGCCCAGAGAGGATAGCCTGCATATTCATTCACACTGCCAACCAATGTATCAATACTTATACTTGAGATATACAGTACAGAGAAGTTTGGTAGTCCTGAAAGAATTAACTATCGTTAAGTAATGCAACAAAGCAATTCTATTTGGTACATACTCCAAAGAAATCAAATGAAAACATGCCTCTATATAAAAGTTTGTACAATTGTTCAAAACAGCACTATTCATAAAATCACAAAGTGGAAAGGACCCAAATGTCCATCAACTAATGAATGGGTAAGCAAACTATTGTATATCCTGCAAAGGAACATTGTTAGGTGAAAAAGATTCAGCAAGTATGTGTGCTGTGGTGTAGATGAGTCAAGAAAATGTGGTAAGCGAAAGAAATTACAGCTGGGGATGATAGCACATGCCTACAATCTCATCACTTAGGAGAGGCAAGTTTTAGCTACACTGTGTCTTACAGGCCAGCCTGGGCTATGAGATCCTGCCTTTATAAAAAACCCAAACAAACAAACAAACAGAAGGGAAGAGAGAAAAATAACACAGAGGGAAGTAGCTAGACACAAAAGGAAACATATTAAGTGTCAAAATAGGCAAATGCATAGAGAGTATACTAGTCATTGCCAATGGGTCAAGGAAGTGGGATGGCAGCGTCTGCTAAAGGTATGGACATAATGGAATGATTCTCCACTTAGATGGCAGAGATGGTTGTGTGATCATACTAATCTATTAAAAATCATGAACTTGTACCATTTAATAGGATGCTGATCAAGTTCTCTAAGGAACAATTGAGTCCGTAGTCCTTCTTAGGTAAGGCCCTCAAAGCTGTTTTATTTAACACATATGTTAAAGTCAAAGTTGGTTCTAATTACAAGTTGACTCCAAGTGACTCACTATCAACTAACCTAGACCAGCAGGTTCTTCAGTGACAGGGACCTAAATTGGAGGTGGCCAGGAAATGAGAAGGTAAAGAAAACAGAAAAGGTGAGGTTAGGAGATCTTGTACAAGCTATGTCTTATGCTAAGCAAGCTTATTAAAAAAGTACAGCAAGTCACCAGAAACTATCATACAGCAGAAAAAAGTCAGTGGAAAGGTAATCAAACAATATTGCAAAAGGGTATCTCAAGAGTTTTATAGACAGAACACACGGCAGCCTTGGGGCTGCCTTTTAAGGTGGCAAGAATTGGGTTCTCAGGATCTGAACAAGCTACCCCAAAGTCTCAGCCCCAGGCTACTACTGGCTCTGTCAAGCATGTTCCTGGTTTTAGAGAAGGGACTGTTCTCCATACATTAGGGCCTCAGGGAAAGGCTCCCAAGACCCTAACCCCAGACTATTACTGGCTCTGTCAAACATGTTCCTGGTTTTATTTTATTTTATTTTTTTGGTTTTTTTTTGAGACAGGGTTTCTCTGTAGTTTTGGTGCCTATCCTACTAGCTCTTGTAGACCAGGCTGGCCTCAAACTCACAGAGATCCGCCTGCCTCTGCCTCCAGAGTGCTGGGATTAACGGTGTGCACCGCCGCCGCCCGGCGTGTCCCTGGTTTTAGACGAGGAACTGTGTCATGTTCATTCATCAAGGCCTCAGGGCAGCCTTGTGTTAGCCCAGCCTTCAACAACCAACAATGAAGTAGGGTGAGATTAAACCTTACCTGTAGGAACAAATAAGGTATGTCCCTGCTTTACCACACATTTGTAGCATTTATCTACTTTATCTCCAAAGAACACCTCACTCTGGGTCACAGATGAACTCCACGATTCGTAGAGTGCCAAATTTTCATTAGTTGGCTTTATCAAATAAAAAATCTTCTCACCCTAGAAGGAAGTAACCATACCACTTTGAAAAAGAATACCCATTCTCAGCATGGCCTACATTGGTACAATTTCCCAATAAAAGCATCTAAACAAAACTTATGAGATTTTGTTTAGGTTGAAAAATGTCATATATTTGATCAATTCTCTAATCAGCAAGTTCAAAGGCACTAAAACTTCTCCCACCTCCAACTGACAGAGTCAATAAAAGTCCCATCAAAAAAAGTACTGCAAGAGAGGAAGATAAAGAACCACAAACGGAAGTAAATTATGTTAACAGGCTCTCTGGGTCATAGCATAATCATCTCTCAAACTTCATCTTTAGAACCATGGCTAACCCAGTTACCCAGTTGTGGGTAACTGATAGGTTTTTATTGAATTAAAAACTTGTAAATAACTTCCTTTAGTGAACTTTTGGCATCCTCAGAGAACAAGACCATATCTCAAGGACACAACAGCATCAACTCTAGTCCTGAGAACTGCACTGGCACAGGAATCTGAATCAGAACAGGTTCTTGGCCAAGCAACATGTAATCCAATGGTGACAGAATTGGTTTTTTATATTCTTAAATATGTTATGTCTCCAGTGTAGAAGTTATTAGCTACATGTAATATAACTAGTATGAATGAACTCAATTTTTATTTAGACTAAATTTTAATTATTTAAATCTAGCCACATAAGGCTAATGTTTATTAGGCAATGTAGTTCTAGATAAAGTAGAACAAATAAAAACTATAAGTTTATTTTATAGAAATTTGTGATTTATACAACTTGTTTTCTCATTTTCATCTTAAGGCCAGAAGCAATTATCACTATAATTTTGCTCCTTCTTAGTCATTTGGTTCAGAAATTAATGTGAATTAACTAAGAAGAGAAAAAAAAGACAAAAGGCTAACAAAAATCAACCTAAAACACAGAAGAAGGAATCTAAAATTAAACCAGAAATTTAAATAAAAGGAAAAGAAAAAAGAAAGCACCAAGGCATAAAATGTTTAAGGAACAGAAAAATACTTAAATGTTTACAAATGTTACACAAAACAAATGAATGTCCTACCAGAAAGATAAGGCATGCTTTCATTAATAAGAAAGTAAAAAATATACTATTCTTACCCAAAGAACATGGTACCAGACAGAAGTCCCACCAAAGTCAATGTGGAAATCTGTATAGCTATCCTGAACTCCCATTAAGCAGTATTTCTGGACAAAGGGCTTAGGGAAGACTGAATCATCTGGCCAATAATTTTCCACCCAGGAAAGTTTTCTGGCTATATCAGGGACCTCCACCAATTCAGACATTCTTAAAAAAGAAAAAAGAAAAGAAAAAACATATATATACATGTATATGTATACACACATACCAATTTAATACAAATTAAAGACTTCTTAAAACTGTTCTTCCCATGCCAACCCAAACAAAGCAATTAAATGGATTAACAATACTTACACATTTAAAATACATTTTATGTCATTATTATCAATATTACTATCATTATTATCATTGAGACATGGTCTCACTGTAACTCACACTGCTTCCAATGGATAGCTATAAAAGTCACAATTGCTTATTAAAACAAACATTATCATCAAACTACACTTAGCTAAAATTGAGACTGCTAAGGCAAACTGTCCAGAGATACTCACTTTGTATCTGAAAATTCAAGGCTGATCACATTTAACACTTTTGGTCTGTTAGGATTCATGAAGTATTTAACATAATTGTGAAGTGTCATTTTGCTGTCTGCCTGCCTTGCCACATCAATGACATCTATTACTTTGTCACCACCTGCAGAGAAAAATTACAGTCTTATTGTTAACCTTTAAAGTCGCATAAGCAGATACTCTAAACAAAAATACTAAAATTCATATTTGTTTATTATGATAAGTAAGCCAACTATAAGACTGCATAGACTACATTAAATTGGGATATGAAAATTGTTCACTATTTTCTGGGTTTCAATTTCCTTATACTGGGAATAGTAAAAACCCAGAGACTGATACTGGGGTTCAAGCTGAAGATCAGATAAGCAAATCAGCCAGCCACTGGCTCTTACCTCTACCTCGGACTGAAATAGTGATCCTGCCCACAGGAATCCTCAGACCTGTCTCCTCCTGTCTTATATTCCTCTCCAGTGCTAGGGCTAAAGGCAGCACCACCACTGCCTGGCATTTATGGCCGACTAGTGTGGCTGCTGGGGTCAAAGGTGAGCACCACCACTGCTGCTCTGCACTCTCATCTTCAGGCAAGCTTTATTTACTAAAACACAGATAATATACTCTATATTCCTCATGCATAAAAGAGAAGATTGGCTCTTCCCTTTAATTTCTATAATGCTTAAGAGTCTAAATCTGTTGCTTTAAAAAAGGAAGGCACTGGGGAATTATTAAACATGTCATCAGGACAAATAATTTTTGTTCCATTAGTAGTGTCTTCTACAATTCACCTTGAAGAACAGTGGTCATCAAGCAAAAGCCAATTCATGTTAGTGCAGTCTAAGTGCTCACGTTCTAGGTTGTAAGTACCTTGCGGTTTTCCCTGTAAAACCACAAGGTAAAGCTTGCAGACCTCTGCAAGTTAATCCTTTTACAATGGATTAACAGAATGAGTTAGGATTCAAAATATGGCAACAGCTACCAATCTGAAATAGGAAATTTAAATGTTCCACTCTTATGCCAATGTAACATCATATAGGCTAAATAATATTGCCTCGATTTCTTTATCTTTATATAAACATAATATTTCTACTACTGTTATTTTAACTGAAGAGCTTTGCAGTACTAAAAGTTAGTAGATAAAACAGTTTGAACAACTTTTTCTGTAACTTACACTATTTACTTTAATAAAGGCAATTAGGTTTAAGTTAAATCTATGTCTTATTCCCTAGTTGATCATATTTAAATTTAGATGAGTGTTTAAGTCAGGGCATTTAACTGGACTTTTCTGAATGCAACAATTAATAAAAATGAATAAGGAGACAAGTTCTTTAATATGACATGCCAAGGTAATAATGCATAGTAGTGGACACATAATTTTGAGACAAGGTAGATTTGGGTTCTGATTCTCAAATAACACCTATCTTTTGTTAGCAAATGGCAAATACATATTGCTAGTTTTATATATAAACTTTATAATGAGAATAAATGAAAGGAATGAAAATGACAGTCTGGCAATCGGTAATTTTTGCCTTAATTCTTACTTTCTTAGGTCTCAAAATCACACCAGACCAGACATCATTAAATGGCAATACTGGCCAAGTCATTAACATAAATACATGTTTGAACTGAATCTTCTCTCTTTACAGTTCCTCCTCTAAGAGACAGGAGGTCAAGAGGCAGGATCCAGAAGACTAGGCTCAGACTGATACCCTCATTCTGCAGATGCTAGAACCTATCCAGTTTCTCATGTCTTCTCAGAATCTGTGGCAGCCCTTCGGTAATGACTTTACCTACACAAATATCAAATTTAATAACTAAGAGTGGTAGAATAAGCTGATAAAATAAGAATACATAAAATGTTTCATTCTTTTCTGACCATTGTAGGTCTGTGCATTCAACAAAAGCACTACTGAATTTCACTTTTCCTGACCTTTATGAAATATCCAGCACAAAGAATTGATATATTCCATTCTATATCAATACCTTTGGGATACTATCATTTATATATTTCCATGTTTTTACAAGTATTTAAAGGAACCAATTTCGTACCTACATAACGTTCCACATCCATCACTGAAAAATCAGGTGAAGGGAGCCTGAGACCAAGGTCCTCTAATCTAGGGACCATAATAGGGACATCAAATCCGTGTTTCTCCAGGTATCTTTGTGTCAGCTGACTGCCATGCATCTTTACAATGATTTCATCGGCACTAGAAAAAAACGTAAGAGTAAAATGTCATTTTTAATCATAAACTGTTTATAAAAGTCCTGTGGTAATGAGTCAACATGGAGAAAGAATGTGGAAGTATTTATATCAGTGGTTCTCAACCTAATTCTCCTCTTTAAATAACTTTAGAACCTCCAAAGTAAAATTCATATATAAATAATAAAATAGATCGTATGGGAATGTAAAATATTGCATGCAGTACAATAGTTATGGAGTGAGGCAAATTATGTATTCATATGAAAAGGCACCTATAATATAGATTATAAAAGTAAATTATGTAATACCATTCATAACAAACACAATCACATTTTTTTCTTTTTTGAGACGGGTTTTTCTATGTAACAGCCTGATATAGGTGGGTCTTCTATCTATCTGTTGGTTTCATTGGTTAATTAATAAGAAAACTGCTTGGCCTGATAGGTCAGAACATAGGTAGATGGGGAAGACAGAACAGAATGCTGGGAGGAAGAAGGCAGTGAGACAGTAGCCATGAAGCCAGCCACCAGGTCAGACATGCTGAATCTCTCCCGGTAAGCCACCACCTTGTGGTGCTACACAGATTATTAGAAATGGGTTAAGCAAGATGTGAGAGTTAGTCAGTAAGAGGCTAGAGCTAATGGGCCAGGAAGTGTTTAAAAGAATACAATGTGTGTTATTATTTCAGGCATAAGATAGCTGGGTGGCAGGATGCAGCCTGCTGTTCCTTCTACAACAGCCCTGGCTGCCCTGGAACTTACTTTGTAGACCAGGCCTGCCTCTGTTTCCCAAGTGCTGGGATTAAAGGTATGTGCCCCTACCACCCAGTTTAAAAAACAAAACAAACAAACAACAAAAAAAACCCAACTCTCTTTTTTTTTTTTTGCTTTTCAAGACAGGGTTCACAATCACTTTTTTAAAGAATTAGACATATATACATTTATAAACATCAATGTTTTGATGTAGAAAAGCTCAAAAGACATTAAGCCTTACAGAGGGAATTATGAAAACCTACTCAATTTATTTTATATACTATGTAAATGATATCAACTATATTTAATTCAATACTTATTGTTATTTTACTATAGTTTAAATAATAAAAAAGCTTATGGAATTAATTAAAAATAGCCCTTTAGCTTGGCAATATTGACACTTGTCTTTAATCCTAGCACTTGGGAGACAAGCAGATCTCTGTAAGTTTGAGGCCAGCCTGGTCTACAAAGTGAGTTCCAGAACAAGACTGTTACACAAAAAAAAACCCTGCCTCTGAAAAAATAAATAAATAAATAACAACCTCGACATTTGTGATCACTCTAATGTATTCTCTTCTGTGTTTACTCTGGCAGAAAAGCGTATAAATTACTAATGATTTGAGGGTCGCAAATCTTGAAAGAAGTGAAAGCCATTATCTCCTCTCCCTGAAAAATGTATACCCACAGACATTAACTTGCATAGATGATTTTTTATTTTTGAAGAACATAAACCGCCTCTGAGACCTGTAAATAGGCCCAAACTAAAAATGTAGGGCTAGGCCCCAAATAAATCAAGCATTGCTGAGTAAAAATGAAAACAAGTAGCCGGGCAGTGGTGGCGCACGCCTTTAATCCCAGCACTCGGGAGGCAGAGGCAGGCGGATCTCTGAGTTCGAGGCCAGCCTGGTCTACAAGAGCTAGTTCCAGGACAGGCTCTAGAAACTACAGGGAAACCCTGTCTCGGGAAAAAAAAAAAAAAAAAAAAAAAATGAAAACAAGTAAACTTTCTCTTACAACTTGGAAACTGGTAAACTACAGCTTGAGAACAAGAATCTAATTCAGCAAACATCATGTAGAAACACTGTTTCATGTGCTTTCTATTCTCAGCCAACCTGAGGGAAGCAAATGTGGATGGTTTTTCATCCTGTTTCTGTTTAAGGACTAAAAGGTAGTGAACAGAGCAGAGAACTCTAAAGACAGGGAAAATTTCAGGGCTTTCACTTCAGTATCTGAAAGTAATTCCATAACAGGCTGAATGTGATACTGTGATTTAAATTTAAATTGTGCTTCCTCTCTTTAACAAGCTGAGATAAGATCTTGTGTAAAGCCTATTAAGCATTATCTCTTTAAATATATGTCAGGCAGTGAGTAGGAAATGACCTGAATTAGCATGATTAAATGTTTTATAATGCTTTTGATTCTCTCTTAGCCTAGACAACTCAAATATACTTGATTATTTTTCAGAATCAAAAAGCTCAGTTCTGATGCATCAGAGGCTAAGCAATGGTCCTGCATGCTTCTGGTGGACCCAGGGAACAGGCAGTGATTTAAGAAACAGTGATTTGAGAAAAAGAGGCGCAAAATAGGGAAAGGTAAGAAGAAAGAAAAAGAGAACACATGGGCTACATTATCAGAAGGAGTCAGAAATGAGAACTGCTTCAAATGAGTATATTTCAAATTCTGGGGATGAATTATATGGTGACCCAGTATGCATACACAAAACCTAAGTACTGATAGTTTTACTTCTTTTATAGGAAAAAGTGAAAAGACAGCTGACACCAACAGCATGGTGCCACCTAAGTTTGAAAAGACCACTTTAGGTGACCCCGCTTCATTAGCCAATGCTGTTAAATCTTGTCTGAACCAGAACAAGGTTCCATACCTTGGGAAGACTCGAGACCGCAGTTCTTTAACAAAGGCCCTAGTTCCGGCTTGCACAGGTTTGGAGCCATCATCCACTTCTGTGTAGTCATGCCTGTGCCAGTTCCTCCTCTTTTTCACTGAATTTGTAGAAAGTCAGGAAAAGAAAACATTTTTTTTTTTTTTTTTTTTTGGTAACTGGTAATGCTATGGACTATCTAATTGCTATAGTTACCTAATAAGAAGTAACAGCTATAGGTATAAGGAAATGCTTGCATGCTTGCATTTTTAATGCATTCCCGATCACAAAAGAAAATTTTACAAAAGCTAATGCTGTAATTATAAATAATTAACTGTAAAGTTTTAAAAGCCTGATCATTTCATTCAAAATAATTTAAAAATTAAATAAAAGAATTAAAAGCATCAAATGAAGTCTTTACTTACTCACATTTAAACATTTCCAATTATGTAAAATCAGTTTATTAGAACACTGAGTCAGTCATACTATGATTAACCACATCATCCAAATTATCTCTCAGGATAAGGCATTTTATCACATACCAAAAATCCATCCAAAACTAAACCACCACTCTCTTTTATGTTAAGATTTAGTCTTCAAATAAGCACATTTATACTGACATAAAGAACAGAGATCAGTTCACCGAGACATAATTAAAGCAAGACCAGTGCTGTGATTAAAAAACTTCAAGGTTAGTTCAGATACTAAATTCCTATGGTTCTAAAGCTGGGGGTGGGGAGATTATCTTAATTAGTCCTAACAATGAAAATATTTAATTCTTAGTTCACCCATCAACTTCCTCTGCAACCTTGGGAAGGTCACCTGACACCTCTGGATCCAGATTCCTCAGAGTGAGACTGAAGGCGATGGGTTAGTATGATTTTGTACACCTAACACACCCTTAAGAAAGGGTAAGATGGTCAAAGGAGAACATGGAGACCTCTCTCTTACGTGTTGCCGTATATGTAGCTCATCTGTGTGATAGCAATGTAAGATTTCACTGTGTTTGTGTGCATGTTCCAGGAAGACTCTGACCATGTAGCACAGCCTAACCTGGAACTCATAATCCTCCTGTTTCTGTTTAGATTGTAAGTTTCAGTTTCAAAAGAATCCTCTGGAGAGATGGCTCAGAGGTTAAGTGCACTGGCCGCTCTTCTGGAGGAGGCGGGTTCAAGTCCCAGCACCCACATGGCAGTTCACAACTGTCTGTAACTCAGCTGCAGAGGATACAACACTATCATACAGATGACATACATGCAGGCAAAACACCAATGTACACAAAATAAACAATAAATAAATAAAATCTAAAACGGTTTCTGTTTAGACTGTAAGTTTCAATTTCAAAAGAATCCTTTTTAAAATCTAAAATGCTCAACTCTAACTCTCTGGTGCTGGTGTCAGCACCTTAGAAATGCATGTGAGTGGTAGGCTGACTGACAGTGGCGAGACTGCACAGAAGGGAGAAGTGAGCCAGTGGTGGAAGACGACACTGCGAAAACTGTTACTCCCTGTAAAATACTTTAGCTGTTCCTGTACGTTCGGACATTTCCTCTTTTGTTGTTGTTTCTCTGTGGCTTTGGAGCCTGTCCTGGAACTAGCTCTCGTAGACCAGACTGGCCTCGAACTCACAGAGATCCGCCTGCCTCTGCCTCCCGAGTGCTGGGATTAAAGGCGTGCGCCACCACCATCCATGGACATTTTCAAAACAAAATGTTATAGAAAAAACAACTATGTGATTTCAAGATATTTTATTATTTTTGAGGCAAGGTTTCACATAACCCAGGCTACATGGCCTTAAATTTTGATAATCCAGACACTACTTCCTGGAGTGCTGGGATTATAGGCATAGCAAGCACATGACCATACCCAGTTTTATGTAGTGCTGGGAATCAAACTCTGGACTTCATGTATGCTCTACCAATGAGTTATGCCTTAGCCCAATTTCAAGTTATTTTAAGTACTTCCCTTGCCAAGTTCATAACACTAGGTCTCTTAAGAAAACTTGTGAATTACATTTGAATCTTCCTAAGAAATTCCACTAATGTATCCCTTGTGTATTATTTTTTTTCTTGTGTATTATTTTTTCTCATTTGAAACCATTCATACAGTAGCTAGAGAGATGGCTCGGCCAATAAGAACACTTGTTGCTCTTGCAGAACACTAGAATCAAGTTCCCACCATCTAAATCAGGTGGATCTCTGATGACCTCTTCTAGCCCCCTAAGGCACCCACACATGTGCAAACATATATACAGAAACACAAACACACATAAAAATAAAAACAAACCTTTAAAACCATTCCTATAGTTCAAGAACATCCTAGTGTAGGTTTTCCTCTACTATATACAGATATACTTATTTCCATCTGGTATCATATGTTTTTATATTATTTTCTTGTTTTATGGGCATTTTCTCCTTATTAAATAATCAAAAGCAATTTAAAAGCAGACAACAATTTTAAGGTGTAGATGTGTCATGATATAATTATTTTGATTCTTAAGCACAGTGGTGATTTGAATGAGAATGGTTCCCAGAGGCTAATATATTTGAATACTTGGTTCCTATTTAGACTGTTTGGGAAGAATTCAAAAGTGTGGTCTTGTTCAAAGAACTGTGCCACTGGGAGGCAAGCTTCGAAATCCCACAAGACTATAATTCCCAGTGCACAGGTTCTCTCTGCCTCATGGTTGTTCATCCCAATGTGAGCTCTCAGCTGTTCCTTTGCTCCACCATCATGGACTCTAACCCTTTTAAACTGTAAGGCAAACTAAATACTTTCTTCCTAAGCCGCCTTAGACATGCTGTTTCATTGCATTTGCAGGAAAGTAACTACTACAAGCGCTTCGTTTGTTCTCAATCTTTCTTCATACGACTCTATAATTAACAACCATGAACATAAAACTGTTTCTGTGATTAACTCAAGACACATTTGCAGAAATGCTAGAAGACAGTGTGCTGATTTGACTGAGAATGGCCTCCAGAGGACCATATATTTGAATACTTGGTCCCCAGTTGGTGGCTGTTTGGGCTGGATGAGGAGGTGTGGTCTTGTTGGAGGAATATCACTGGTTTCAAGCCTCCCACCATTCCCAATGCACTATCTCTGCTTCCCGCTTAGGAATATAGACTGAGTTCAGCTGCCTTTCCAGCCACCTGCTGTCATGACTTCACTCCGCCATAGTAAATGCTAACCCTTGGAACCATAAACCTGATTAAACTCCTTCTTTTGTAAGCTGCCTTGGTCATGGAATTTTATCACAGCACAGAAAAACTTATACAAACAGCACTTTATTTTAAAGATATGTGTTATATATACTGCAAATACATACTGCCTCAAGAAAAGTGGGAGTAATTCATGTTTTTATCATACAGGTAGCCTAGCTCAAGGCTCTGTGTTAACAGGCATTATCATTTAAAAAGCAAAACAACAACAAAAAAAGCTGTCCATTTGCTAAGTGAACTATGATGTTGCTTCCCTCCCTCTCCCCTGCCCCCAACAGGGTCTCTCTACATCGTACTGGCTTTCCTGGAACTTACTACAGAGACCAGGCTAGTCTTGAACTCACAGATATCAACCTGCCTCTGCCTCCCAAGTGCTGGGATTAAAGACATGTGACATGTGCCACCAGACCCAGTCAGATGTTCCAATTATTTATTTTAATTTTTGCAGAGCACATTAATCAGTAAAGTATACTCTATGATGTGATAGCTATGGGTCCAAACTACAACTCTGATGAATAACTACTTAATATTTAATTAGATACTTTCTCTTATATATCATATAACATTGTTGCACATACTGAAGGGGATAATATAGGTCAAGTATTTACTCACTATAGAATCTGGTATATAATAACCTACCAAAATACTATAACTTCCTCTAATGTGCTAACCTATAGATTAAGAGAAACATGCAACTGTCCTATTTGACCAACAAGTTTGAAACATAAAATCATCCACTACAACAGCTGACTGAACTTTTTTCTTTTTTTAAGATTTATTTATTTATTATGTATACAATGTTCTGCCTGAATATACACCTGCAGGCCAGAAGAGGACACCAGATCTCATTACAGATGGTTGTAAGCCACTATGTGGTTCCTGGGAATTGAACTTAGGATCTCCGGAAGAGCAGCCAGTGCTCTTAACAGCTGAGCCATCTCTCCAAACCAGCACCCTTTTTAATTTTTCTTAAGAGAAAGCCAGTGAAGGGATAATTTAAGTAGTGGTCACAGGGGAGAAAATGTTTGCTTTGGTTGCGTGTGCCTGAGGAACACACAGAATATATATTCAAATGCTGAGCAGCTTTCTGCTTTTTAAAATAGGTTCTTAATTCCCAACCACAGAGTATAGTCTAATGAACCTTATTAAGTAGGAACTGTAATATCTCGATTATATCTACATTAAAGACATCTGGGATATTCCGACAGGAACAGGAAACCCTGTGTTATCAACTGGGATTACCCAACTGAAGCAGGTGTTGAAGTATGAGAGAAGGTGAGCCTTAAATCAAGACAAAACAGATTACTGCATCCTGGGCATCTCCCCTCTGAGTAGTCAGAGTTGGATGCTTGCCCAGAAGATAGCCAATCCCTTCTCAAAGAGAAGAGGGACTTGAAGGGTCAAGTAATAGGCAAGTTTCTCTCTGAAGCATCATTATTCAAAGTGTAGGTTACAATCCATTACAGTCTGTGTAATCAGTTTAGCAAGTGTTAAGATTTTTAAAAGATGACATCATACGGAAAAAAAATGTATCCACCCCCCTTCAAGTAGTACTTCCTCTTAGTAACTCAGTATTTCATACAAATAAAATTTAAATCATTTCATTTGGGGAATAAATATTTTACACCAAAACTGATATAAAATTTAGTTGTTTCAATGGAAATAATAATAATGTATTATTTACTGCTTCCTTATTCTTGGCCAAAACTTACTTAACTTATATACAACATAAACCAAGCAAGATTCATGTAACAATTTTACCAGGTGTCTTAATTTTAAGTTTTATGCTGTATACTATGAAAACAGGTAACCTATATTTGACATAAACTATTCTTATGCAATACTACAGCTTAAATTCCTAAGTATCTTATAAATCATAAGAATTATTAATATTTCTAATAAATGATGAGTCTAATTGTTACTAAGTCTTTTTGCATGTTATTTTCATATAACAAAGTTTCTACTTAGAAGAGTACAAGGGGGCAAAATTCCATATTCAAAACAGAGAGACTATATATTACCTACATACCACCCACAGTTTATCAAATCACCCTCAGTCAAAAGTTCTTTCTTTTTTTAAGTGAATTTATTTACTTTATGCGCGTTGGTATTTTTCCTTCATGTATGTCTGTGTGATGGTGTCAGATCCACTGGAACTGGAGCTACAGAGCTGTGAGCTGCCATGTGGGTGCTGGGAATTGAACCCTGGGCTTTTGGAAGATCATCCAGGGCTCTTTTTTTTTTTTTGGTTTTTTTGGTTTTTTTTTTTTTTTTGAGACAGGGTTTCCCTATAGTTTCTAGAGCCTGTCCTGGAACTAGCTCTAGTAGACCAAGCTGGCCTCGAACTCAGAGATCCGCCTGCCTCTGCCTCCCGAGTGCTGGGATTAAAGGCATGCGCCACCACCGCCCGGCTGCATCCAGGGCTCTTAACCACTAGGCCATTGGTGCGGGAGAATTGTCTGTATTCTGTCAATCATGTTTTTGTGGTGCGGAGAATTGTCTGTATTCTATCAATCATGTTTTTGTGGTGCGGAGAATTGTCTGTATTCTGTCAATCATGTTTTGAATAAACTCTGATTGGCTAGGCAGGAAGTATAGGCGGGTCAACCAGACAGGAAGTAGAGGTGGGGCGATGAGACTAGGAAGCAGGAAGCTTCCTCCCCAGTCCTTCCCAGACCACCAAAGAAGCAGGATGTGATCTGCTCCGCTGAAAAAGGTACTGAGCCATGTGGCTAACATAGATAAGGATAATGGGCTAATATAAGTTACAAGAGCTAATAAGAAGCCTGAGCTAATGGGCCAATCAGTTTATAACCTTATGGAGACCTCTGTGTGATTTTCTTTGGAGCTTGCTGGCTGTGGGGTACCCAGCGGGACATAAACCCCAACAAGCTATCCCTCATGTTACAGGCCATCTCCCTAGCCCCCCAAAGGTTCCTTCTTGCTTTGTTTTGTATGTTTTTGAGACAGGTCACACTATGTAACCCTAGCTGGCCTGTTATGTAAACTAGGTAGTCCTTGTCTGCCTCTACCTCCTGAGTGCTGGAAAGGAAAGCTGGAAGGACAGGCTTTGATTATTTGGGTGCTGGAGCTTTTGTCTTCAATGGCTGAGCTATCTCTCTAGCCATTTCTAGTTTAAAAATAAAGTTTATGGTCTCCCTTTAATTTTATGAACACAAAAATTATAGTTTGCAGTCAAAATTTTGTAAATAGCTATATTCCAAAGGCATTTTTTATTTTTATTTTTTTAAATATTTATTTATTATGTATACAATATTCTGTCTCCGTGCATGCCTGATGAGGGCACCAGACCTCATTACAGATGGTTGTGAGCCACTTTATGGTTTTGCTGGGAATTGAACTCAGGGCTTTTGGAAGAGCAGGCAATGCTCTTAACCTCTGAGCCATCTCTCCAGCCCTTCCAAAGCCATTTAAATATGACATCTTAATTTAGTTTTTGGAAGTATCTGTAAAAGACCAAATATCTGTAAAAGATGAATGTTGTTTTGTTTCTAATGCTGGTCTACTCCAGACTAGTGGAAGAAAAGGATTCCAGCCTTTACCTTGTCCTCTCTGAAAAGGACTGCCATCAGAGATTTGCTCTGACCTTATCCTCATCTCTATCTTTCCATGGATATCAGGGGTGGGAAAAAAAGAAGTTTTAAGCAGATACTCTTTCACGACCAAATTCATAAATGCATGCAATATTTTACCTATCAATATCCTAATTTTTTTCCTAAATATACAATGTGCATCTGCCCATGAGAGTCTAATCTTAACTCTGCATACTGCTTCAATACAACATGATTTTATAAGTCACAATATGTTTACAGAATCAGGCAAGTTGTTCTTTGCCATGGTTTGTAAATTGCAAGGTTTTTGTTTTGAAAGATGTACTTAAAATTTGAAGGCTCTCCATGAACAATTAAAAACGTACTTTTTCTTCCTTGTTCCTGTGACATATTTAATAATTCAAACAAAGGCTTATTACACCTGGAATCCCAGCACTCGGGAGGCAGAGGCAGGGGATCTGTGAGTTCAAGGCCAGCCTGGTCTACAGAGTTCCAAGATAGCTACACATGATACACAGAGAAACCCTGTCTCGAGAAACAAAACAAAACCAACTAAAAGAAAGGAATTTGGGGCCAGTGTGGGCTATCTAACCAGACTGCCTCAAATTGTTAATTACTATTTTCAGAGAAAAATTGTATTTTCAGTGAAATCTTTCCTACAGTTCTTAGTAAGTATTGTGATATTTACTAGAGTATCATAAAAATACCATCATATACATGCTAACTTTCAAACATTTAATTTTTATTTAAGCATCTAGTACTTACTCAAGGAAGAACCATGCAGAAGCGCACAGTTGGGGCAGTGATATAAGTCAATGTCAACAGCATGATGCTCTTCTACACCAACACAGCTAAGATAAAGACAAAAACAAAACATGAATGGAAACTCTTTACTTAATTATAAAGAAATGTTTGGACTTGAGGTGAGAAATGTACAATAACTCAAATAGCAAATTTAAAACACACACAAGAATAAATTTTATTATCCTCTCCCTCCATACATTTGCTAATAATTGTGGGTGAGAATATATCCAAATGAACATAAAGCTATTCACTTCTAACAGCAGTGGAAACACCAAACATAATGTAATTATAAGCATGAAACCCTCAAGCACTATGAAAATGGCATCTGTTCTGAAATTATTATCAATAAGATGAGTCAAAGGTAAGTCATAATGAGATTCTGGACATTATTCTCATCTTTTATGAACTACATAGTGTAATCTGTGGGTTGTGGAATTTGCAAACAGAAATGTATATCCTTAAGTGAACGTGTTTGAAAAAGGAAGACTGGCATTACTGAGCAAAGCATAAACAACTCAAGATGTCACCAAGAATATCAAAACAAACCCTTAGAACACAACGACCATCAAAATTTTAGTTTCATTCTTCACAGAACTAGAAAAGGCAATCCTAAAATCATGTGAAAATATAAAAATAATTCTAAACTGAAGAGCAATGCTGGAAATATTGAGATGCCTACTATCAACTTACACTACCTAGCCACGGTAACAGAAACAGCGTGATAGCCCCAGAAAAACAAGTGGTGCCAGGCAAACAGAATGGACACTGGTGCCCATCTCTCTTCCAGCGTGAGAATCACTTCAAAACGGACAAAGATCTCAAGTAAAGACTTCAAAATTTGAAACTGCTGGAGGGAAAAATATGCGAAGCACTCGAACTAGGCACACGCAAGGACTTTCTGAAAAAGGCTTCTAATAGGACAGAAAGGAATCCCAAGACCTGGCAAATGTTTCTGCATGGAAGTAAAAAGGAAACAAGGCTCAGCAATTAAGACCACTGGATGCTCTTCCAGAACACCTGCGTTTGATTCACAACAGAAATATTTCTTTTTCTAAAGATAAATAAATCTTTTTTTTTGTTTTGTTTTTCAAGACAGGGTCTCTCTGTAGCTTTGGAGCCTGTCCTGGAACTAGCTCACAAGAGATCTGTCTGCCTCTGCCCCCTGAGTGCCTAGATTAAAGGCATGTGCCACCACCACCCAGTTCATAAATAAATCTTTAAAAAATTCTTCTGAAAATGACTAATAAAATTCAATTTAATCCCAATCAATGTGTAATCTCACAAGATGATTCTAAAACTGATGTCAAAATGAAAAAAGCCAAGAATATACAAGATAGTCAGATTTTCTTAAAAGAAAAAAAACAAAGTTCTACTACATATGAAAATTTATTTTAAAGGCCACTCAGAACACATGTCAGTGCTCCCAAAATGCAGAGCCATATTTTACATAGGGACACTTATGCATAACATAGGAGGGTCACTAAAGAGTAAACAACAGGACAGACTTTTCAATGAAAGGCTCTACTGAGATACATTTCATTTAGTCATATAAAAAAAAGAAAAAAAAATCTTACAATTGTTGATGCAATGTAAAAATTTATTAGTAATTGCCAGGCACAGCAGTACACACCTTTAATCCCTGGACTTGAGAGAGACAAAAGCAGGTGAATTTCTGTGAGTTTGAGGTCAGCCTGGTCTATGTAATAAGACCCCGTCTCAATAAAAGGCAAGGGGATTTTTTTTTTAAAGATTTATTTATTTATTATGTATACAACATTCTGCCTCCATGTATGCCTGCACGCCAGAGGAGGGCACCAGATCTCATTACAGATGGTTGGGAGCCACCATGTGGTTGCTGGGAATTGAACTCAGGACCTTTGGAAGAGCAGGCAGTGCTCTTAACCTCTGAGCCATCTCTCCAGCCCAAGGCAAGGGGATTTAAATGAGATTATAAACCTAAGTACAAACAAAAGAAAAATACACAAAAATGTATACAGCATAATACCGAAAATATGACTTTGTGGTAGAAAGCTTATCTTAAAGCACAGACGCACCCACAAGGGGAAAAACAGCTATGTTAAAGTAATTTCTGTGCATTAAACTACAACTTATGATAAAGGGCAAAATAAGTCAAGAGTAAGGACATTTCAATGTAGATACTCAAAGAAATTATACCATACCCAAAATATAATGAACTCCTCTATAAATCACTAAGAAGAAAGCCATGTGGCAATACAAATATAAACTATGAAAATTCATAAATAATGAGAACTATAAATTAAAATGACAAAAATTTCCATAATATTCTACTATACCAGCTAAAAAATACCAAGCGTAAAGATATTAAATGTTGAAGAATATGGGGAGTACTTAAATAAATTACTGGCAGAAGTGTAATTAAATACAGCCGTTTTAGAGAACAAAACACATGCAATGTACACCAGAATACCTTACCTAAATGCAAATGGATAATCTATTTGTAACAGTGTATCAATAAAAATATAGTATATTCTCATAATGGAATTCCACACAGAAATAAATATTCAATGAAGAACTACAGTCCTACACAATGAACAAATAAATCCCACAAATTAGAAGGTTAGAGAGATGGCTCAGCACTTAATAAGATAATGTGTATTGCTCTTACAGAGGACCCCCAATTCAGCTCACAGCACCCATGTTAGATAGGTCACAAGTGCCTCTAACTCCAACTCCAGAGAATCTAACGTCCTTTTCCAGCCTCTATGGGCACTGCATAAACCCACATTCAGACACGTAATATTTTTTCATAATTTTAAAAATTAACCCATTAAGTTTAAAAAGAGAAAAACAAAGAGGAAAAGACACAGGTGTCATGGCACACACCTGCTATCCCAGTATTAAGAGGATCACAAGCTCAAGGACAATTTGGGTTATGTAGTGAAACTGTTTTAAGAAAAAGAAAAATTAAGATATTAAAAAAAAGAAAGGTGGCTGGGCGTGGTGGTACACACCTTTACTCCCAGTAGTCAGGAGGCAGAGCTAAGTGGGTCTCAGAGTTCAAGGCCAGTGTGGAAAACAGAACAAATTCCTGGAGAGCCAAAGCTGCGAGGGCCCAGGCTGTAAGCCTGTTTCAAGGTGGGGCTACAAGCTAGAAACCCTGACCTGAGGTGCGGTTACTTGGTATTCTGGACATTGAGATGGCCAGAGAGGTGGATCCACTCCACCCTGACCTCAGGCCAGAGAATTCAAGCCCATTCCTGCTCCTTCATTTTAAAACAAGAAATTTGACATAAGGAGGGGCTGCCTTCACGGCATTTCCTACCCAAAATATCAAATGCTTTACTCAGGAAGTAATGGCTTGATGCCTCAAGTACTGAAGCAAGTAACAGTTCTGGTTGTCCTTTGTGAGATATTAAGGTAGCCCCCCCCAACCCGCCACCTTGTACTGGGATATAAAAACACATGAAAATTAAATGTGAGCAAATTCAGTATTCGTTGAATACTCGCAGTACTATTCTATGTCTCTGTGTTTCTTTCATATCTCTGTTTTCTCCTACCTAAAGTTTCTAATCCACACGCCACCACCCTGGAACATATGAACCCGTAGTAGCTGGATCGCAACAGAAGTCATCCCCAGCGTTTAACTAACAACACAAAGCTACACAAAGAAACCCTGTCTTGGGGGGAGGGAGAAATGGGGGAAGCTGAATAGCTGGCTCTGCAGTTAAAAGCACTTGCTGTTCTTTGAGAAGATCCAGGTTCAGTTCCCAGCACCCTAACAGTTGCTCAAGACCATCTGTAACTTCAGGCCCAAGAGATCCAATGTCTTCTTCTGACCTCTATGGGCAGCTGGCATGTATGTGGTACTCATGAACACACTCAGGTGAACCCTAGAGCTTAACTCAACTGTGAGAGCAGAGCATAATGGTGCACACCTCTACTCCGGACACTGCAGAGGCAGAGGCAGAAGGATTGTCAAAAGTTCTACGCTAGCCTAGTCTCTATAGCCAGTTCCACTATCTTACCTGTCTTACACACACACACACAGAGAGGGGGGGGGGGGGGAAGCTGGTGGACATAAAAGATCACTGTAAATAAATTATATGTATGTGACTTATCTCTGCATTCAGTGCAAGAGCTCAAAGCCAGATTACCTGGATTTTGAAAATGAGGTTCATTAAGTATAGGTCCTCTCTCCCTTTCTCCCACCCCCGCCACCGTTTTTTCTTCTTCTTTTTTTTTAAAACAGGGTTTCTCTGTGTAACAGCCCTGACTCCCACAACACTCCAGGAAAAAGAGGCAGCAGGAATATTCCAACTAGTTAAAGACATTTAAGGAAAAGCATGACTATTAATTCTCAAAGACCCATGAGTCTCTAATTCTCCAGCTTCTAATTCTCACTACCACCTCACCTTATCTGTCTGCTTTACTCAAATGCCAGTGAGCTAGTGCAGTGATGCACTAACACTAGCATCAACACAGTTGAAGGGAGGAGCAAGATCATCCTCGATACACATTGAGTGCAAGGCCAACCTGGGTTACCTGAGACTCTGTCTCAAAAAAAAGCACAAAATAAATTAATATATATTAAAACATAAAATAAAATATGCCAGTGATGCCTTCTACTTTTGGCAATTCTCATCACCTAACACACCTAAAATTATAGTTGGAGCGGCAGGCTGCTTCCCAGCTGCCTGGCTAGCTTATGCCCTGAAATAACAGCACACAAATTGTATTCTTTTAAACACTGCTTGGCCCACTAGCTCTAGCCTCTTATTGGCTAATTCTCACATCTTGCTTTAACCCATATTTAGTAATCTGTGTAGCACCACAAGGTGGTGTCTTACCAGGAGAGATCTTAACCTGCATCTGTCTCGGAGAGGAGAGGCATGGCGTCTGACTGAGGCGTCTGCCTGACTCTGCTTTCTTTCTCCCACAATTCTGTTCTGTCTATTCCACCTACCTATGTTCTGACCTATCAAAGGGCCAAGGCAGTTTCTTTATTAACCAATGAAAGTAACACATGACAGATGACCCTCCTCCATCATAAAATGATTTAGAAACTTCAACACTTAGCAAATTCGGTAAATCAAAAATAGTCAATTTGGGTGTTGGAGAGACAGCTGGGTTAAAAGCACTAGCTGCTCTTGCTGAGGACCTAGGTTTGGCCCCCAGCATCAACACAGAGGCTTACAACTATCTGTAACTTCAGTTCTAGGGAATCTGACACCCTTTTCCTCTGTAGGCACCCACGCATGTAAACAGTATACTTTCATACAGGCAGGCAAAAACTAATACATCTAAGATAAATGAGAATATCTTTACAATAGTAAATTTGGTAAGTGAATAAATCTGGAAAGGCCCATTTAAATTAATCATACAAAATATAACTTTAAAATTAAAATGTCATGTTTCTTAACCAACGCACTTTTCCATCAAGCATAGTCTATCTACTCCACCCTCCTCACTGCTCTCTAAGAGACGGTAAGAGAAAGACAGCAGGACGCGTGTGATGCACTGCTCTGGAAGCAAAGTTTTAAGGCTGTTTTTTAATCTGGCACAAAACCGTTTAGTCTCTTCTCTATTTCTCTTCTTAAACTTACCTTCCCATAACAATAGCTTTCCTAACAGCAGAGAATTCACTGTCTACTAGACCATTGTGTGGGGGGGTCGTCTTGTGGGGTGACAATGTGACCTTTGCTGAACAGTTTCCATCAATGAACAATTTCACTGCCATTTGGTGAGTGGGGTGATGACAACTTTAGCGCTTTCTATTGTCTTATCTTCTGAAATTGTTGCTTAGTTGGCTTTTGGGCGGTGGGGAAGGGCACTTGATGTGAACAGAACTGAATGAACGACTAACCACGATCCACCAGGATCTGCCAAACATCCCCCCTTGACGACGCACCCATTTCCATTCTCTACTCTTGGAGCTGTGACTGAACCACTACCGTGGACTCCATCAGACGGTACTCTTTTTCAAATCCTCTCTTCATTTGTCACCAAGTAGCTTTACCCTAGCCACCTTCAAAACCCAGAGCAAATTCTTCCTCCTGAATGGAACATCACATGAGCATCAACAGAACAGTCTTCCACATTTTCCGACTCACTTTCCATTCATTCAGGACCAAGCTATTTCCTAAATTCAGTTCCCAAGATTTTCCTCAGTACTATGTCCACAATGATCCCAGGAACATTTGTTATTAACTAGTCACAGATTCTATCCAAAAGCCAAAGTTGTAATAGTTTTTAAAACTTCACTCAATTTGATACTAAAGGCAATAAATTGCATAAAATCAAGGATCCTTCTACGTAAATAATCAATGCTTTCATCTTTCTTCAGATGATAGAGGTTGTGGTAGAGAAATTTATAACTTTAATTTTTTTAGTTCAGTACAAGTTTTCACCTGGATATCAAAGGTTCAACAGCCCTGGGGCTGAAGAAATGAGTCAGCAATTACAAGTGCTTAGAGCTCTTGCAGAGGATGGGTCAGTTCCCAGCATCCACATCCAATGGCTCACAACCACATGTAACTCCAGTTCTAAGGAATCCAACGTCCTTTGACCCTGTGATGGCTATTCCTGGTTGTTAACTGTAGTAATGAGAGCTGCAGGCCCGCCACTTCCCACCCGTCTAGCTTTACCCGAAATAATTACACGGAAACTGTATTCTTTTAAACACTGCCTGGCCCATTAGCTCTAGCCTCTTATTGGCTAACTCTCACATCTTGCTTAACCCATTTCTAATAATCTGTGTAGCACCACAAGGTGGTGGCTTACCGGGAGAGATTCAGCATGTCTGACCTGGTGGCTGGCTTCATGGCGACTGACCTAGAGAGGAGAGGCATGGCGATTGCCTCACTTCCCTCTTCCTCCCAGCATTCTGTTCCATCTACTCCACCCACCCAAGGGCTGGCCTATCAAATGGCCAAGGCAGTTTCTTTATTAACCAATGAAATCAACACAAAACAGAGGACCCACCTACATCAGTTAACTACATCTAGAATTAACTAAAATCCAAGTGGCCATGTATACCTATAGGGAATTTTTTTTCTTAATTAAATAATTTGAAGTGGGAAGATCATTTTTAACCCAGATCTTTTGAGATGGGAAGATACCTTTAATCTGGGCCACACCTTCTGCTGGCAGCTTTTATAAAGAACATGAAAAGGGAAGTTTGCCTGCTTGCTTTCACTCTCACTGAAAACTGAATTCTTTTTTTTTTTTTTTTTTTTTTTGGTTTTTCGAGACAGGGTTTCTCTGTAGCTTTGGAGCCTGTCCTGGAACTAGCTCTTGTAGACCAGGCTGGCCTCGAACTCACAGAGATCCGCCTGCCTCTGCCTCCCGAGTGCTGGGATTAAAGGCGTGCGCCACCGCCGCCCGGCGTGAAAACTGAATTCTTCCACTGGCATTACAGCCTGCTTCTTTGAGATTCTGGCATATACTAAAGACCAGCCAAAATATCCAGCCTTGTGGACTGAACAACTACTGGATTCTTGGACATTCCATTAATAGACAACTATTGTTGGACTAGCTGGACCATAGCCTGTAAACCATTCTAATAAATATCCTTTAGGTAGGTAGGTGGGTAGGAAGGAAGGAAGGAAGGAAGGAAGGAAGGAAGGAAGGAAGGAAGGAAGGAAGGAAGGAAAGAAACAAGGAAGGAAGGACTGAGTTATCCCACGCCCCTAAAGCCCCCACACTAACATCAACAGAAGAAAAGAAATAACCTTTGTAGTCAATCAACTCCACATTATAGAAGATCCTTTACAGTTTCATCTTATTTCAATTCTGGAATCAGGTTAGGTCTTAGAACAGTTATGGGCATACTGCAAACTAAACTCCCATTTCACAATTTCTCAGAATATGAAACACTTCCTTACCTTTAACAGCTGGGTTCATGTTTCCAAGTGTCCCACAACTTCCCAACTAGTTACAACCATCTTCACTAATGAAGGTGATAAACAAAAGACAATATAAAAGGAAACGACAAAGAAAATGAAAGAAAATGTGTGTGTGGGGGGGTGAAAAAACAATAAATGAATTTTGATATAAAATATTCTCTTAAAAGCTGAAAATACTGCTGACACAATTCTACTGATATTATTCTATGATGAGTATGTGACAATAGGATGATTCATATGTTGATACCTTAACTATTTGCTTGTTGAGCATGAAGAATGTGCTGCCTGTTTGGTTGTCTCTGTATGGCACTGAGCGCACAGACCAACCAATACAACTGGCAATGGAGCTTATGAATAAACTATTCTCTATGAAGGTAATAATACCCATGCTCCAGAGGAGGAAACATTTCCAAAGTAGCCACAAAGTTCTACTGCTTTTCACAGCCCCGTCGTCTTCCCACTAGTCATTCTACCCCTTAAGCTAATAATCCTCCCTCTGCTTTAACCATGGTCACAGTGAATGGAGAGGATAGTTAAGTCATTAACAGAGATATGAATATAAGAATCTCTTACATGTTGGTATTACAGTGCAAGAAATGTTTTGTAGAGCAGATTTGTGGTATAATTTACCACCTGTCCTCTGCCATCTTCTGTCTAACCCATCTCTATACACACCTCCTGCAATAACATAAAGTAAACAACAGAGCCCGAAGGCTGAAAAACCTTGTTCATAACTGATTCCGCCACAAGATGCCTCTTTCATGCTGCTGATTTCATACATTTTAGTATGTTTGGTTTTGGTTTTTGGTTTTATGTAACTGAGATAAGATATGCCCTGAATTCCTGATTCTACATTTATCAAATTCTATCTGGGATGGTAAGCAGGTGTCTATAAGCTCAACTCCGTTATGTGTTTTTAAATATAATTATTTAAAGATTTTACATGTATGGGTATTTTGTCTGCATGAGTACATGTGCATCATGTGTGTGCAATGCCTAAAGTCCAGAAGAGGGCACTGGATTCCCTAGAACTGGAGTTAGACAGTTGTGAGCAGTAGGAACCAAAACCCAAGTCCTCTGGAGGAGCTGTAAGTGTTCTTAACTGCTGAGTTATCTCTCTAGCCCCTAATTTCCATTTTTTCCTTGTGTGTGGTGTACAAGCCTGTAGAGACCAGAATAGGGTTATAGTAGATATTATTTGTGTTCTAATAAATAAAACTTGTCTGAAGACCAATGCAAAGCAGCCAGACTAGTGAGCCATACAGTGGTAGCACACACCTTTAATTCCAGCAGCCACACTAGTTAGCCACAGGGGTTGGGCAGTGGTGGTGCACAGCTTTAACCCCAGCACTAGAGAGGACTATAAGGCAGGATGAGACAGGAACTCGCTCTCGATCAGTCTAAAGATTTAAAAGAGGTAAGAGCTCTTCAGTGGCTCGGCTGCTTTGCTTTTTTGATCTTTAGGTTGAACCCCAATATCTGCCTCTGGGTTTTTATTACTCGTGCTACATAGAGTGTCAAATCCCCTGGAGTTGGAGTTACTGATGATTATAGCCACCTTGGGTCCTCTGCAAAAATAGCAAGTGCTCTTAACCTCTGAGCCCCTTAATCATGTTTTGTTGTTGTTTTTGTTTTTTTGAGACAGGGTTTCTCTGCGTAGCCCTGAATGTACTGGAACTTTTTAAACCAGGGTGGCCTCAGAACTCACTGATATCCACCTGCCTCTGCCTCCCAAGTACTGGGATTAAAAGCGTGTGGCAAGCCGGGCGGTGGTGGCGCACGCCTTTAATCCCAGCACTCGGGAGGCAGAGGCAGGCGGATCTCTGTGAGTTCGAGGCCAGCCTGGTCTACAAGAGCTAGTTCCAGGACAGGCTCTAGAAACTACAGGGAAACCCTGTCTCGAAAAACCAAAAAAAAAAAAAAAAAAAAAAAAAAAAAAAAAAAAAAAAAAAAAAAAAAAAAAAAAAAAAAGCGTGTGGCACTACTGTCCGGCCTCGATCATGTATTTTTTTTATATTTATTTATTATGTATACAATAATCTGTCTGTGTATATGCCTATAGGCCAGAAGAGGGCACCAGACCCCATTACAGATGGTTGTGAGCCACCATGTGGTTGGTGGGAATTGAACTCAGGGCCTTTGGAAGAGCAGGCAATGCTCTTAACCTCTGAGCCATCTCTCCAGCCCCCGATCACGTATTTTTGACTGATCGTTTCCACCTAATCATTAGCAAGAAAAGAAAAATATAAAAGTTTGTATAAATCTAGAAATTTACAAAATGCTTAATGACTACAGTTCCTTGTGAAATTCAAGATTTAGGGAATTAACATTAAATTAAAACAAAACTGTTTCTAACTGCTATAACCCTCACACTGTGCCTCCTAACGCCCATAACCCATTAGAATCCCCTGTGGATCTTTTCCAATTGCCACTAGGCAGCCTTTCCAAGGAAGACGTTCTATAGGAGACATGAGATCTCTAAGAAAAGCAACAAAATCAGGTGCAGTCCTACTACGTCCCCACACCTGTGTGTGTGTAAGGATCTGCAATAACTGATAGCAGTTCTGAAATATCTAGAAGAGAAAATCGGATGGATGTAGAATGAAGGAGGAGAACTACTTTTCACTAAGACAGCCTACTGAACTAACACTTGCCTATGCACTGCTTATTAAAAAAAAAAAAAGAAGGGGTGGGAGATAAGTATGTGAAGTGCTTAACATGCAAGCACGAGGACTGGAGTTAGATACCACCACCCCAAGAACCCAGGTTTACAAAAAAGGCTAGGCACCATGGCACACACTGTAATTCCAGTGCTGAGGGGTGGAGACAGCCACCCTAGGGCTCACTGACCAGCCAGTCTAGTTGAACTGGCAAGCTCCGGTGAGAGAGCCTGTCTTAAAAAATAAGAAAAGGAAGGGTTGAGAATGATACCCAACATCAACAACAGGCACAAACACACAGAGAGACATACACGAACATGTATTCACACATACATACATACAGAAAACCACATTCCTAAGCCCCACCTTCAATCTACAGGGGACAGTTAATTGGTAGGCCAATAATCTTTATTCTTAACAAGGTCCCTAGGTGATTCTTTTGCAGCCAGTTTGGCAGGGAATGGCACTGGGGGACTATTAATCTAAAACTCTACCAGAGTGGTTAGTACAATGTCTATTCACAACCACTTTCTATGAAAACTGTAACTATAATTAAACTTTAGGCTCCATACAGCTAATATTTTTTATATATAATTCAGCATTCCCTACTCAGATCTATCTACACAGGCCCCACAGTCAATCCCTACAAAATATGTATCAACTGAAACAAAGCAGACATGTTAAATAGATTAGGAGGTGCTAGGCTAGACTACCATCCTAGATCAAGTTTAAAAATGCACTGAGCTAGGTATGACAGTATACACCTGGAGAGATGGCTTAATAGAAGCATGCTGCTCTTTCCACGTTCAGTTCTGAGCACCCACACTGGACTGTTTACAACCACCTGTAACTCCAACTCCAGAGAAACCTCACCCCCTCTCTTGGTCTCCTTGAGCACATACATATATATCATACAGATACAGAAATACACATATATCTATTTAATAAGTAAGTCTCTTTTTTTTTGAGACAGGGTTTCCCTGTAGTTTCTAGAGCCTGTCCTGGATCTAGCTCTTGTAGACCAGGCTGGCCTCGAACTCAGAGATCCACCTGCCTCTGCCTCCCGAGTGCTGGGATTAAAAGTAAGTCTTTTTTAAGATTAAAATTTAGGCTAGTTAATACTAAAGTTCACATAGAAAATTAAATCTGTAAGGAACAGTCCATTGAAGACAAAGAACTATGAGGACAAGTTTGGCCTTAGCAGTCTTTAAAACATACTATTAAAAGCCCTTATAATTTGAACAGTTTTTTGCTGGTCCAGAAACAAACAGAACAGTGGAATAGGATGTATAGAAAAAGAATCAAGGGGCTGGGGAGATGGCTCAGAGGTTAAGAGCACTGGCTGCTCTTCCAGAAGTCCTGAGTTCAATTCCCAGCAACCACATGGTGGCTCACAACCATCTGTAATGAGATCTGGCACCCTCTTCTGGCATGCAGGCATACATGGAGGCAGAATGCTGTATACATAATAAATAAATAAGAATCAACCATACATGAAATTTTCAGCCATATACATTGATTGGCAAGGATTTGGGCATTTCAAACCACTGAGGTCAATATGAACTTTCTAAAAGATCTATTTGTATATTATTTGTATATAATATTTGTATATTATTTACTTGTTTGTTTGTTTTATGGGTATGTGTGAGTGTATGTATGTATGTATGTATGTATGTTTGTTTGTTTACCACATGCATGCCTGGTGTCCATAGAGGCCAGGAGAGGGCATCAGATCTCCTGGAATTACAGGCAGTTGTAAGATGCCACAGTGGGGGCTGGGAACTAAACGCTGGTCCTCTGCAAGAAAGGCAAGTACTCTTAATCACTGGACCCATGTCTCCAGCCCCAATATGGATTTCTTAAAGCTTTGTTTTCATTATTTTTAATTATTATTTGTAGGTGTGAGTGTGTGCATGTGAATACAGGTGCCTGTGGGGGCCAGAGGTATTAGAATTCCTAGAGCCAAAATTATAATGGTTGTGAGCTGCTTGACATGGGGGCTTGGAACAGAGCTTGGGCCCTCTGGGCAGCAAGTGATCTTAAGAGCTGAGCCATCTCTCTACTCTCCCAATATGGAGTTTTAAATTAACAATTTAGAAAAAAATTAAATTATAGTATAATTTTATACTATTGATACCAAATATGCTTGGGGCATACCACAGACTATTTTTTATTAAAAAAGAAAATCTGAATGCTTAAAAAAATTGAACTAGGGGCTGGAGAGATGGCTCAGAGGTTAAGAGTATTGCCTGTTCTTCCAAGGGTCCAGAGTTCAATTCCCAGCAACCACATGGTGGCTCACAACCATCTATAAAGGGGTCTGGTGCCCTCTTCTGGCCTGCAGGCATACACACAGACAGAATGTTGTATCCATAATAAATAAATATAAAAAAATTGAACTATACAGTATTAGAAAAGAAAAAGTAAAAATTCTTTAACCTTGGATAGAAAAAGGATAACTCAAACTCCAGAGCCAATTAAGAGAAAAGATTGTAACTACATAACTTAAACCTATGTTTTCGTAGCTCGAAAAATCACCATAACCAAGCACCAGACAGCTGAACACAGGAAGAGGCTATTCATAACTGCCACACAGGACTAATACCCCTAACATACCAAGAGATCTTAAAAGCAGGCAGAGGCCAGGCATGGAGGCACATACTTGTACTCTGATAGTCAGGATGATCTCAGTTCAAAGTCACTCTGGGCTAAATAGAGTTTTAAACTAGTCTGGGCTACACAGTGAGACCCATACACAATGCTGATGATCACTAGGAAGGAGTGAAGCAGTACTAATAAACAATGTACGCATTATTTTCTTGGGGATAGGAGTGATGGTCGTGGTAGTATAGCATTGAGGATTGAACTCAGAGCCCACCTTAGTCGCTTTAAAAATTTTGTTGTTTTGAGAAGAATCTGACTCAGTTGCTCAGACTGGCAACCTTGATCCTGCTTCTGCCTCCCAAGTAGCTGAGATTACAGCTGTGACTCCATTTACCATTACTGACAATCTAACTAAAGAAATATCTCCAACAACATAAAAACATACATATGCACAAGGTTGTTACTGTAGTAGTGTTAGTTAAAAAAACACTGTGAAAAACTTAAATGCCCACGTACAACAAAGAAGTAGAAAAAGAACCAAACGATCCACATAAATGAGTTACGTGGTCACAGAGATTTAAAAAATAAAAAAGAAACCCCCTTCAAACTAAACATGGAAACTTACACTGCAAAGAAAAGAAAAAGAAAGAATGAATGAATGAAAGAAAAAAAGCCAAAGAACAAAAGAACATGCACAGTATGTACAAGACTCTGGCTTGATTCCAAGCGTGTCAAAAATAAAATGAAACAGGGCTGTAAAGGTGACTCGTGTCAAGGCCTCAAAAGCCTGACCAACTGAGTTCAATCCCTGGAACCCACATAGTGGAAGGAAGAGAACCAATACCACAAGTCATCGGATCTCTGCAGGCATGCTTACACACACCAGGGCTGGAGATGTTGCCCATTGGTAGACAATAATGGGTTTTGAATTTGTGAAGCCCTAAGTTCATTCCTCATCACAAGCATGCATGAATACAAGAAAGCACATCTTGCATATCACATGCAAAAAAGATAAACCAGGGTTAGTGACACAGCTCAGTTAATAGAATGCTTGCCTGGTATGTGCAAAGCCCTGGGTTCAATCTCCAGCACCACCTAAACCAGGTGTGGTGCAGGTGGAGCTAGACAGAACAAAAGTTCAAAGCCATCTTCAGCTACATAGTAAGTCTGAGGTCAAACTAGGACACATGAAACCTTCTCTTTAAAAAATGAGGTTGAAATGTGGCTCATCAGTTAATAACACTTGATACTCTTGCAGAAGACATGAGTTCAGTTCCCAACACCCACATAATAGCTCACAACTGTTTACTCCAGTTCAGGGTAGAGGGGACCACAATGTCCCTTTTGGCTTCCAAGGGACCAGGCATGCAAATACATACACATAGGCAAAACACTCATACATATCATATACATAAAGTATAAAAAAAACCCTTTATAACCAATTTTAATATCCTAGGGCTGGGAGTGATAGCATATACACATTGGAGGGTTGGGGTGGAGCTCACTATGTATCCTTGGTTGGGATTGAACTAATAGAGTCCACCTGTCTCAGTTTCCCAATTACTGAGATCAGAGATGGATCTCCATGAGTTCAAGGCCAGCCTGGACTACACAGTGAGACCCTGTCTCAAAGGAAAACACAAAACAAAGTGACTTCTTACAAGGGTGGCTAGGAAAGGATTAGAAAGGAGAAAGAAATGAAAGAGTTAGCAATATTTCTGAGTTTATCTCTCATATAACTCTGACTTCTCAGGACCTTTTAGTAATGTTTTCCATGGGGCTGGAGAGATGGCTCAACGGTTAAAAAGACAGGCTGTTATCCCCAGAGGTCCTGAGTTCAATTCCCAGCAACCACATGGTGGCTTACAACAAATGAGATCTGGTGTCCCCTTCTGACATGCAGGCATACATGCAGACAGAACACTGTATACATAATAAATAAAAAAAAATCTTAAAAAAATTTACATGACTAAAAAAAATAAAAATAAAGCTATACAATATTTTTCACTACATGTTGTGAAGCTAAAGGCAACTATATAAAAAAATGCAACCTAGCAAATATCTCACAGAGAAATCCTGTCTCAAAATACACACACACACACACACACACACACACACACACACACAAAGTTGTAGATAAGAACTGAGCTTCCCACTATTGGACAAAAAAAAAATTAAGACTGGAACAGGAAAAAAACTAAAAGGAGTCCTGTGCTGTTAGTCTATAAAGCGCCACCCCGAAAACTTGTGGTCTTTATTGTATATAGGCAGGCAGGTCTAGAAATAGAGGTTCACATATGTGGATGATGTTGTATTTCCTAGTTATGTCCACGAGAAAGCCTAGACATACTGTCAAGTCTACAGCCAAACAGGCCTTGATTTCTAAACATTATTCTCCATAAAAATGGGACCAGGGTACTGGCCATGGTGGCACTCAGCTTTACTTCCTGCATGGGGAAGCAGAGGCAGGCTGTCACAAAACACTAAAAATAAAAAAAAAATAAAAAAAAATTTTAAAAAGGAGGGGGGTAAGAGGGGAGACCAGGGATTACACAGAAACATAAAAATCATAAATCAGCATTAAATCTAAATCACACTATATTGGATATAGAAGGTGAGCTATCTTTAATAGAAAAGTAACGATGACTACAGAAATAAAAGGCAGTGTCTATAAAGAACTATAAAGCCTTAACAGCCAGACTGTAGAGCAGCACCCACCAGCTGTTCAAAAACTGTGCAAACAATCCAAGTTTCTGTGCCTGAAATTACCAAAGCTCTTGTTGGCAGACTCCTGTACACCTGTTCTGCCCTGTCTCAAGTCCTCCATTTCACTTCGAAAAGAAAAGGAGCAGAAAACTCAATTTAACCCCAGAACACTGGAGACTAAAGAGTAAACAAGCAGAAGCCAGCCCCACGCTAATAGTTAAAACAAACCCAATAGGGTTAATGAGAAAAGTCTATCTATCTCCCCTATGACTAAACTGTCCTATCAAGGAAAGGAGTTGCCCTGGCACTCAGAAGGCTACAGCAGAAAGATCATGACAAGCACAGCAACACCTTGTCCCACTCCCACCCAAAATGAAGTAAAAAAAATCAAAAAGTGGCCAAAAAGTCCAGTAATTTGGCTTTTGTCCTCTTATGGGGAGATAAACCCTCACTTAGGTTTATATTAAACCAAGACTTCATCATTAAGATAGTGTCTACATAACAATTTTTAAAAACAATTCCAATCCCTATTTTGTGAGAGGAGGCACTTAGGGAGTAGGAGCTGAGACAAAGTCTAACGTGGCCAGGCTAGCCTTGAATTTAATGCCTGGTGATAGAATTATAGGTGTAAGCCACCATACCCATATCCCCAACCCCTAATTTTCTTTTTGGTGTTTTTTTTTTGGGGGGGGGAGGGGGTAGAGACAGGGTCTCATTATGTAGCTTAGGCTAGCCTGCAACCAGGCTGACCTTGAACTCAGAAATTCACCTACCTCTGGCAACTCCTATTTAAAAAAAAAAAAATTTAAAAGCTAAATATTCTCCAAAAAGAAATTAATTTATAAAAACTAAAAGCAGAGTTAAATGAGGAAAGCTTCCAATATTTTGTTAATAGTCTGTCCCCAAGACATTTACAATTTTAACATATTTCACTTAAAAATATTTTTTTTATTTGTGTGTGTGTGTGTGTCTGCATGCAAGTGTGTAGGGATGCCCAGAAGTCAAACCCTTGGAGTTAGAGTTATTAGACAGCTGTAAGCCATACAACACAGCTACTAGGAACCTAACGTGTCTCCTTCAAGAGCATGAGCTCTTTACCACTAGAGCCATCTCAATCTTTTCTTAAAAGAATCAAGAAAGGGGCAGGAAAAATGGCTCAGAGATTAACAGCAGTGGCTGCTCTTTCCAGAGGTCCTGAGTTCAATTCCCAGAAACCATATGGTGGCTCACAACCATCTATGAGGTCTGGTGACCTCTTCTAGGCAAAACACTGCACACATAATAAATAAATGAATGTATGAATGAATGAATGAATGAACGAATGACAAGCAAGTAAGTGAAAGAAAGAATCTGGTGGTGCAGGCATACATTTAGGCAGCACACTGTACACATGGATGGATGGGTGGGTGGGTGGGTGGGTGGGTGGGTGGATGGATGGATGGGTGGGTGGGTGGATGGATGGATGGGTGGGTGGGTGGACAGAAGGAAGAGAGATAAAGAGATAGAGATAAAGAGAGAAATGCAAGAATCAAGAAAGTAAGATGCCTACAGGTATCTCCCTCTGGAATGTGTGTGTATTCCATCACCAGCAGAGACAAACCTGCTCCTGGACTATCCACAGCCACAGAGACAACCTAGGACTGCTAGTGACCCAGAGCTATGTGAGATCAGATACTATTTCACCTTGTTGTACAATCGTGGGAAGGTAATTTAACTCTCTATCCCTTGGATTCCTAAAGTGCAAAATGGGGGACAATAATAACACTTATCCAAGGTGTGAGAATTAGATGGGTTAAAGGTCTACTGTAATCAAACTGCGAATAGGACTGATTAAAACCATCCAGTATGTTTCTGGTGAATTCCTGAGGCTCTGTATAACATGAGAACTGCTCATTCAACCATATTACCCAATAAAATTCTTCTATTCTCATGTACAAAGTTCTCCATTCAACATCAAGGGGAAAAATAATCTAAGACATTTATTATTAAATAATAATAAAAGACAAAAATAATATAAGACTCAGGAGGCTAAGGCAGGAAGATCACAAGTACAAGGTTTGTCTAGGTTACAAAAAAAAAAATTCAGGGCTAGCACAGGCAACTTAGTGAGACCCTGTCTCAAAAAGTAAAGAGGGCTGGGGATATAGATTATGGTAAAGACTTGCCTTGCATGGCCAAGGCCTTAGGTTCAGTCCCCAGTATCCTTCCCTCCCTCCCCCCCCCCTCACACACACACACACACAAAACACTCATATATTACTCAAACTGACTCAACCATGTAAAGCATGCTATTTATTATTACAAGAGCCTTAGTAGTCTCCCTAGCTTTACCTTCACCCACCTCCAGTCTATTTTGATGTACAAGCAGAATCATTCTCCTCCAGAGCAGGGAATCAAATGCAGGGATCCTCAGATATGCCCAAGACCAAGAATAATCCTTATAAAAGGTTGTCAACTTCCTCGATACCTCAATCCAAAGCAAACCATTTGTTTAAAAGTAAAATCAAAGCCAGGCAGTAGTGGCGCATGCCTTTAATCCCAGTGCTCAGGAGACAGAGGCAGATGGATCTCTGCTGAGTTCGAGGCCAGGCTGGTCTACAGGAGTTTCAGGACTTCAGGACAGTTAGGGCTACACAGGAAAACCATGTATTAAAAAGACAAAACAAACAAAAACAAAAGTAAAATTCAAAGTACTAGACCTGCCTACAAAACCAGGCAGTGATCTCTTCTACTCTCCAAACGGGTATTCTGACTCTTCCTAGATTTCGCAGGGTCCACACTCAGGATATTGATTGGATTCCTTCCCTCTGAATCAGCACTTAGTCAGTGTCATGGACACAAGGCTTTCCACATCACAGGGAAGCAGCATTACCAACAACCTGAATGTTATTTGTCACCTGCCAAACTGGACAATTCTTCACTTTAAAAACATTTTGTTGTACTTTTGTTTGAGGACAGAGTTTCACGATTTGCCCTGACTGGACTGGAACTTGATATGTAGACCAGTTGGCCTACAACACACAGAGCTCTGCCCGCCTGTGCCTCTCAAGTGCTGGGATTAAAAGCAGAATTTATTTCATTTCTACCTTTTTACATTCAACTCTATATCTGTGAGTTTCGTCCATGTTGTATTCTTTTTATTGCTGAAGTGTTATTCTACTTTATTAAAATACAAAATTCGTGCAATTTACTGTTAATATTTGGGTTGTTTTAGTTTGAGGACAGTTAAAAACCATTTTTTGCATACTATTTTTTGGTAAGGATTTTTTTTATCTTTTTGTTTTGTTTTTAGACAGTTTCATTAAGTAGACTGGACTAGTCTCAAATTTGTGTTCCCCTATTATCTATTAAGCCCAAGGCTTTTTTAAGTAATATTCACTTATTTACAAATTGCCAAAGTTGTTTGTTCGATAAAGAAAGTAACACTTTATATTGTCAAAGACACAGGGAACTAAAACGGGCACTGGTGAAGAAAAAACTGAGTAACATTTCAGAATACAACCTGGCAAAGACATTTCAAAAAACAACTGTGCCTTCTAACATCAATTTTTTTCAAGGAATTTCTTACTGAATACTTAGCATAAGCCAGGTTGTCTATTTGAGTTAATCTAAGGAAACAGAAATATCCACAAAATTTTGGTTAAAAAGAGTATAAATCGTATCACCATTAATAAATGCAAGTAGTAAAAAAGTAATAACAACAGGAAAATTACTTTCAAATGTTATGATTCTGTGGAATTAAACACTACATGGCAAAAAATACTATACAGCCACTAAAAAAATTTCAAATAGCATTAAAAATATGACAAAAATTACACACTAGTTAAAAATGTAACAATACATAAAACAAATTCCAATTTTGTTTTTAAAAAAATCATACCTCAAACATTAAATACTAGTTATCCATGAAAGATAGGGACTCTCAAATTATTTATATTTCTCTATGCTTTTTAATTTCCCGTAATACACTGCTCTTGTAAAATCTAAAGAATTATAAAGATATATAAGCGATTATAAAGATATATAAGCGTTTAATTCTAAACAAGACACACCATTTTGGTACAACTGACCCAGAACAATGATGTAGTTTTCGTGGGATGCTTTCAAAGCATTATTAAAGTCATGGAGCAGCCCCAGGAGGACTTCCATCAGGACTGCAGGAAGAGCCTATCTTTAAATTTGAAAGAAATTCCCTAGGAAAACCCTGCCCATCTCTCAGCTCACTGACCCCAGGGTATCTATTATACATTACAGCCTGATAGTTAAGCATCCTCTTATTCTCTCCCTTGCAAAAAGGCTTGGGCTGGCTAAGGGATGGGAACTCCTGAACCAAGGATGCATCAAAGCTCAACGGTCTCAACCTGAGAGGAAGCTGTTCTAGTCGCCTTGCAGCCTAGCTGCATCAAGGAAGGCCCTTGCTTCTTTGTCAGAAGAAATAAAGACAACTTTTGGGGTCCCCAGACAATAGATATGCCTGGTAAAGCTGCTTGCCATGCAAGCCTGACAGTCTGAGTCCCACCCCTAGAACACACACATCATAACACACAATAACAACACATTTTAGAAGAGATAAAGAAAAATAGAAAGAAATCACCCATGTAAAGACTCTTTATCTTCCTCCCTCTTCAGATGGACCATTTTTGGAAACCTGAGGGTTCTTTAGGGACCAATTCTCATGTACAGAAATGCTCAGTAATTAATACGTAAGTAACACTTCACTGTGTTTAAAAATGACTAATTAGAATAAATATCAATCATAGGAAAGGCAAATATATTCTAAATTATCAGTATTTAAAAATTAGACTTACTAAAAAGATACCACTTTTAAGGGATGTGGCAGTATGAATAACTTTTTTAGTTAGTCATGTGAACCACTTTAACGTATCGAAAGATTAGTGGTCACCTGAGTCACCTCCACAGATGAGATTCCACATATGTGTGACAATGAGAAGATACTTGCCCTCTTTATTGCCTCTTCAACTCCTGTTTGCAAATTGGTACTTAAATGTGTAACATAAATGGTTAGGAAACACCTTAGGTTTATCATGCTCTAGCATTAAGACACCTAATTTAAGACCAAAAAGTGCAGCTGGACATGGTGGTACATGGTTTTAGTCCCAACATTCAGGAGGCAGAAGCAGGCAGATCTCCAAGTTGGAGGCCTGATCTATGATGCCTCCAGAATAGCCAGGTCTATACAGAGACTCGCTGTCTCAAAAAACTGGCGTGTGTGTATGTGTGTGTGTGTGTTTGTGTGTGTATGTGTGGTGGGTGTGTGTGAGTGCTTGCACACTTGCAGCACAAGCATGAGCACCTGAGGTCGACTCCCCAGCACACACCTTACAATAACATTAGCTTTAATAACTTCAAATCTATAACTTATTAAGCTATCAGATCCATGAATTACACAACGGGGCATATTTTCCATCAAATCATCCCCTGGAAACTTCAACCTTTCAGAAATTGAAACTAATTCTTTTTAGAATTTAATGTTGGATAGTCTTCTCTGGTTGCTTGAAATGTTGTAGAAGTGGAGAATGTAGGCATAGATAGACTCAGTAAGGTCTGATACCTACAAATTTCACCTTTGTGAATAATCAAAATATAGGAAAACATTTATTAAGAGGCCTGACAATACCCTTCACCTTTTGTCAGACTGCTCGAGTTTGCCTTTACACAAAAATGAGTACGTTACCCTTCTTTTAAAGAGGCAATTTTGTGTGTGCTATCTATTGTTAGGGACACCTAACTTTAAAACTCAGTAAATTTAACTGTACTTGAAAATTAAGTCAAACTCTACCTAGTAGTTAGTCATCACCACTGAAAAGAACCCTGTAACATCAACGGTTTTCTCTCCCAAGACCAGTAGAGGGAGACTAACGCATCTGGCCTGGTGGTGCAATGTTTCTGTAAAATTGGGGAGGGGGAGCGGGGGTTGTATTTAAATGCCCTCCTGTCAATCAAAGGATACTTCCTACAACCACAGTCACCATATCAGCGATAACTCCCAAGCGGGCTGTTGTCAAGATACAACATCCTACGGCGCCCAGAAAACCTGCCTCACCTAAAGGTGACCGCAGGCTTTGCCACAACACCCAAATAAGGACTTTGGGAGCCCAACCCCAACTAGTTTCTTTGTTTAAATGCCTGCGAATCCCTCCCACGCCGGAGTCAAGAGGCTGTGGCGCCGCCCTTTATTAGCCTCACACTTTGATTACAAAACACACGAGTCGGCGGCCTGGCTGCGGAGGCGGCCCGAGCTCTCCCGAAACGTCAAACCCGCGGCGCGGCGGCGGCGTCCGAGGGCAGCGTCCGCCACCGCACCGCCCCAAAGTTGGCTGGCCCCGGCGCCCGGGCCACCGCTGCGGGCCGTCCCGGTGTCGCCGGAGACCGCACTCAATGTAAAGTTTGAGGTGCGACGCCACGGCGACGCCGGGGAGGATCTGCGGCGACGTGCCCCGACCCGGGTCGCCCGCCCCCCGGCCGCAGGGGGGTGTGTTGCGGGCTGGGCCGGCGGCCAGGCAAACTGCGCCGTGACGGGGCCCCGCACCTCGCGAGCGGCGAGTGCCTCCTCATCTGTTGCTCTGTTTACTCGCCGCCCCGCGCCGTAGTCCCGCCGCCCCGTCCCGCCGCCCGAGGAAGTTTGATAAAGAGAGAAGGGGGCGCGACGGGACCCGCGGCGGGGGCGACGCGCGGCCGGACCGAGCGGCGGCCGCCCGGAAGCGGAGCAGGCGCGGCAGCAGGCGAGGGCAGGCGCGGGGCGGCGGGAGCCCGGGACACTGCGCCCGGCGGCAGCCAGGGCAGTGGGGGGCGATGAGCTGCGGGCCTGCCTGCGCTCCGCCGTCACCAGAGCCGCGCCGCCCGCCGCGTCCCCTCGCCCGGGCTTCCCCTGCCAACTTCTCCGCTGGCCCCTTTGTTCCTGTTTGTTGTGGCGACTCTTCGCCCGGGCCGGCCGAGCCCACCGGCTCCGCTCCGCAGCCTGCCCGGCAGGCGGGGGCCCCCCGCTCTCGCCTCCGCCCGGCCCGGGGACTCAGCGCCCGGGTTTCGGGACGTGGGGCGCGACGCGGCGGCCCAGCCCGAGGGAGGCACAGGCGACGGCGGCGGCGGAGGAGGCTGGCCGGTGGCCTCGGGCGACGGCGGCGGGGCTGAGGGGGTTTATTTACCTGCCGTGGAACCAGTCCTTGCAGACATCGCACTCGATCATGAAGCGGTTCACGTCGTACGGCTGCCGGCACACACAGTACACGGGCGGAGGCGGAGGGGGCGCCGAGGCCCGACCCGGAGCCGACACCGACCCCGCTGCCGCGGCGGCTCCAGCTGCTGCTCCCGCGGCCACCGCCGCCGCCGCTCCGGCCATCTTTAAAAAACACACACACGCTCGCTCGCTCCTCCGCTCGCCGACTGGAGCGAGCGCAGCCGCCAGCCAGCGCCGCCTCCTGCAGCAGCCGGAGCAGCAGCCCCGGCGGCGGCGGCGGCGGCGGCGGCGGCGGCGGCGCCTTAGTGCGCGCGCGCGAGCAAGGTCGCGGCGCAGGGGCGGGGGCGGCGCGCGCGACGCGCGAGGCCCGGCCGCCTCCTTCCGGCGCTCGGCGCGGGGCTGTGCGTCTCGCGCACGTTCTCAGCCGCGGCGCGCGCTCCCGGCTCCTTCCGCGGCGACCCGCGCGGCGACACCGGCAGAAGGGCTGGCGGGTCGGGGAAGGGGGGGGGGAGACGCCGTGAGGACACGCGCGACGGCCAGGGCGGGCGCGAGGCTCGGGGACGGAGGACGGCGGCGGCGGGAGCGTGCGTGGAACGGGGTTCGCTGTCGCTGAGAGAAAGCCCGGGCTGGGGGCGGCGGGGGAAGGGGTCCGGGGGGGCGCAGTTCCTGCCGCGTGAAGACGGGGAGACGCGGTGGTTCTGGTCCGAGGCGGAGAAGCCAGGAAGTTTCAGCCTTCCAGGGTCGCCTCGCCTCACGTCAGTTAGCAGCCGCCCACTGAGGATGCCACCCCCGTCTTGCGTGGGCCCCAGCCGGGGTGACACGTCAGGCAGTTGTGCCTCCCGAAGTGGAGGAATGCCTTCTGAGACGCACTCAAACTTCCGAGAGCGTCGCGCTCAGATTCCCAGGGAACGACTCGGAAATCAGGGTGTTGATTGGAGTCTCCGGGAGGAATTCCGTTAGTATCTGTCGCCAAGGGGCGGGCGGGGGTGGAGGACAGTCTTGAAACGGGGTTGGTGAGAGGAATGAAGAACCGGTGGTTTTATAAATAACGAGGCTTGGCTGTGACTGCTCTGCTAATTGGGAAGGTGGGGAGAACATGTGAACCGTCTTTTCCCTGGGAAAAGAGATGCTTAAAAAAAAAAAAAAAAAAAAGGTCGTTGAAGTCTTCGGTGCACTACAGGCCGTCACCGATTTTCAGTGAAAGATGATGCCAAATTAACTGTCAAGTGATAAACTGAAGAATAAAAGCATCTAATAAATAGGGAAAAATGAACAGTAGAAAGAATGTTAAGGATTATCACATGGAGTGTTGGAAGCTGAATTTCTGTGAACATTTGTATCAGGGAGAGCAATAAAACTCCCTAGGTAAGTTTTGTTTGGAAAATGGGCAGGCAGCAGTCGACTCACTGTCCCCAAGCAGTAAATGTCCTTGGTCTAGTCTAGTTCCTCCCCCCCCCTTTTTTTTCCAAGTAGAGGAAAACGAATAACTTGCTACAGTCTCAGAACTGGAACTAAATTGTTTCTTCTTTCTACACCGAGTCCTTTCTGTACTGCACTACTGTTTCTCACATCACAGGAAAAGCCTGAAAAATCATACTTCACACAAACTCAATGAAGTTGAAGCATATGTAACTTTAGCATATGAATCATTGACCAATTCCCCAAAGATCTGATAAACATTATGGCTATTAATGCCTTCCTTAATCACCTCACTGAGGCAAAAGGAAAAGAAAGAGGGAGAGGATGAAGAAATATAAAAAATGAATTTAATGTGTTTTGTAGCGTTTGCATGAGGTCAAAGGACAATACAACCAGTAAGTGAAAGGCAAAGGCAGCCAGAGTCATCTGCTAAAGCCAGAGGCATCCACGCAGAAAGCAGCCATTACAGTGTTCTCTGAGGGCACAACTGGCTTTGGGAGAGTTAACACTTGGTACACTTTGTACAGCGTGTTGGTTCAGTAGGTAATTATAGTAAGCAAAAGGAGAGCCCAGTTTCTCCTTGTTGAAAAAGAGTTACATATATGTAAGAAAACTAGAAAACCTTTCTAGTAGGCTAGTAATAACGGGATCAATCTCTATTTGTAGAAATATAAGTATGTTAATACTCTGTCCCTTGAGAGGATCTGTGAGTGATAAAACAATGAGTCCAGAGTTTGGCTTCTAAATACAATTCCCCATTTTTCTTAGCAAAATAGTTGGTTCCAAGACTGGAGGAGAAAAAAAAATACAAGATGAACTTGGAGCCTTAGTTTTGTCAGATAAAAGAATTTAAGCAAAAACTGCCAGGTGTACTGGTGCACGCCTTTAATCCCAGCACACAGAAGGCAGAGGCAGGCAGATCTCTTGAGTTCAAGGACAGCCTAGTCTACAGAGCAAGTTCCATGACAGCCAAGGCTACACAGTGAAACCCTGTCTCAAAAATAAAAAAGCATAAACTAATAAAGCGGGTCAAAAGGATATAGACCAACTTGCATTTCTTGGACTTTATTGAAAATAAATGAGCTTCATGTGAGAGATTGCACACATGCTGTGGGACGTGTGTACACACTTGTGGAAGACAACTTTCCAGAGTCAGTTCTCCTTCCACTGTTCATCTGCAGGTGGGGCAAACTCGGGTCCTCACGCTTGCGTGGCAAGCACCTGCTGAGCCGACTCTGGCCCAGAGCTTCATTTGTTAATGATAACGAACTACAGCCCATCAAATAGCATATGAAATTTCACAGGTATAAAGTGTATGTTTGATAAGGATTCTAACAATTTCAAATAAATCCCCACAAAACTCTTAGTCGTTATAAAGGGAGGGCTGGGAGTGTAGCTTACAGGAAGAGCACTTGGCTAGCATGTCTGAGAGCCACAGCTAAAACGTAGCAGAGAAAACTAGACAACTTCATGATTCTGTGGAGCCCAGTAGACAGCACCTGAGACCCCATCTTAGTCATCCGCTCACGTGCCACCAGTGCTGTGGCGAATGGACACTCTATTCCACTAATAGACCTCATTAAGGAAAGCTTTACAATAAACCCCTGTATTCGTGTTTGGTCTACTGGTTGAGTCTGAAAATGAAAATGGTTTTAAGGGCACATGAGAAAAATCAGGCTTAAGAACACTATAAGGATAAAAATCTTTTTAAAAGTGGGGGAGATAAGCTGTGCACACAAATGTTCAATGCTGAGAAAAAAGGGATGCAGGGTAGAACTCTGGATAATGCCAACGTTTTAGTGGCAGCCTCCAGACATAGCAATTACGTACATGGGTTTGGATTCTGCACCCTACTATCTCTATGACAACTTATGCATGAGTTTTAGTTTCTTTTTTTTTCATTTTAATGAGAATGATAAGAATATCTGCCTCAGCTTAGGATTCATTAAATGAGATAACCAACTGCTGAGTACAGCTTAGCTCATAATAAGCCATATAGCTGTTAACTGTAATTATCCATAATTGTTTGGTTATTAATAGTATTAGAGAGGACAAAAGAGCAGCTAGAAAATTATCTCAAATTAGAGTCTGAATTTTTAAAAATATGGATGGCAGGATGGCTCAGTGGGTAAAGACGCTTGCCCCCAAGTCTGACAATCTTGAGTTCTATCCCAAGACATAAGTGGTAGGAGAGAACCAACTCCTGCAAGTTGTCCTCTGATGTGTGCACACATACACACAATTTTAAAAGAATTAAACTAACTTGCAGAAAGACACCTGCCTCCACACAGGTGTAAGAATTCTATGAGGCCCCTCTGTCCAGGTCGTGGATGCTGCAGGCCTGGCAGTGGACCTCTGAGCTGTGCATGTGTTTAGTGCTCATCCCCAGAAACTGCATTTCTCCAACATAGCAATTCTGTTTATAGTACTGCTGGCACTTTCCTGTCTCCATAAATGTGTCGGCTAGTTTCTTGGGGAAAAAAATATGCTTTAGACTTTAAGCTAGTGTCATGCACTAATTGATAGTGATTTTTTGAATTTTTAATATTTTTTAGATTTATGTGCATGAAAGTTTTGCTTGCATGTATGTATTGTGTACCACATGCATACCTGATGCCTGTGGAGGTTAGAAGGGTGTCAGATCTCCCGGACCTGGAGTTACAGATGATTGTAAACCACCACGTGGTTCTGGGAACTGAACCTGGGTCCTCTGCAAGAGCAACAAATGATCTTAATCACTAGACCATCTCTCCAGCCTCATGATTTGTTTTTTATAGCACTTTCTATTACTTGATCCTCACAGTGGCTCATTGTATTAACCCAAGAGACAGAAAATATCCTCACACCCAGAAGACTGGGAAGTTTTAATTTTATGAGATGGAGGGAAACTGGTAAAGCAAAGGACTGCATCATGGGTGCAGAAAAAGAAGGAAAACAGAGTCACAGTGAAAAAAAAGACCCAGTATGCAAAACTAGCAGCTTTGTTAATAGGGTGATTGACTTTGTTTCTAATCCAGGAGCTAGGGAAATTCTACACTGATGGTCCATATTAGGATATTAAAGGACCAGCTGGTGGTGGCATATGCCTTTAATCCCAGCTCGGGAGGCAGACACAGGTGGATATCTTTGAGTTCAAGGCTGGCCTTGCTTACAGAGTGATTTCCAGGAAAACCAGAGCTACACAGAGAGACCCTGTTTTGAAAAAACAAGACAACAACAAAGATTATAATTGAAGGAGTCAGTGAGATCGCTAATGAGCGAAGGCACTTGCTGCCAAGCCTGACACCCTGAATTCAGTTCCCAAGACCCATGTGGTTGAAAGAGAGAACCAACTCCTGAAAGTTGTCCTCCGACCTCCACATATGCAGTGTGGCTGCATGTGCCTCACCACCCACCCACCTCCCTGCACCCCACATACACTATATAAATAAATGTAAATTTGTATTCCTCATTTCTGTCTTATCAATCTTTTTGCCCATGGAAAGCTCATTTATGCTCTAATAAATCTGTAAGTCTGATTAAATTGAGAGTCCTGTCTCAATTTTATTACCTCAGATTTATTCCTTTATAGTTATGAATTAGGACAGTACCATTAAATCTGCAGGGGTTTGAAACCTTTTGTTTTCTAATTACATGTAAGTTGTAAAAGATGGAGCTGGGTCAATGGCGCCATTGGTGAAGTGCTTATGCAAACCTGGGAACCTGAACTCAATCCCTGCACCTGAGTAAAAAAGTCAGGTACAAAGCTCAGCACTGGAGAGATGGAGATGCTGGCCAGCCAGGCTAGCCACATCAGCTCCAGGGTCAGTGAAAGACTGTCTCCAAAAATAAGGTAGGAAGTTGTTGAGGAAGACACCCAGTGTCAGTCTCTGACCTCTACCCACAAAGGCACACATACATGCACATAGAAAAACAGTTTTTTGAGACAGGATATATAGCTCTGACTTGCCTCAGACTCACAAAGACCGACCTGCTTCTGCCTGTCCTGTGCACTGAGATCAAAGGCATGCACCAGCACACAGGGCAAAAGTTGTAAACTGTCACTCAGTACATTGCCTCACAGTGTAGCAGACAGAAATCAGAATTTACAGTTATCTTTTTTATTAAGTACTCCAAAAACAGTCATATAATCAGATTTAATGTTCAGGACTTGTTAAGGTTAAAAAATCTATCTCCATATGTTTGATAGATACATGGTTTTTTTGTTTTGTTTTGTTTTGTTTTGTTTTTGAGATTTCACTATGTAGCCCTGGCTGGCCTAGAATTAAGTATATAGACCAGGTTGGCCTCATTTAGAGATCTATCTGCCTCTGTCTCCCAAGTGCTGGTGTTAAAATCACATACAACCGCACCTAAAGATTCTTTTAAGCAAAAGCACTAAAAAGTGACTTTAGCTCATGTAATGAAAGAAAGTTGACTTACTAAGAGCTCACTATACTTGGTAGAACACCTGCATGGTGAGGCTCTAAGTTCAGTCCTCAGCACACCCACCCCTGCAAAAATAAGATTTTACAATGCCATGAAGAAATGGAAAGGAATATAAAAAATATCTCTTGCTTTTAAGAATATAAGTCACAGGAGTGAAGAAGCCATGAGAGAGGAGTTAATGAGTTCCTCCAAATCCAAGATTGTCACTTAGAGAAAGGGACATTCAGTCAAGGACAGATACAGAATTGTGGCACACATGTGTATGAAAGGTGTTAGGAAGATTAAAGCCAGGATGAGCTTGGCCTTGCCAAAAATAAGAACAACTGAAAGCACCCTTTATATTTAGTACAAAAAGGGAACATGTAGTCACAAATTGGTGGGGCAGATGATGTAATATGGATGTCTGATAAAGCAAAATTGTTCAGCCTCTTTTGCTTTTGACACCCTTATCCAGGTATATCTCTAAGCTGAGAAATACTGCCTACAAAAAAAAAAAAATGGACAAGATCCTGAGAATTGATTTGACCCATTTCTTTGTAGGAGAATTGGATTGGGTGACCTAGAAAAGTTCCCTAATTGAATCTAGACTGTTTTTATTTATTTGTTTGTGTGTGTGTGTGTGTGTGTGTGTGTGTGTGTGTGTGTGTGTGTGTGCGTGTGCATGTGCACCATGTGTGCCACAGGAGTGGCTTATGAAGGCTAGAAGAGGGCATCATGACCTCCAGGACTGGAGTTGCAGGTGGTTGTGATCCACCAAATAGGTCCTCTACAAGAGCAGCAAGTACTCTTCACTGCTGAGCCACAGTCCTAGGCTGTGTTTCTTGAGGCTTCAAAGAGAAACATTCAAAATGTGAAGGTAAGTAGACATGAGGCTAGAGAAAGGCTGATGTAGGAGGGAGAAGGTGCGACAAAGGGAAGAAACTTCGCTATCCAAGAGAAATAGAAAACCTAATGGGAGCAACACAAAGAAAGCTGTTGTCTGTGAAACCAGAGGCAAGCGAGCAGACTAGAGTAGAGCAGGTCTTGTGTGCTAGGAGCTCTTCCAGGGGCTAGTACCAGAACATAGAACATGTTCTCCCTTTGATCTCTAGATCCTTCACGTGAGTAGCCGCTGGCTCTTCTAAATGTGGCAAGACTTGACTTGCCTGCAGGTACATTCCTAGTGACAGGAGCAGGTGAGATTTGTCTGTAGGTCTGCATTACGTCACTCCATCTCTCTCATCCATATGTTGAAGAGGGCACAGTCACATAGAATCCAGGGGATAATAAACTCAAGAGTCTGATGTGTTTGCTGGCTTCAAGGACCTCTAAGCAGATAGGACCCTCCACGACAATCCTCTCTGGGTAAGACGATGGAAGGACAAAGGAACTAAGATTTGGGGAAAACAAGTAAGTGCAGTGCTCCAATTCGTGGTGATAGTTTCACAGAATGTGCCTAAGACTGTATGCATTAATGTGTGCAGTTTATTATATCTCAGCTGTATTTCAGGAAACTCGGGCTGGTGTGGGCAAGACGACATGGTGGCAGGTTGCTCACTGTGCAAGCCTATTCATCTCAGTTCAATCCCTGGGACTGAATCAAAACAGGAAGGAGAGACTCAATTCCACAGAGCTGTCCTCTGACCTCCACAGGTGCAGTCACGCACCTTATACATGTGGGCACACACACATGCACACAATAACAATAAGAAGTAATGCAAATTTAAAAACAGAACAAAGTAGGACGGCTCTGAATTCTCCACCAGCCTGCCTTATCTTCCTGGAGTTATTATCGTGTAGCAGTAACATGCCCAGATAAAAGAAACTTGGTTTTGTTGTCTTTGAAACAGATTTGTGTAGCTAGTGTAGGCTAGCCTCAAAGTTGCTATGTAGCCAAGGACAGCCTTGATAACCCTCCAGTCTCCACCTCCCACATGCTAAGATTATAGGCATGTGCCACCGGCCCAAGCCCTTTGCTTTTCATGTTTGAAACAGTAATGTATGTGCTCTAACCACTACCTAGGAAAACTAGATTAAAAAAAAAAAAAACAGAATAGAGGAGTTGGAGAGATGGCTCAGAGGTTAAGAGAACTGACTGCTGTTCTGGAGGTCCTGAGTTCAATTCCCAGCAACCACATGATGGCTCACACCCATCTATAATGAGATCTGGTGCCCAGAACACTATATACATACTAAATAAATTTTTAAAAAGTAGAGGCTCTGACATTGTGATACATGATTTTAACCTCAATTCTCTGGAAGAAATGACCGGCTGATCTCTGTGAGTCTGAGGCCAGCCTGATCTACATAGCAACTTCGAGGACAGCAGAACAGCAACATAGTGTGATTCTGTCCCAATAATAATTAATAATAATAATAATAAAGCCAAGTGGAAGTGGTGCATGCCTTCAATCCCAGCACTTGGGAGGAAGAGATAACCTGGTCTACAGCGTGAGTTCCAGGCTAGCCAAAGCTTTATAATGAGACCTTGTCTCAAAAAAACAAAACAAAAAAAAAACAAAAGAAAACTAAGTAAAATGAATAAACAAACTGATGCTACATTGCTAGTGACAAAGTAACCAGGCCTAGTGGCCGAAGCTTTCACTCCCATTTACTGAAGAGGATAAGGCAGGTGGATAACAAATTCAGGGCTTGACTGGGGCACAGAGTGAGTTGAAGGCCAACCTGAACAATTTAGTAAGGTACTGTTTCAAAACAAAAACTAAGAATAGACCGAGGATACAGCTCAGTGTGACGGAGTGCTTGCCTGGCACGCATGAGGGCCTGGGTTTATTTATTCAATCCCTAGTACTTTAAGAAGAAGAAAACAGATAGGTACTATGCCTAAATTATCTTGACTATGCCAAAATAATGACCTATTCACAGGAACTGGGACCCAGGGGCAGGAATCTGAAGTACAATTCAAGGAAGGGTGATTTATGCCGCGCTACTTAAATACTTCCTGCTACGATTCATGAACCTGTGAGAATAGAAAAGCCAAACCCCAGGACAAGAGCTGAGCACAGGCACAGAGAACAACCTCTTAGATCTGACAGGAAGAAGGGCTGCTTGGAAGATGAAGGTTTCTGAAAAGAAAACAGAGATCGAAAGGTCGTTGGAAATGCTCCTTTAACACTAGAAAGAAAACAGCAGGTATGAGAATGAGTGTGTCTCATGCTCATCTGGGTATTTTGGAGCATGGGGTGGGGCGTTCATGAATAAACACTTAGAAAACTATGCAAGTAGGGAAATAAGTCGCCTTAACTTCAGAGCAGTTGGAGCCAGAAGAGGAAGGAAGCAATCATAGCATGCTGCAAGCTTTATGTACATCTCACTTAAACTCTGGCTATTTATTTAAACCAAAATGAAATAACTATTCTCAAAAGATAGCCTGAAAAAAAATTAAAAATTAAAATAAAAAATTTAAAAATAATTTTTAAAAAAAAGCTTGCCTGGGCAGTGGTGGCCTGCGCCTTTAATCCCAGCACTTGGAAGGCTGGATATCTCTGAGTTTGAGGCCAGTCTGGAAAGTTGAGTTCCAGGACAGCCAGGACTACACAGAGAAACCCTGTCTCAAAAAACAAAGTCAAAAAATGTAAAGAGGCTCAGCCAAGAAAGCTACTTGCCACAAAGCCGAAAATTCCGAGTTTGATTCCAGAGACCCATATAGTGGAAGAAGAACCCTAGTCCCCAAAGTTATTGTCTGACCACACAGGAGCTGTGACAGGCATATGTGCGCTCGCTCTCTCTCTCTCTCTCTCTCTCTCTCTCTCTCTCTCTCTCTCTCTCTCTCTCTCAAAAGAAATCTCAAAATATTTTCAAGATGGATAAAGAACAAGGAGGAGATAGAACAAAGGAGTTAAGTCTTCAGTACCAGGAAGTCAACAGCTAATGTCCAAATTGTTTTTTTTTTTTTTTAAAAAAAAAGCTATATATAAGTTTTTATTTAGGAATGTGTCAACAGAAAAATGACTAAACAGTCAAAATAGCTGCCAGTAGTTGATGGGTCTGGAAAACATTCAGTGAACGGGGGGGGGGGGGGGGGGGGCGTAATGTAACTAACACAGTCTGCTTTTGTCATTAGGGAATTAGGAACTATCTCTTACTGCTTGATATTCATGATGATTAATTTTAATTCCCAACTTGATCAGATTAAGAAGTATATCATAGGACAGTCCGGGGAGGTGGCTCCGTGAATGGCTACTCTAGCATGAGGACCTGGATTCAGATCCCGGAAGTGACGTAAAATTGGCCATGGTAGCCGTAGCACACAGTTCTAATCTTCACATACATACACAAGATAAATTCTTTTAAAATGTAGACGCTAGGGGATTAGCAAAACATATAGTTACCACTGGGTATATCGGTAAGAGGGTCTCCAGAATTGTTTAACTGAGGAGGGAACATGGGACCCCACTCTCCCAGTCACACCCCAGACTGAATAAAAGAGGAGACGGAGAAAAGCCCGCTGAGGACCTGCATCACTTTTCTCTGCCCTGATCTGTCCATGGCTGAGAGCCACTCCCAGCACCAGGCCTTCCTCAAAGTAAGGGACTCAAGCAGTGAGTTGAAATAAAACCCTACTCCCGCAAGCTGTTTCTTTTTCTTTTTTAAAGCAGGAATCGGTTACATCAAGAAGAGTAGCCATTACAATACATGCAACATATCTTTGTGTTCTCATGATAAAACTGCTACTTGAAAAAAAAAGCATTTAGGACTTGATGTTTTAATAAAGAAAAGAGGAATTCTCACCAAAATTCATTGTGACTCTCACTAAAAAGGCCCCAGAGGCCTCAGAGGAACCAAGAATACCAGCCACCAGGCACCCTGCCAACTGCCACAGAACCCAGGGCACGTGGGTGGGGGTAGGGGTGGCAGGGGCAGGTGGGGGTGGGGTGTGTTTGCATCACTGAGTCTGCCTGAGCAGGAGTCCCAGACTGCTGAGCTCCACACTCAGTGTCCGTGGGTCTAGGGTGGGGCAGAGAATTGGCACTGCCCAGTTCCCAGTCGTGCTGATACTGGTCTGCAACCACAATGAGCAATGAGCTCTTGGTTGAAGGTAGGGTTGTTCTCTGAAGAAACCCAGCAATTTACTTAAGGGGTACCAGGCCCTGGGGGAGGTTGAGAAGGGGGTAGCTTGACTGAGCTAAGACAACTCAGACCTCCATAGCAGACACGGAGAGAGGAAAAGCAAAAGACAAGGATGCTGACACACTAAGGCTCCAGTCTTCCAGATTAGTGCCCTCTTTCTCAGAAATTGAGTTCCCCGACTGACTGGTCTCTGGCTGCACACTGAAACAGACAGGAAGATGACTGTAAATACTCCTTGCTTGCTTACTTAAACACCCCCAATGGGGGTGTCAGTTTAGAGAACCATGACAGACTGCCGGAAAAAAAACCAACGCAGCACATAGTCACACACCCAAACTTCTGTGAAGACACGCACAAAAGGCAGGGAGGAAAATCAATAATGTTCTAAAGGACTAACATGAAAAACCAACACAAACATCCTGGAAAAACTTGTTTCGTGCTGGGTGTGGTAGCTCAGGTCTTTAATCCCAGCACTGGGAAAGCAGAGGCAGGCGGACTCCTATGAGTTCAGGCCAACCTGGGTCTACACTGTGAACCAGTCAAGGCTGCATAGCGAGAGACTCTGCCTGAAAACAACAAAAACAAACCAAAAAAGAAAAATGAAATAAAGCCAGGTGATGGTCGCATGCCTTTAATCCCAGCACTCTGGAGGCAGAGACAGGTCTATTTCCTTAATTCTAATGAATAGTCTCAGAGAAACTTGAGAACCAATTTCCAGCAACATGTGGAAAAGGCACTTACTCCTCAGCTCCCTCATAGGTCCTTCCTCCAAGGCGCTGGGGAACCACAAGTATGGTGGCCAAACATTCTGCTTGTAAGCCGGGAGTGAGCTCCCTAGAGAATGAACAGGGCGCTCTAGGCCGAAGTGCGTGTTTAGCATGAACAAAGGCCAGATTGAATCCCCAGAACTGCCTACACCGAGTGCAGTGACTCACGCCTGTAATCCCAGCACTGTGGAGTGAAGGTGGGAATATCGGACACTCAAGGTCGACCTTGGCTGTGTAGATTGGACTAAAATAATCCCATCTCAAAACAAATAAGTAAAATGGTGATTTGGAAGAGAAAAACTTAAAATGTTTTCCAGAACAAAATTCCAAAGTGGAAGAAATGGAAAGATAAAGTGTGACATGGTAGGGGCAGTGTAGATGGAGCAGCGGGGCTGCATACCACCACCCGGCTAGCTTTACACCCGAAATAATTACACAGAAACTGTATTCATTTAAACGAATACTTGGCCTATTAGTTTCAGCCTCTTATTGGCTAATTCTCACGTCTTGCTTTAACCCATATTTAGTAATCTGTGTAGCACCACGAGGGGTGGTTTACCAGGAGAGATCTTTTTTTTTTTTTGGTTTTTCGAGACAGGGTTTCTCTGCAGCTTTAGAGCCTGTCCTGGAACTAACTCTTGTAGACCAGGCTGGTCTCGAACTCATAGAGATCTGCCTGCCTCTGCCTCCCGAGTGCTGGAATTAAAGGCGTGCACTACCACCGCCCGGCTCAGGAGAGATCTTAACCTGTGTCTGTCTCGGAGAGGAAAGGCATGGCGTTTGCCTGAGGCATCTGCCTAAAGCATCTGCCTGACTCTGCTTTCTTTCTCCCACAATTCTGTTCTGTCTGCTCCACCTACCTATGTTCTGACCTATCAGGACAAGCAGTTTTCTTTATTAATTAACCAGTGAAACAACAGATATACAGATGACCCTCCTCCATCAGGGCTGAAGAGACGGCTCAGTAGTTAAGAGCGCTGGTTGTTCTTCCACAGGACCTGGGTTCCATTCTCAGCACCCACATGGAAGCTCCCAACCATCTGTGTCTCCAGTTGCAAGCAATCTAGTGCCCTCTTCTGGCTTCCACGGGCACACACGTGCTGCACAGACACACATGCAGGCAAAACACCCACAAACATAAAATTTCTGAAGTTTTTTAAAGTTGAGACATAGAAGATAAAGAAAGGCCAGCATGATTGAGATCCTACAAGGGAAGCAAATAGGAAAAGGAGTGAGATGGGGATCAGTGGAACAGGAATATGGGCTGGGGAGACAGCTCAGAGGATGTAGTGCCTGTTGCACAAGCACGAGGGCTTGAGTTTGGATTCCCAGTATCCGAGTTAAAAAGTTATACACACACACACACACACACACACACACATACACACACACCTATATGCATAAGAACATAAATACATACATAAAGAAACAAGGTACCTAGTAAAAAGGTCTAATGGTAAGTAGGTCCCTATGATTACGCATAAAATGAGTAATTTTACTGTGAATGGATCTTCTGCATGTCAAGAACAATGTATTGAGACCACGGCTAGATTAAAAATTCAAGACTATAAAAACAAACTGTAGAGGGCCATTGAGATGACTTGGCAGGTGAAAGGTGCTTGAACAAGCCTGCCAGCCTGAGTTGTCTGATCTCTTTGACCTCCAGCACTTGATACACATGCATACCTGAAGGCACTCCTTTCATACTCATAAAATAACTCTTTAAAAAGAAAGAAAAACAACTTTCAGAAATGTGTAAGGAATCCCAGAAAGAAAGAAGCATGCAGTTTCGGGAAGCAGCGGCACAAAACCAGGCATGGTAATCCCAGCATCTGGGAGGTAAAGTAGTCATCAGTGGCTACAGAGAGAGTTGAGGCCAGCCTGAGCTACATGAGATCCTGTGTGAAAGAAGGGGGGGGGGGAGAAGATAAATGGAATCTGAGAATGATCAAGAAATAAAGGCAGATAAAAAGAAAACAGGGGGTTTGAGTGTGGTGGCTTACTGAGGACGCTGTGGAGGCTGAGGCAAGAATGACTCACCTCTGAGGTCAGCCTGGCTGAGGGGACGGCAGGGGCAGGATTATTGCTACTGCCGTGTCCTGTTCTCAGGCTTTTTCCTAGGAGTTATAGATGATGCAGCAGTTAACTTTAAGTAAACTGAACTTGGAGCTCTTTGTGGCTCTATCCTTTAGCAGGATATACGGGGGGCTTACAGTAAGTAATCTAAATGTGCAGGAGATGCACATGTGCATGCATAACATTGCCAGTGAAACAGGAGTCTAACACTGTGCTACCAAAAGCCCCCAGACTTCACCAGATCGCCAGACTGCCACTTTTGGCCATGGGCATTGACAAAATAGGAATCATGACTGACCTCTATGGCACACACTTATAATCCAGCACTGGAGAGAAAGAGCTGGAAAGACGGGGACTTCCTTGTTGTCGTGGCTAAACGATGTAGGCTAGCCTGGGCTTCACTGTTACCAGTGGTGGTGCTGGGAGCACAGAAAGGGTGTTTTTCTTTTTTCTTTATTTGTTAAGGTTATATTTTAAAGTTACCCCCTCTCTGTCTCTCTCTCTCTCTCTCTCTCTCTCTCTCTCTCTCTCTCTCTCTCTCTCTCTCTCTCTCTCTCTCTCTCTCTCTCTCGTGTGTGCATGCACACGCAAGCGCCATAGTATAGTAGAGACAAGAGATAACTTACAGGAGCCAGTTCTCTCCTTCCATCATGTGGGCCTTGGGGACCAAGCTCAGGTCCTCAGACTTGTCAGCAGGAGCCTCTGCCCACTGAATCTCACCAATCCAACAACGTATGTTTTTGTACTAGCTGTGTTTATTTTCTGCTTGTTTGTTTCATTTTGTGAATATTATTGAAAGAAATTTTGTCCTATATAAAATAATTTTTTGAGTATCTACTTGGAGCTGGGGAAGCAACTCACTTGGTAGCATGCTTGTGAGGGCATTTCTCTGTTTTGATTGCTATATTAAGGCATATAATCATTTTTCTACTGTGCATATCCCGTCCCATAATGAATCTGATTTTAATCATATGCACACCCAATTATGCACAGGCATAAGATCCAGTTATGCTTTACTATGCATGCACCCAAAATCAGTTCAGGCTGGCTTAGCCTCTCCACTCTTTGTACCAGGAAACATTGAGAATATATTTGAATAGAAGCTGTCTAAATTTGTTAGGGGTATAGAAACTTATCCCATTGTTCAGAGAGGGTGTGCTCAGAGGCTGACCAAGTGCTGAGTGCATTGTTCAGAGAGGAGTGTGTGCACACCATGCGCAGCTAAAGGAGCCGGACTGCCAAGCGCATTATTAGAAGAGTGAGGTGTGCATAAACCAATCCAAGCAGAGTCCCGGATTACTAAATATTCGCTGTGCTCGCCTACTTCAACTCGAGACCCTGTTTCAAAATAAAGAAATCTCATTTGAATGTTTAAGTAGATCATAATTTAAGTTCTGGGAGTTCTAGATGATTTGTTTGTGTATTTGATTTTGGCATCTCTAGAGATCAAGGCCAGGGAAGGAAGAAGGAAGGGGAAAGGAGGGGAGGAGAGGGAAGTAGAGAGGAGAAAAGAAAAAGAAGTATCAGATTAAGTAACAAAAGCGTGTACCAGCTTAGAAAGATAAAGGAAGTCAATTTGGGAGCCAGCAAGACACTTAGCCAATAAAGGCACTTACCGTCCACCCTGACAACCTCAGTTCTAGCTTCAGAGCCCCAATGATGGGAGAGAGGTAACTCCTGCAAGTTGTCCTCTAACCATGACACATGCACACACGCGCGCACACACACAAACACAAATATTTTTAAGTCAAATTTTGTTGGCTACATACTTTTTTGTTGCATTTTCACATGGCAGGTTTGCATACCTTTTGTGAGGCCAGGGGTTTTGCTATGATGTCCAGCCTGGTATCAAACGCACCCTTTTCCTATCCCAGCCTGACAGTTAGGTGGGAGAAATACTACTTTTTATGGGGGAATGGCAAGGTAATTCAGTCCTTATACTATGCTTGATTTTTTTAAAATTATCATTTATAACTTAGAAAAGTTTCGATTCCACGAATCATTAGCAGTAACATTTTATAAACATTTATGATTATTGTTAAATTTGGAAATGGCTCTACTTAGCTGTTTCATATCTTCATATCTGAGCGGTAAGGAAATTCCAGTTTTCTTCTGGGAGAGCTAATTGTAATTGCTCTAAACTAAAGACATACTATAACCAGCCCTGTACTATCATTTCTCGTGGTCTTTATTGCTGTCATCGTTAAACAGGTTTCCTAATGTGCTCATGTGACTCACTCTTCTCTGACTGAGGTATCAAAAGTTTGAAGTTATCCTTTATTTCCTTTGAAGTGTATCCCTTTTTATTTTTAACAGTGTGTGTGTGTGTATGTGTGTGTGTGTATGTGTGTGTGTATGTGTGTGTATGTGTGTGTATGTGTGTGTGTATGTGTGTGTGTGTGTGTGTGTGTTCAAAAGACAGAAACTTGTGAGAATCGTTTTTTGTTTGTTTCATCCACCATGTAGATCCTGGAGATGGAACTCAGAGCATCAGACTTGGCAGTAGGCCATCTTGCCAGTCCATATTTACATATGTATGTCTGTGTGTATTTCTGAACAGGGTTTCAGTGTTTAGTCAGGCTGGCCTTGAACTTGATATTCTCCTGCTTCAGGTCCCAAGTGCCGGGAGTACAGGAATGCACCACCATGCTTCACTTAAATACATTCAAAGCCGACAGATAAAAGCAGCTTTCATCTATATGCAAATTAAGATTCTATAATGTCTTGCTGTTTATACTGAGATGCTCAAAGCATTTTCTAAATTACAGTCAAAATAATATATTCAAGGACTAAGGATGTAGGTCATTTGGAGGTAGTTCCTAGAGCGTACGAGACTCTGGATTTGATCTCTAGCACCACGTAAACTGGGCATGGTGGTGCGTGCCTATGGTCTTGTCATTCAGTAGGTAGACGCAGAAGGAGTTCGGTCATCCCCCAGCTGCATGGTCCATTTGAGGCCATCCTGGACCATTTGAGATGCTATCCAACCCTCCCCCATGAGATATATTTAAATTTTATTAAAATAGCCGCTCCCCTCGGTAGCAGGCTACCACCAACGAATTATATCAGTCTTCTGAAGTTCACACCCTTCTTCAGTCCCTTCCTCTTAAGGGCCAGCTGGCCCCAATGACTTCCAAATGCTCTAAACTAAAAGGCTACAGCAGAAATGATAGGACACCATTTCTCATATCCGGGCACAGAAAGCTTACTGCTACATCATGAGCTGCATCACGGGACAGCCTACCTGACAGTGAGGAACTGAGGAACTCCAGCCAGCAGTCAGTGAGGAACTGAGGTCTCCAGTCCAGCAACCCAAGAGGAACGGAATCCTGCCAACCAAGCGATTGCGTGAGTTTGGGAAAGAACTTGCTTCCTCACCGTATTGGGACAACTACAGACAAGCCTAGCTGGTACCCAGCTCCACCAAATGATGGAGTAATTTATAATGTAGCAATCAATAACAACTATACCATCAAAAATTTTAGTAGGAAGGCATGAATAATTTTAACGTTGAACCATCCTCAATTACCAAACCCAGTCTATTCAGACAAGAAATTTTATTTGACTAGACATTCATAAGAATAAAATTCTCAGCCGGGCGGTGGTGGCGCACGCCTTTAATCCCAGCACTCGGGAGGCAGAGGTAGGTGGATCTCTGTGAGTTTGAGACCAGCCTGGTCTACAAGAGCTAGCTCCAGGACAGGCTCTAAAGCTGCAGAGAAACCCTGTCTCGAAAAAAAAAAATTCTCTGTGTTTAAAGTTACCTGAAAATTGAAAGAATCTATTACAAATTAGTTTCAGTTTCCCCAATTTTTAAAAACCTCGTTTCACTGGGTATGGTGGCACACGTCTTTAATCCCAGCACTAGCACTAAGCAGGCAGAGGCAGGCAGATCTCTGTGAGTTCGAGGCCAGCCTGGTCTACACGGCAAGTTCCAGAGCAGCCAGGACTAGGTAGAGACACCCTGTCTCAAAACAACAACAAAAACTTGTTTCTCTTTCGTGGTTCACATAATTCACTTCAAGTCCCTCACTCTTGCCCTACACATTCATTTCATCAAATAGAAGAAATCATCAAAAGTAAGGGGGGGAAAGGAAGTAAAAGAAACTGGTCTCTACTGCAGCAGTGCCCCACAGCAAATTCGATTTTCTTTCTATTTAGTATGCATGCTACAGCACATATGTGGAGGTCAGAGGAAAACTCTGCGGAGCTGGTCCTCTCCTTCCTTTACATGGCTTCTGGGGATGCAGCTCCCGTCACCAGTCCTGCACAGCAAGTCTTTTTGTCATTTTGTTGTTATTTATATAGTGCTTTATGTATATGTGTGCTTGTGTGTATGTATATATACCATGTGCATGTAGGAGCCTGTGGAGCTCTGGAAAAGTGCCAGCTCCCCTGGAACCAGAGTTCCAAATGGTTCTGAGCTGCCTGCCATATGGAAGATGGTAACCTAACCCAGGCCCTCTGCAAGAGCAGCAAACTAACCACTAAGCCATCTCGCCAGCCCATGATCCAGCTTTTTTACTTAACAAGTTGTCTTGATGACTCAAGATTTCATCAAATTCATGAAACACAGTGGTTAAAATTATCAAGAGTTTGGGGAGGCAATTATTAAACACTATCATTTAAAAGTTTTAAATTATAGGCTTATAGCTGGGTGGTGGTGGCACACTCCTTTAATCCCAGCACGAGGGAGGCAGAGGCAGGAAGATCTCTGTGAGTTAGAGGTCAGTCTGGTCTACAGAGCTATTTCTAGGATAGACTCCAAAGCTTCTCAGGGAAACCCTGACTCGAAACCTCCCCCCAAAAAATACATTCTTATAATTAAGTTATATAAAAGATGGAAACACTTCCAAATTATTTCCCTGTCTTTTACTAGACTTGTGCTCTTAGCTTTATTTACTTCTCTTCTAGAATGGGGATGTTACAGAATGGTGTGCTGCCCTTCCTACCCCTCGGTCGTGATATCACAATGACAGTTTGGAACAGTCCATGGCAGAACTATTCATATCACGGGAATTGGCAAAGATTGGCAAACCTGATATTAAATATGTATTAGTTGTCTCTGTTGTCTGCTCTGTGATAAAACATTGATCAAAAGCAACTTGAAAAGGAAAGCATTTTTTTTTTTAAATAGGGTACAGTCCATCTTGAAGGGACGTCAAGGCAGGAACTCAAGGCCGGAGTGAAGCAGAGGTCATGGAAGAACGTCACTCATGGCTTGCTCCCTCAACTTGCTCTTTTATAACATCCACAACCAAACGTCCACGGGTGGCACCACCCACAGCAGGCTAGACCCTCCCACCTCAATCAGTATCCAAGAACACGTCCCAAAGGCCAAGATGGAGGCCTCCTCTCAATAGAGGTGCCCTCTTCTCAGAAGACCCACGCTTATGTCAAGCTGACAACTAACCAACACACTTGTCTACTCCCACCTGGTAACCATTACTGCTCTGGGACAGCTAACAATAGCATAACTATAGACAGATCTGCCTGCACACTATAGAAACGTGTAACACAAAACCCAAACAAAATGACAGTTGATCCAGATGTTCTCAGCTGGATGTCAACAATCTTTCGTTACCCATATCTCACTCATCCGTGGGCTAGGTGTTGTGGAAAGGGAGTCGGAATGGAGTTTTCCACAATTTCCATTCAAGTATGTTTGGGAACAATTTCTTTTTACATTTTATTTAGAGAGAGAGAGCATATATACATGCATGCATGCACACACAAGTCATGGTTTGTGGGTGGAGGTCAGAGGACAACCTGTGGGAACCCGTTTTCTCCTTCTAACATGTGGGTCCCAGGGATCTCATGTCCTCAGGCCTGGTGGCAGACACCTTCACCTGCTGATCCATACCTCCAGTCTAGAAACAATTTTAAGTGGCACAATGTAAACACGTTGCTAGGCCCCACCGAAGGCACTAGGAGGTGCCCCGGGAAATCTAGGGCCCGGACAACTAGATTTCTCTTACTTCATAGTACACCTCTCCCTGTTCTGGAACTTCATGAGCTTCTACTGATCCCTCCATGGTTCCTGAAGGAGTGGGGGCACAATGGGTGGGAGAGAGCTTTGCTAGACACACTTCCCTGTGTTCACATGGGTGGGCACTCAGTGTATACACGCAGGAGGACTTTGTCTTTCCCCCTCCATTCCTCCTTGTGTTGCTATGTGAACAGAACTGCCCCTATGGCTTGTCTTTCTCACCCTGACAGGCCCTCATCCTTCTTAGAGACTATACCTCTTGTCTTAACATTAATTTTAAAAAAATTTTATCTTATGTGCATTAGTGTTATGCTTGCATGTATGTATACGTGAGGATGTCAAATCTCCTGGAACAGGGGTTACAGACAGTTGTGATTGGCCATGTAGGTGTTGGAAATTGAACCCATACCCTCTGGAAGAGCAGTCAGTGCTCTTAACCTCTGGGCCATCTCTCTAGCCCAAAGTTTTTGCTTGTTTGCCTGCTTGCTTTGCTTAGTTTTAGTACTAGGAAAGAACCTTTTTTATTTAACAAGAAAGTAAATATAAGCTGGGCAGTGGTGGAACATGCCTTTAATCTTAGCACCCGGGGAATGAAGAGGCAGTCAGATTTCTGATTTCCAGGCCAGCCTAGTCTACAGAGTGAGCTCCAGGACAGTTAGGGATACACAGAAAAATTCTGTCTCAAAAAAAAAAAAAAAAAAAAAGTTTTTTTTTTTTTTTTTAGTAAGATGATGTCCAGGCCCATGTCTAAAACTAGTTTCAATAGCTCTAGCCAATGTTTTACTTAAACAATGTCAGAACAAACTGCCACTCAAGAGCTACTACATATCCTAGAGCTATTGTTAAGGACTTTTCCTTTAAATTCTTATCTAGAAAAGATCTGACATGATTGAAAGATACAACAAAAACAAAACTTCCCTAAGATCCAAGATTTGAAATTAAAGAAAAAAAAACCCCTCCAGATCTCAACATGAAATGATCCAAAATAGGCAATATAATTTTCACGTCTTTTGGAAAAGTACTGAGTCATATTGCCCACCCACATTTTGCAGAAATAACAGAAATTCAATGATTCCAGCAAGACACACTCTGTCATTGTCTGAAGCAAACACTTGAGTCATCCCGGAAAATTAGGAGCAAAGTCTCTTCAGCGACAAAGTTTAGATCCCATGTCCCGAGGACAATTTTGCAATGAGCTCCTAAAAGGAGTTGAAAGCCCAAACGTATGTTTTTCTTGTACCACAGATACCTCAGAGCCAGATAGTGTCCTCTTTCACGAGGACAACAACTGTCATGTGTTGGACAGACTATGGTGAATGGGCTGTGTCATTCATTCAAGCAAAGCACAGCTAAAAGTCTGACCGGCAGCGATTAGGACTCCATCAACAGCCCTCAGGGAGCAGGCCCAATAGCCCAGGACAAAGGATGGGAAAGGCTCCTACAGGCCCAGCAACCCGCAGGACAGATGGGGGCCACACCTCCTTGCTCTGGCAGCTCCCCTCCTCCTGCTGCCGGGCCTCCTTTCTATTCCCCCACAGCAGCAGCATAGCCCTCCTCTTTGATTGTTCTTCTCTCTGCCCTCCTGATCCCAGGAGCTCCTTTCTTTCTTCCTGCAGGCTGCTCGGAGGGGGCGGGGGGGGGGGGGGACTGTACATCATTGCTTAGCTGTTTCTGGTGGCAGAAACAGCTCCCTTCATGGTCGTCCTATGGAGAAGGAATTCTGAAGAAGCCATCCCCGAGCCGGTCAGCACGAAAGGAGCAGACCTGGCCCTCTCTTTTCTTCTGTGAGGAACCCTGGGACCTCCGCTTTTCCCCCTCTCCTTTGCTCTCCAACCCCGGTGTTGTAATTTGCCTCATCTGGATGACTCCCAGAATGTTGCCAATTGCCTCCTGGCTACTGAACGAGGCTCGCTCTCAGTGGCCCCAGACAGCAGTGACACCCATTCTCTTAGAATACTTGGTTGACCGGCATAGTACACCCTCATTGTCTCTGCATTTATCACAGCCCGTCGGCCAGGCCTTTTCTCTTCATCCCCTTCAGCTGATGTCTTTGCTGACTCCTCCCCAGACAGGAACCTCTTTGACCTGCCAATTAGCTGGCCTAAGCATGTGTGTCTACCTATAGAAAATGCTCACCCCCACCCCACCCCTCATCTCTCTGTCGCTTAAAGTCTCTTAAAGGAAAACTCAAACGCCAGCTCCTCCATAAAACCCTAATGAATTCTTCAACAGGGAGCTCTAATGGTGACTTTCCGGTGTTTCTCATCTTACCTGACCAACTGGATTGTCCTTGGCCCTCCTGGATAGAGACCTCTAATTAATTTTGCTATCCCTACGTAATCTTTTCAGGTAAGCTTCTGCCTCTGAGCTATATCTCCAGCCCCAGGCACATAATCGTTCAGATCTGATCCTGTGCTTGTCATTTAATCTGGGTCATCTTTGTATGTCTTTAATGTCTGTATCTATCAAGTTCTTTCTTTCCTGCACTTTTGAGCATATGAAGTGTATTTACTATAAAAATTTACTTTATTAATTCTGGGTCTGATTCTACTGATTTTTTTTCTCCTCAATATGGGTCATAATTTCGTGTGTGTGTGTGTGTGTGTGTGTGTGTGTGTGTGTGTGTGTGTGTGTGTTTCTTTGCCCGGTAATCATTTTTGTTAGGAGGCTAGACACTGGCTTTTACCTTGCTGACTGTTAGGACTCACTGTTTCTTTTATTATTTTTATACTTTGTTCTGAGATGCAGTTAAGTTACTTAAAAGTAGTTTGAAATCCTTTGAGGCTTGTTTTTATGCTTTGTTTATTATTTTTCTTTTAAAAAAACTGTTATTGTGTGTGTGTGTGTGTGTGTGTGTTTTACCTGCATGTTTGTCTGTGCACTATGTTCATGTCTTGTGCCTGCAGTGCCCAGAAAAGGGTGGTAGGCCCCCAGAAACTGGAGTTACAGACAGTTATGAGCTGCCATGCGGGTGCTAGGAATCTAAACTCTAGAAGAGCAGTGCTCATGACCTCTGAGCCATTCTTCCAGCCCCTGACTTTTTGTTTAGCAGGTTCAGAATAGCTTTATTTACTACAGAGGTACCACAGCCCCTGCCCTGACATAATGCCATTTTAAGGCCCCTACTTAGTGGCCACACTTCCTCTCAGGCAGGCAAAAGCAAAAACTGAACCAGTTCCAGTTCCCAGTTCTGGGGCTGGTTCTTCCTCTTTTGCAATGATTTTCACCAGACTTTGGATGTTTCCAGGACTTTCACAGGAAGAGTCAAGGGAAGCCCTCTACAGATGCCGTGATCTTCAGAACACGTACACAGGTGCACACACGCAAGCACACACAACCTCATTCCTACACGCATGAGGCTTTCCTCTCACCATTATTCAACTCCAGTGTTCCAGCCCAGATTCCAGCATGTCTCAAATCCCCAAATTCTGGAGGCAGAGGCAGGCAGATCTCTGTGAGTTCGAGGACAGTCTAGTCTAGAAAGCGAGTCCCAGGACAGCCATGACTGTTACACAAAGAAACCCTGTCTCGAAAAACCAAGTATGTGGGGGAGGGGGGCAGAGGGGTGGACAGCTGGAGAGATGGCTCAGTGGTTAAGAGCACTGATTGCTCCTTCAGAGGATGCGGGTTTGATTCCCAGCACCCACAGGGCAGCTCGCAACTGTCTATGACTCCAGTTCCAGGGGACCCGACACCCTCACAGACATACATGCAGACAAAGAACCAATGCACATGAAATTAGAGGGAAAAAAAAACCCGAAGGGGAAAAATGTTTTATAATGGAAAGAAAATCCGGCCACTGGCTAGAAACAGAAATGTATCTTTTGTGATGTTATGAACGGGTGCTCTAGCTCATTCTGTGCAGTAATACCAGGATGGGATGGTGAGACAGCTCAGCAGGTGAACACTAGCAGCACAAGCCTGAAAGTCTTGCTCAGGTCCCAGAACCCACAATGGAAGCAGGAAAGGAACACCTTCACATGTATGGCATGGTACACGTATGCCCACACACATACACACATACAGACAGAGATTAATGGGTAAATTTAAATTTAGAGATAAATTTTCATTTTTCCAGTTTTAAAATTAATATACTTGTTACAGAAAATAGCTACAGAGAGTTTATACAGCCCTCAACAATCTGCTGTGCAATATTCCTCTCTTTATGAAAACATGCATAGAAATACATTTATTATTATTATTATTATTACTTCCTGAATGTGGGCTGAAGTTGTTTAAGTTTTTGGTTTTTTTCATATTTTATTTCTTTTTATTTATTGGCTTGTTTGTATTTTGAGACAGGATCTCACCTTGTAGCCCTGGCTGTCCTGGAACTCACTATGCCAACCAGGTTGGCTTCCAACTCAATGGAGATTCCCCAGCCTTGTTTTGTTTTCTGAGATAGAGCTGAACTCACTATGTAGCCAAGAATAAGCTTGAACTTCTGATCTTCCTGTCACTTCCCCAAAATTCTCAGATTCCAGGCAAACACTACCATACACAGTTTACGCTACCATACACAATTTACGCTGTGCTGGGAATCAAACCCAAGGCTTTCTGCATGCGAGGCAAACACTACCAACTGAGCTACCTCCCCAGCCCATGTCTGTTCTTTGATTAGCATATAACAAATGGGTTTTAGTTTGACGTTTCCATGGCTGTTTTGTTATTGCTGAGCCTCCTCAATCCCCTTCTACTCCCAGCAATCCCTTTTCCACTTTGATGCCACACGTATGAAGTGTATGAATGATTTTCCTGCATCCGTGTGCGCTATATGTGTGACCAATGCCATGGAGGTCAGAGGATGCAGCCATATCCCTTCAGTCCCATAAAACTGGGGTTGTGAGGCACCGTGTTGGTGTTAGGACCCAAGCCAACAGCAAGCGCTCTTCACCACTGAGCCATCTCTCCTGTCCCCTCGGTCACATTAAACAGACACTTGTAGTGAATCACATTTAACTGGTGCGGCTGAGTTAGGAACCACACAAGAATTCTCAGAGAATTCCCTTTTCTCTTATGTGGGAAACCAGAGCCACTTAGAAGGTAGAGGGAGCAATTCACACCTGGTCTTTGAGAAGTTCCTTAAGGAGTTTGGACAGCCAAAGCCTGGGGTGTAAGTTCAAACCTGACTGGTTTCTGAGGAGTGTGCTGTCCTGAGTTGGTAGACTGTAAGGCCTCTGGGAATTCCCAGAGTAAGATGACTGGCAGGCTAGATGATGCTGGAGAAGGAACCTGGTCACACCCCACTGACTCTAGCAGGAGAAGGGGATGGTCTGAGGGGTTGTCCGAGCCGACCTCCCTGATGCCCTGTCATACCCACCATGGTGGGGACGGAGGCATTGACAGATCTCCTCAGCCTCACTAGCAAAATACCGAGTGCTCCTTCCTCGCTCTGTGCCCACTCACCTGAATGTATGAATACCGTGAGAGGATAATTACTAACTAGTAATAGAAGATTTCTGAGAGGCCAGATCTTTTTCTGGAAAGTTCATGCCTCCATGATGAATTTGCCTTAGCAAAACATTTTGGGAGTGCTGCTCACATGGGGACCTGAAAAAAAATGTGGCGGCTGCCTGTGTAGTAGAAGTGGGAGGGAATGGAAGAAAGTTCAAGAGTTAACTGAGCAGTAATAGAGGAAACTGACTTGTGACAAAAAGCAATGATTTTCTGAAAAGTATAGTAAAGAGAGAAAGGGAAGGAAAGAGAGAGAGAGAGGGAAGGGCAGAGGGCAAGCCGACTGGAGGGGAAGGAATGAATGAGAGGACACCATAACCTTCTGCACTAAGCACCAACGGCCCTAGGGCTGGAAGGACACAGCCAAGTGGCTCAAATCAAACAGGTTCAGTCAAAGAATGGAGAAAACCTTAAACTGATAAAGCAGGCCTTCATTCTTACTGACGGAGCAAAGCCTATTGCTTCCTGCATGCATTCTCAGTCATGGAGAGCAGCCAGGATGCTCCAGTGCACAGGCTTGGTGGCTTCAAGACTAGAGTTTGCATCCCAACCCTGACAACTGACTTCAGTCTGACCTTGAACTGGCAAGGTTGGAGCAGCTCTACATCCTAAGACTGGGGGCGTAGCTCGGTTGGTGGTATGCTTGCCTTCTATTCCCAAAGCCCTCAAGTTTGATTCCCCAGGGCCACGTCAACCAGACGTGGTAGCACACACCTGTAATCTCAATACTTGGCAGGTAGAGGCAAGAGAATCAGAAATTCGAGCTCACCCTTGGCTACATCGTGAGTTTCAGGCTATCATGGGCTAAAATGAAGACACTCTGGTTGGAGTTGGAGTCCACGTGCCTAGCGTGTGCCAGGCCCTGGGTTCCATCCTGGCAACGCTCTCTCTCCACACACACTGATGATATGGTGATTGTACTGACTGGGCACAAGCTATAGCGCTATCAGAGGAAGAAGCCAGAGCTGAGGAAATGCCTCCTTGAGATCCAGCTGGAAGGCATTTTCTCCATTTAGTGATCAATGGGGGAGGGTGTTGCCCATGGTGGGTGATGCCGTCCTGGGCTGGCAGTCCTAGGGTCTGTAAGAAGGTGGGCTGAGCTAAGCCAGGGGAAGCAATCCGGTAAGCAGCTCCCCTTCATGGCCTCTGCATCAGCTCCTCCCGCCGGGATCCTGTCCTGTTTGAGTTCCTGTCCTGACTTCCTTCAGTGATGAACAGCAATGCTGAAGTGTAAGACAAATAAACCCTTCCCTCCCCAGCTTGCTCTTTGGTCATGGTGTTCCATTGCAGCAATAAAAACCCTAACTAAGAAATGATGATGAAGCAATTATTTTTGGGGGGGGGGGGAGAGAACATAAAGACTCAATTTTTTTTAAAAAAAAAAAGGAATGTATTTCATGGGACATGTAGTAAATGCCTTTATTTAGCATTATTAGGTATTGAACTCAGGACCTAGCTGCGTGCAGACAAGTGCTTTTTATTTTGAGACAGTCTCACGACGTTGCCTAAACTCATAATTCTCCTGAGCTCCCAAGTGGCTCAGATTACTGGCCTGTGCCACCAGCCCCAGCCCTAAAATATCGGTTAGCAACTAAAGCAGTGGCTCTCAGCCTTCTAACGCCGTGGCCCTTTAATACAGTTCCCCATGTTATGGTGACCTCAACCGTAGTATTATTTTCATTGCCACTTTATACCTGTCATCTTGCCACTGTTATGAATCACAAACCTGTGGTTTTCTATATGGTCTTAGATGACCCTTATGAAAGGTCTTTCGACCCCCCAAAGGGGTCTTGACCACGTAGTCAAGACCTAAACCTTAACCTAAAGTCACTTTTGTGTTTGGACACCCTGAAAGGTACTACGTAGAACATTTTACCTGGTAAATGTAAAAATACAGCTTTGCTAGCATCTTTATGCACCTGTCTGTCATCTGACTGCACAGATTTCCTTCCGGTTGTGAACGGAGCTGCAAGGTGCTGAGAATCTTAAGTGTCATATTTTGCCTGTGGTCCTTCTTTCGTTTCTGTTGCTATGATAAAACACCATGATGAAAAGCAATCTTGGGGAGAAAAGGTTGCCTTTAGCTTATAATTCCAGGTTATACTCACCATTGTGGGGAAACCAAGGCAGTAGGGACTTAAAACAGCTAATTATATCACAACTGCAGTAAAAAGCAGAGAGAGAGGAATGCACGTATGCTTTCTACTCCGCTCACTTTTCAACTCTCACACAGCCCAGAACCCCCCAAAAAAACAGGGAATGGTGCCGCCCACAGTGGACTGGGTCTTCCCAGATCAATTAATGTCATCAGGACACTCTCCCAATAGACACGCCCACAGGCCAACCTGATCTAGACAGTCTCTCACTGAGACGCTCTTCCCAGGTGATACTAGGACGTAGCAGGTCGACTGTTAAAACTATGGGCCTGTAAGATGGCTCAGTGGGTACAGGTGTTTTTCACCAAGTCTGACACTTGAGTTCGAGCCTAGGGCTTAGACGGTGGAGGGAGAGAACTAATTCCCATAGGTTATCCTTTGGCTCTCATTTGTGAGCCTTGGCACACACTTACTAAACACACACACAAAAAAAAAACACACACACACACACACGCACACGCACACACACACGCACACACACACGCACACATGCGCGCAAGACAGAGAGAGATTGGAACTGGAGAGATGGTCCATCAGTTAAAGACCCCATGTACTGCTCTTCTAAAGGACCCCAGCTGGGTACCCAGCCCCCATGTGGAGCTGCTAATAGCCACCCACAACTCCAACACCACTGACCTCTCTGGACACCTGCACTCATGTGCACCTACCCATACACAGACGTTCAGAAACACACGTAATTACAAATAATAAACTAAATCTTTTAAAAGAGACGACGACTCAGACAAAATAAGAGCTGGGAGATGAAGTCAGTCTCACAGCATAACAGCAAGGGTCATTGTGCCCTTCCTCTGAGGTGTCCTCGTTGTACAAGTAGATACAGAAAGTTCTGGTTTCTAAGGGGAAAAAAGCCGAGAATTGGATGAACCCAGATTCACAGAGAACGTTCTTTTCTTCTTGTCTAATCAGTCTTGTTTTGTGTGCTGTCACTAGGACAAATCTCTCCTTTTTTGCTTCATTTTTATCACTCTGAAGGAGTTTAAAAGAATGAAGTTTTGTCCCAATTAAAATTAACTGCCAAAAAAAAAAAAAATGAACTGCCCTATCTTTCTCCTGCTAGATTATTTCTGAAACAAAACGTATCACTTTCTTCTTCGCTCAACAAGCATTTGTGAAGGACCTCCAGTATGTCAGGCATTTGGGGGACACAAGGACACATAGTCCTGTCCTTGAGGGGGTTTTACAGAGAGGCGGTTGGTCCAGGTAAAGAGGCTTACGCCTGGAATTCTAGTACTTGGAAGACTGAAGCAGAGGGTTAGTGAATTCAAAGCCAGCAGAGACTATATAGCAAGTTCCAGGCAACCCTAGGCTGGAAGGGAATATATATATATTATATATATATTTAATATATATAATATATATATATAATAAATATATATTATATATATATATATGTGGGGTAGGAAGAACAAGAGAAGGAGGGCAGCCGAGGAAATGGCTCCGTGGGTAAAGTGCTTGCCATGCAAGCATGAGGACCCAAATGTGGATTCTCAGCAACCAGACCAAAGCTGGGCACGACTGTGCACATTGCTAGCCCTAGTGCTAGGACAGAGAAAGGAAGGGGGTGAGAGCTTCCTGGGCAGCCAGTCTCACTGAAATGGTGAGCTTCGCATTCAGTGAGAGACTTTCTCTCAAAGAGTGAAGTGGAGAACAGCAGAGGGAGACTTCAGACATTGACCTCTGTCCTGCACCTATACACGCACACGTGACCACGCCCATATGTATGCTTTTATACACACACACACACACACCCCACAGAGAGAGAGAGAGAGGAGAGAGAGAGAGAGAGAGAGAGAGAGAGAGAGAGAGAGAGAGAGAGAGAGAGGAGGAGGAGGAGGAGGAGGAGGAGGAGGAGGAGGAGGAGGACGAGGAGGAGAGGGAGGAGGGATAAGCAGGTGGTGACAGCAGAAAGAGGTATAGGCGTGGTACCCAGCTGTAGAGAGGAGGGTGCTGGGGTACAGTGCCCATCCATGGAGAGGAAGCTAATTCTTCCCAATAGCAGTGGGTCAGGAACATCTGGGGTCATCCCTCAGTCACGTTTTCTGCACAGACCATCATTTTTTTCACATTCTGTAAGACTTGGAGCCTCTAAGATGGCTTAGATGGTAATAGCGCTGGCTGCTCTCCCAGAGGACCCGGGGTTCAATTCTCAGCAGCCACATGGCAGCTCACAACTGTCTGTAACTCCAGTTCCAGGAGATCTGACACTCTCACACAGACATACACACTGGCAAAACACCAATGCACATAAAATAATAATAAAGTATTTAAAATCAGAAGCCACTACTTACAAAAACCTCACCAAATCATGGTGGGAATATTTTCACAATCTTGAGATTATATCCCCATGTTATCTGATAAGAACCATGAATGGGCCGGGCAGTGGTGGCGCACGCCTTTAATCCCAGCACTCGGGAGGCAGAGGCAGGCGGATCTCTGTGAGTTCAAGGCCAGCCTGGTCTACAAGAGCTAGTTCCAGGACAGGCTCTAAAAAAGCTGCAGAGAAACCCTGTCTCGAAAAACCATAAAAAAAAAAAAAGAAAAAGAAAAAGAACCATGAATGGAAGCCCTTGGCCAGCCCTCCAGAAAGCCACTCCGCACCTGCTGAAGGTCTGCATGTTGCCTGGGCAGCTAAAATGGTGTGATTTTATTTCTGTTTCTGCCTTTCTTCCTTCTTTACTTCCTTCCTTCCTTTCTTTCTTTCTTCCTTCCTTTTTTGGTGTGTGTGTGTGTGTGTGTGTGTGTGTGTGTGTGTGTGTACGTGTGTGTACGTATTCACACAGGTACAAACTGGGATTGCACATATACAGGCATGTGTTTGTATAGGCCAGAAGTCAACCTTGGGTATCATGGCTCAGGACACCAGTCATCTTAATTTTTGAGATAAGGTTCCCTCAGTGGCTTGGAACTCACCAAGTGGCTTGGCGACGAACTGGCTGGTGAGTCCCTTCCAGCTCTGCAATTACAAGTGACAACATATCACCACACCTAGATCGTAACATGTTGTGGTGATCTGAATAATAATGGCCCCATAATCTCATATATTTGAATGCTTAGTCACCAGAGAGAGGTACTGTGTGAGAGGATTAGAAGGATCAGGTGGTGTGGTCTTACTGGAGAAGTGTGTTGTGTCGCTGGGGTGGAGGTCTTTGAGGTTTCAAGAGCCCAGGCCAGGTTCCATCTCTATTTTTTTCCACTGTCTGCAGATGAGGATGTAGAACATGCTGCTTCTCCAGCACCATGTCCGCCTGCATGCCGCCAGGTGTCTCTTCACAGCAAGAGAACACTGACTAAGACACCTATTCTGGAGCCCAAGCCCAGGCCCTTAAGCTCAATATACATTTATTATACAGTGATCATGTTGCCAACTGAGCTGTCTCCCCAGCTTGTGTGATTTGATTTTTATTTTACTGTTATTATTGTTAGTGTGCATGTGTGAGGGGGATGTACACACTTGCCATGGTGGAGGTCAGAGGACAATTTTGTGGACTTGGCACTCCTTCCATCTTTGTGGGGTTCCAGGCATTGAAATCAGGTTGTCAGGCTTGCTCTCACCTGCCGAGACATCTTACTGGTCCTTGGGGTTCTGGGGGTGTGGGTGGATCTTTTGTTTGTTTTTTGAGACAAGTGCTTACTATGCAGTTCTGGCTGTCTTGGAACACATCTCAGTAGACCAGGGCGGCTTTGAACTCACAGAGCTCTGCTTCCCGCATGCTACCACATCCCATACGACCTCTTCTTGAGGATGACATCACTCACATGGCTTTTTAGGGGCTGACAAAAGATTAAGACAAAGAGCTTAGTTCCAATAAAGCAGGCTCTGTCGCAGAAAGGGTGTTGATCAGAGGCTGAGGCTACATGTGGACTCAGGGTTACAGAGCAGGAAGTTGGTGAAGAGAGAGAGGGGACAAGAAAGCAGGCCCAGGGCTGGAGAGATGGCTCAGAGGTTAAGAGCATTGCCTGCTCTTCCAAAGGTCCTGAGTTCAATTCCCAGCAACCACATGGTGGCTCACAACCATCTGTAATGGGGTCTGGTGCCCTCTTCTGGCCTGCAGGCATACACACAGACAGAATATTGTGTACAGAATAAATAAATTAAAAAAAAAAAAAAAAAAAGCAGGCCCCTCGCTGTCAGGGCTCATCACCCTCCTTGAACTCCTGAAGCACTGATAATTTACTACATCTTGTCCCCAGGTTTAGGGACAACAGACTCTGACTGAGACAGAGACTGGCTATCTGGAAATGTCCCTTGCTGTCCTGTGGGAGGAGCCTCAGTTGGCCTTGGGGTATTCAAAACTGTAAAGGCCCTTCAAAATTGTTCCAAGTGGGAGGGGGGAAAAGGGCCTGTACCCATCTCCTGACCAATCATGGGATTTCCTGGAGAAAAGAGATGACCTGGATCAAGGGCACAATTCCTGGAAGATTCAACTAAGAGCCGTCGCCCACCAAAGCTCCTAACATCTAGGGAGCCCACCGCCCAGAAGACCCCACCAGACAATTATGATTACATACTAAAGGATCAACCACTGTCTGTTCTTCTCATGTTTCATGTTAGCAAATAAAACCATTGAGGCAGAGATTTGAATTTCCAACCTCTCAGAGGCCCCCCTTTGAAAGTTCGGGGTAGCCAGGCAGCCAACAAGGAGGGTGTGGCGGCACGTACCTGTCATCTGAGCACATGAGAAACTGAGGCAGGAGTCACAAGTTCAAGGCTAGTCTGGGTGAGTTCAAGAACAGCCTGTGCTTCATATCATCAGACTTGGTGTCAAGCACCTTTATGCCCCGAGTTACCTTGCTGGCCCCTTCCATTGATTGCTGGAAATTCAAATTTAGTTGGGCGTCTTGAATTCTGGATGCTACTTCTTTGGGGGGAAAAAGGCACCCCTTACTAAACTGTCTTAAATAAACACATTCTTTCCTACTGGTGAGCTGCCAGCGTCACAAGCAGAGATGGAGAAAAAGGCTCCCTGCCCTGGGAGCCCTCCTCTTTCTGCGGTGTGGCAGCTGAGAGCGAGTGTCTCTTAAACCCCAACTCCCTACTGACCCAGAAACTTCATCGCCACGGCTGTGGGGGTGATGTGACAGACATGCAAATCCCGTCACACACACCCTCTCCACCAGCCCCACACAACGAAAACTTCTGGTGGGGGACAGTTTCTAGTCTTGCAAGCTCTCCAAGACCCTAGGCTCGCAGGTTTGAACAACATGACTTTGGAAATGGGGTGAGCTGGTGGGCAGTGGGAGGATAGCTCCAGAGTCACCAAAGGCGAGACACAGGCACAGAAGGAACGACTGTCAGAGGCCAGAGTGATCCTCAGAGACACACCCTGGTGGAGGGATGGGGAAAGAAGCCAGAGGGGCTCTCTTGGCCAGCGCTTGATACCCTAAGATGAGGTGTGAGGATGTACATTGAGAGGGCCATTGACATCCCTCCAGACTCTGGCTGTCCTCTCCTTATTTTAGTTGAAGGAAGGTGCGGCCCCTTGCATTCTGGGAAAAACAACCTACCCATGTGTGCAAAGGAGACGTGAACCAGTCTGGGGCTTGGAAAAGTAGGGCCTGTGAGGGCAGGCCTGGGGCATGGGGAAGGCCTGGAGCATGGGGAAGGCCTGGAGCATGGCTGGGTGGATGAGGAATGGGGATGGGGTAAGGACCTGGGAATGTCAAGGGGCTGGCTAGACAATGTAGAAGGAACGGCAGGCTACCTCCCGCCACCCGGCTAGCTTTACCCAAAATAATTACATGGAAACTGTATTCTTTTAAATACTGCCTGGCCCCTGGCCCGTTATCTGTAGCTTCTTATTGGTTGATTCTCATATCTTGCTTTAACACATATTTAGTAATCTGTGTAGCACCACGAAGTGGTCACTTACCAAGAGAGATCTTAACCTGCGTCCATCTCGGAGAGGAGAAGCATGGCGACTCACTATGGCGACTGCCTGGAGCATCTGCCTCACTGCCTTCTACCCAGCATTCTGTTCTGTCTACTCCGCCTACCTAATTTTCTGTCCTATTGGGCCAAGCAGTTTCTTTATTAATTAACCAATGAAAATCCTCCATCAAGACAAGAACCTGGAGGACTGAAGACCCAAGAGGAGGGGTGCTAGGGAGATGGGGCTGAGAGAATGAGAGTCTGGGGGGGGGGGGCTGAGGGCCTGGGGGGACATAGGCATGGGCAGGGTGAGGGGCTATGAGTAATGCCAACCACAGGCTGCAGATAGCTCCGGACAAAGATGGAGGTGGCTCCCCAGGTACAAGACAATCTTTCAATTCTTCACTTGCTCATACAAATGAAACCCGCAATTCCTGCTGGAAAATTCTAGAGCCTACTTATAGGAGGGCAGATAGGCTGGTATGAACATAAACAAATGGCCCCAATGGGTATGACTGACGTGTTTTGGGGGCTCCATGAGCTGCTTGCCTGCTGCGAAGGAACATACTATGGAGACTGAGGGAGAACTCGCCATGAAGATGACAGAAATATGGAGCAAAAAGCAGGAAGGAGGAAAGGGCACGAGGAAACAAGAGGACAGGGTATATAAGGCTCTAGGAGCTGAAGGTGGAGGCAGGGTGGACAGAGAGACAACAGACTTCCTGAGAGCGGAGAGCTCAGCAGCTGAGCCAGGTGTGGCCTCAAGGTATCTAGCACAGCAGATTCAATCAGCTGACAGATAAAGCCAGTCAAATTAATTTCAAATTCAGCTAAACAGTGAGTAGCAGTTAGTTTAACATGTCCCAAACATTGCAGGATAGGGCTAGGGATCTGCATTGTTAGGGTGCTTGCCAAGTAGTGCAAGACTTTATTCTGAAGTGTTATCCACTGATTATTTGAATTTGTAAACATTTTATGTTTATCTTTTTTCTTTCCTTCCTTCCTTCCTTCCTTCCTTCCTTCCTTCTTTCTTTCTTTCTTTCTTTCTTTCTTTCTATTGGTTTTTCAAGACAGGGTTTCTCAGTGTAGCCTTGGCTGTCCTGGAACTCACTCTGTAGACCAGGCTGGCCTCGAACTCACAAAGATTTGCCTGCCTCTGCCTCCCAAGTGCTGGGATTAAAGGCATGGGCCACCACCACCCAGCAAACTACATTTTTCAAATCAGGCAACATCTCCCCTGCAATCAGTCCATCTATAGTTTCCCATTCCATCATCAGTGTCTCCTTATGAAGTAGGTTTCTAACCACCATCTCCCCATGTTGCCCATTGCTACACAAGTACTGAATATCTTTCTACAGTCTGCCCCTAACCCAGGATAGGAGCCAAAGTCTAACTCTACCATCCCTAGCCATGGGACCTTCAGCAAGTCACTGAGGATCTCTGACAGACACCTGGGTTCTTTTTTTTTTTTTTATGGTTTTTCGAGACAGGGTTTCACTGTAGTTTTAGAGCCTGTCCTGGAACTAGCTCTTGTAGACCAGGCTGGCCTCGAACTCACAGAGATCTGCCTGCCTCTGCCTCCCAAGTGCTGGGATTAAAGGCGTGCGCCACCACCGCCCGGCGACACCTGGGTTCTTTTGCAGGGTAAGAATTCCTGACTTAGTGCTTTGTGAGAATTAAGTAAGGTGACTGAACAAATTGAAAGTGATCAATACATAGTAATTTGGTGGTGATGGTGGTAATGGGGATGTTAGTGGTAGCTGTTGTGGTGATGATAATGGTGCTAATGGTATTGATAATGGCTACTGTGGTGGTTTGGAATAAAATGGACCCCATAGGCTCACAGGGAGTGGCACTCTTAGTAGGTGTGGCCTTGCTGAAGGAAGTGTGTCACTGGGGGTGGGCTTTGAAGTCTCAGATGCTCAAACCAGACTAGTGGCTCATAGTCTCTTCCTGCTGCTTTTGGATCCGGGTGTAGAACTCTCAGCTACCTATACCTCTCAGCACCATGTATACCTGTGTGCCACCATCTTCCCACCATGATGACAATGGAGTAAACCTGTGAACTGCAAGCCAGCCTGTGCTGGTTTGAATAGGCATAGCCCCATAGACTCATGTATTTGAATGTTCGGCCTATAGTGAGTGGCACTATTAGGAGGTGTGGCTTTGTTGGAGTAGGTGTGGCCTTGTTGGAGGAAATGTCATTGTGGGGGCTTTGAGGTCTCATATGCTCAAACTATGCCCAATGTGGGACACAGTTCACTTCCTGTTGCCTATGGATCAAGATGTAGAACTCTCAGCTCTTCCAGCACTAAGTCTGTCGCATACTGTCATGCTTCTCACCATGTGATAATGGACTAAACCTCTGAAACTATAAGTCAGCCCCAATTAAATATTTCTCTTTATAAAAGTTGCCATGGTCATGGTGTCTCTTCACAGCAATAGAAACCCTGACTAAGACAGAAGTTGATACCATGTGTGGGATGTTGTTGGGATAGGCCTGATCATACTTTTGTTTGGAGGAATGTAGACTTTGGGACCTTGGAATAGAAAAGCAGTTGAATGCTTTAAGTGGAACTTTATGGACCATCCTAGCAGGGACATGGAAGAGAGTGGTGCTGAGGGTGATTTGAACTATGGAGGCCTAGCTCAAGAGGTTTCAGAAGAGAAGAATTTTAGTATGTGTCCAAGAGACTGTTATTGTAATATTCTGACAAAGAATGTGGTTGTTTTTACCCTTGTACAAAAAGTTCACCTAAGGCTAAATGGAAGAGTTTTGAATTAATTGCATTGGCAGAGAAAAAATCTCAAAACAGCCTCGTATTGACTCTGTGCTGTGGGCTAATGCTCCTGTACACTGTAAAGATTTGTCACTTGTATTAGTTTAATAAAATGCTGACTGGCCAGTTGCCAGGCAGGAAGTATAGGTAGAGTGACCAGACTAAGAGAATTCTGGGAAGAGGAAGGGTAGAGACACAGTTCCCAGCCAGATGCAGAGGAAGTAATATGAGAATGTCTTACTAAAAAAAGGTACCGAGCCATGTGGCTAAACATAGGCAAGAATTATGGGTTAATTTAAGTTGTAAGAGCTAGTTAATAATAAGCCTGAGCTAACAGTGCACATAAGTCCTTGTGTGTTTCTTTGGGACTGAACCACTGCAGGGCCAGGCTAGATAGAAACTTCCTTCTACAGCTCTGTCATATGGTTATTAGTGTGCACTCTTACAAAAATTTATAATAAGAAGCTGAACAAGGGAAAATAAAAACATACAGTTCAAAGAGAAAGGGAGTACCAGGAAATGGAATGGAGCTAAATCCTATGTTCAAGGAGATAAACAGATTAAAGAATATCTTTATGTTAAATGGAATAAAGAGAGTGGTGACCTCAAGGCAAGATCCCACCCAGCTATACTTCCAACTTATGAAAAAAAATTGAAGAAAAGCTTAAAGCAGGGTATAGTGATACATGCCTTTAATCCCAGAATTCTGGAGGCAGAGGCAGGCAGAGATCACTGAGTTTGAGGCCAGCCTGGTCAACAGATTCAATTTCAGGACAGCCAAGCTTAGGCAGTGAAGAAGACCATCAAAATCAGAAAGCTGGTGAAGATGTAATTGAATGAGGAGGCCATGTTCCAGCCCTAGCAAACAGCAGAACCCTGGCAGCTTCAGCCACATGGTTCTGGCTTTAGAATCAGGATAGAAGAAAAGTGTTGTAGAATCTCCCTCCATGGCTAAGAAAAGCCAACTGAGAGCAAGCATGTGTCAGGGGTGTCCCTGAATGGAGACCTAGAAAGACCATTGTGTCAAGCTGGGAAGTTAAAGCCTGGATTGCCTTGGAGATCCCAAAATACTGCAGATGCCAGAGCTGTGGGATATCTACCATGGAAAGCTGCTAACAGGGAACAAAACCAGCCCTAGAGAAAGAAGTGTGTTGCAGTCAACAAAGCTGAAAGGAGTTGGAGATCTGAAGAGCGTTTTGACATTAGACATGGAAACATAGAGTTTGGAGTTGGCCCAGCTGGTTTTTGGTCTTGTTCTAGTCCAGTATTTCCTCACTGTGCTGCCTTCCCTACATTTTGGAATGGTAATGTATATCCTGTGCCTGTATGTGTTGGAAGGATGTGATCTACCTTTTGATTTTGATTTTACAGATTATTACAGTTAAAAAAATTGTATGAATCTTAGAAGACACTTTGAACTTTTATAGGGCTGAGACTGTTATAGACTATGGGGACTTTTAAAGTGGGGATTAGTGCATTTTTGCATTATGATATGGCTGCAAGCCTATAGTGGCCAGGGAGTGGTATACAGTGGTTTGAAAGAAAATGGCTCCCGCCGGGCGGTGGTAGCGCACGCCTTTAATCCCAGCACTCGGGAGGCAGAGGCAGGCGGATCTCTGTGAGTTCGAGACCAGCCTGGTCTACAAGAGCTAGTTCCAGGACAGGCTCCAAAGCCACAGAGAAACCCTGTCTCGAAAAACCAAAAAAGAAAAAAGAAAAAAAGAAAATGGCTCCCATAGGCTCACAAAGAATGGTGGCTCTATTAGTGGCCTTGCTGGAGTAGATGTATCTTTGTTGGAGGAAATGCGTCACTGAACGCTTTGATGTCTTAGATGCTCAAGTCAGGCTAGTGGCTCACAGTCTCTTCCTGCTGCCTTTGGATCCGGATGTAGAACTCTCAGGTACCTCTCCAGCACCATGTCTGCCTGTGTGCCAACATGCTTCCCACCGTGATGACAATGGAGTAAACCTCTGAAACTGTAAGTCAGCCCCAGTTAACTGTTTTCTTTATAAGAGTTGCCATGGTCATGGAGTCTCTTCACAGCAACAGAAACCCTAACTAAAGACAGGCACTTTAAATCCATAAGACACAACCATTTATGATACTACAGAAAAAGAGGACCCCTGGGCATGCTGGGCTGGCTTCTTCCACCATCACATGCCTGCCTCCAACCTAGTATTCTGTCTGCTCTTGGCCCCCCAACCCTGCCCCAGCCACTTCTCTCTCTCCTTTGAGACAAGGTCTTATTATGTAGCCCTGGCTGGCCTGGACTCACAGAGATCTGCCTGCTTCAGCCTCCCATGTGACTGGATTAAGGGTTTTCACCACCCTGCCTGACTGTTCCTTTCTCTAATTTATCTCCTGTTCCTCTCCATGGGCACCAAGCTGGCACCAGCCCACCTGCGTCAGAGGCTCCACGTCTGGACTATGGGAACTTCTGAGTCCCAGGTTTCTTACTGCTGGCATCTGGAGTGGGCTTCCCAGACCTCTAGGTTAGGGTTCTGCCAGGAAGCCATAAACAGTTTTCCACTTACTTGGCCGACAATGCCTGAAATCACAGCCCAGATGCTCCTTCCCCCTAATTCTTGCTACCAGCAGGAAACGAAATCCAGCACACTGAGCAGTCTGTGCCCATCTACAACCATGTGTGACGAATGGCTTCCCTTCCCTGTTACGTAACAGCCTAGTTCTGACTGCCAGTATGCCCGCTCTGACTTACTTTCAACTACGCATCCACTGAGTAAGATCAAGACAGAAAACACGAGTTAATTAAGTTCCATTTTAGTCATTTCCTGCCTTCTCAGGAAACAATTCTAGAGACGTCTTGCTGGTCCCTCAGCTTTCCTGTGCAGTCCTCTCTTCGCCCCAGAGCTACAGAGCAGTGGGGTGTCCCCAACCAGTTCCCTCTGAGCTAGAGTGTCCCCTAAACTGGGTGCAACTGGGAAAGATCTCTATATAGTACTAAAATAGCTTAGGCTTCTGTTTTGTTTAACACAGGGTCCCAAGTACCCTGCCTGGGCTGGCCTTGAATTCACTTCGTAGCTGATGATGACCTTGAACTTTTGACACCCCCCCTTCCTAGGATTGCAAGGCTGTTCCACCCTGCTGAGTTTTAGACCTTGCTAAGGATGGAACCCAGGGTCTCAAGTCTACAAAGCAGAGCAAGCATTCCCCAAATGAGCTACAGTCACAGCTCCGGAATATTTAGTCTTGACAATTTTTTTTTAACTACCAGAGGTAGAAATCCTGGCTAGCAAACTGAAGAAGAATGCATGGCAGTTCTCCTGTACTTGCCTTCATATCCTGGAACAGAAAGAGTTTGTTTCATTTTTCTACGGCCATGGCCAGTATCCTTTTGGGTGTCTGACCCTTGATCTGATCTCTGCAAACTTCATCTTAGACAGTGTGTTATGCAGGATGAATAGGATGGATCTAATAGAGAAGGCACCAGGTTCTAAATCTTACTATAATACCCTTAATCTCTCCTCCTCCACTCTTCAGACTTCCAAGCGCTCTCTCTCTCTCTCTCTCTCTCTCTCTCTCTCTCTCTCTCTCTCTCTCTCTCTCTCTCTCTCTCTCTCTCTCTCTCTCTCCCCCCCTCTCATCATTCTGTAGGGAGAGGTGCATATAAATTCAGGTGTACACTGAGGCCAGAGAAGGAAGCTGGATCCTTCTTTCAGGGGCTGAAGTTAAGGGTGGTTGTGGTCGCCTGGTGTGAGTGTTGGGAATTAAACTTGGGTCTTCTATAAGAACAGTACAAGCTCTTAACTGCTGAGCCATCACTCCAGCTCTGGCCTCTTTTCAATTCTTATCTTGCCTTTCAGAGTCAATGACCTCTGGTGCTGGACTTGCCACCAGGCTGTGACTAAATCTGTCCCAACTCTGTGCCTACCTATCCCACCTATGTGGCCCACACGAGATCCCAGACTCTCCCAGGCCTGGTGCTGAGCCTTGCCCCAAGACCCTCAGCTGCCTTCCCCACAACACTGACAACATGCAGAGTCCGGCCATCTGGCCCTCATAAAGTGTCCCAGGCTGTGTGCCAAGTTGCACTGTAGATTGTGTGGCCCTTGGTTCCCTAGGAAACCAGAGGGTGGACTGGCTGCCAAGTTAATGGAGGATTTCGGTCGTGTGTTTGGCCACCTGGGCAGAAGCCTGGCCTCCTTATCTGGCATGTCTCCCTCCTAAGCCTGGGAACCCAACCCTATCTGAGTCACCTAAGCTGTGAAAAACCCGTTCCTGTGAGGCCTTAGCCCTTCTGGGTCACAGGCACCTCAGCTATCTGATCATGTCCGGCCTTTAATTTTTCTTTTATAGTCTTCCTGGTATTGCTCTTGGGTCCGGCAGGCCTGGGAGAGCTGCGCTCTAAACCGGTCACCGTGTCCTCACAACCTAAGTCTCTGAGTCACCAGAATCTTGGCAACCTCTTCCAGATCAACAACACCCCGCAGTTCTATCAAAGTCCGGCTTTCACTCGCTGCTGCTGCTGCTCTCTCACCTACTTTTTCAACAAATATTTGTGGAGTGTGTTTGGAAGCCATAACGCGTCAGCTGGTTCCCAACCAGGAATGTGCAAGCTCGGCCGAAAGAGGTCACAGCTCAAGTGGAAGGCACCAAAGTAAATAATTTGTTTCCAAGTGTGAAGGGCCAAGTAGGCAAGTTCAAGGTTCCAGGGAAACACCTGCGGAGGACATGTGAACCGTGCCCCACGAGGGTTCAGGAAACGCCGCCCATGGTGGGTAATAGGAAGGGTGAGGTACAGATACAAATTAGCACCCAGAGTTGTCAGTGGTCGTGGCAGGGACAGAGTCCACGCAGGGAAAACCCAATGGGAAGAAGAACTGAGGTGGAAACCATAAACAAGGACACGAAGAAGGTGGAGAAGTGGGCGGGGCCTGCCACAAAGAAGGAATCGCTGGGATCTAAGAGCCCCTGGGAAGCCACTGAGAAGTTCCTCGCAGCAGTTGCCTTACCTACCTGCTCTGTTCTCCGTGGGGAGTTCTACACCCCAGGAAACTCATTCTGCCTGATGATGGAGACTGACTCAGAGGGAAGGGCACGCGCAGCAGGGAGGGGTAGTGGCGGGGGTCCAAGGAGATGCTAACGCCTGAAGCAAGGGAGTGGGGAAAACTAGGGATGTGAAGTGATGGGTCCAGGTGCAGATCTTACCAGGAAGTTCAAGTGGAAAAGTCTGGGCTGATGGACAGCCTGGAGCACACTGGTGTCGTGAGCTGTTGTCCGGAACAGAGTTAGGACAATTTTATAGTGGGCGGGGCGGGGCAAGGCCTTGAATGGAAGGGCAGTATTAACCGGCAAAGGGTCATCCTCTGAGGGATGGAAATAGGTCCCAGAGGCACCAGGGAAGCCAAGGCTGATGCTGCAGCCCAGGGAACATTAGCGTTAAGAGACAGAGATTTGGGCAGGGGAAATATGGCAATATTTCCCTGCTGCACAAACAGGAAGACCCGAGTTCAGATTCCCAGCACCCATGAGCAAGAGCCCGGTTGGTTTCAGGAGCCTGTAACCCTGGCACGGGGGAACTGTAGACAGGGAGATCCCTGGAGCTTTCTGGCCAGCCATCCTAGCCAATCAGTGAGTGTTCGGTTCAGTGAGAGAACCTGTCTCAAAAGGGAAAATGGGAAACAATTGAAGGAACACACACTAGATGTCAACCTTTGGCCTCCGTGTGCATGTATTTCGCATAGGCAACACAAGCTCCTCAAAAAGAGAGCTTTGCAGAACCTCAGTGTGCCTCCCATCCGTGACCCAGTTCATCCTAAAGAAAGAAGCAGCCCCACGGCGGAGCAAGCTGGCAGACACCACTCCTGAACCATCAAAGCCAAACTCGACAGGAAGGGGCAGGGGACATCAAGTGTCTCCCGGTAGGGTTATGAAGCCACACAGCATTTCTGTAGTATTTCCTCCCCGAGTGTATAATCTGAACCTCGTTCTGGGAGCATCATACAAACCCACATGGAAGGACAAGCCCCCGAATTAGTGTCCTGTGCTCTTCCAAACGCCAAGGAAGGCCACGAAGGACAGGTGAGTGAAGGGGAGGAAAGAACAAATGTATGGATCTCAGCACGTGGTCCTAGACGCGACTCTGAACCAGAAAAGGAAAAACAAAGCAAATAACGGCAAAACCTTTTTCTCTTCCTGCTAGAACTGTATCACAGTCATTGGTAAATACTGAAATAAAATTATTGCTTAAACCACAGTACTTTATCAGTGCTGTTTCTCTCAATGAGGTCATTATACTAAGTTAAAAAATGCACTTTTGAGGAAATACAAATTAAAGTTTTGGGGGCGTAAGAAAATTAAGTCTGGAGTCAGTGAGCTGCATAGGTGGATAAAGGCACCTGCCACCAAGGATGACAGCCTGGGTTCAGTTCTAGAATCTTCATGGTGGGGATTCATGACTCCTAAAACCTGTTCTCTGACCTTCATGCATGTGCCACAGTGCATATTCTCTCCCCCCCCGCACATAAGTAAGTAAATAAACTCATAATAAAAATATATAAAAGTGCACCACGGTGTGCAAGCACACAAATAACAGATTTCATATATATATATATATATATATATATATATATATATATATATATATATTAAACATAATCTGTTATTATGTCTATAATTTATTGTCTACTCTTCATTAAAAAGCCTGCATGATAGGAAGGTGGTGAGAAAGTAGACTTGACAAATGTTGACATTTGCAGACTCCAAGGATAGAAATACTGGAATTCTTTCTAGCATTTTCCCCAGTTTTCTATATGTCTATAATTATTTTTGAGGTGTGTATTATATCTTAAATATTTACTAAGTGGATTGAAAAACAACTTGTCAGCTGTTTCTTTAAGAATTTCAGCTAGGCAGTGGTGGTGCACGCCTTTAATCCCAGCACTTGGGAGGCAGAGGCAGCAGGTCTCTGTGAGTTTGAGGCCAGACTGATCTACAAGAGCTAGTTCCAGGACAGGCTCCAAAAGCCACAGAGAAACCCTGTCTCAGAAAACATCCCCCTACACACACACACATACACATTTTTTAAAAATCTCTTTTTAAAAGGTTAAAAAGGAAGTGGTAGGGCTAGAGAGATGTCTCAGTGGTTAAGAGCATTGACTGTTCTTCCAGAGAACCCAGGTTCAACTCCCAGCATGCCCATGGCAGTTTACAACTCTCTGTAATCCCAGTTCCAGGGAACCTGATACCAATACACATAAAATAAAAATACTTTAAAAAAAAAAAAAAAAAAAAGGAAGCGGTAACCTAGAAGGCAACAGAAAGACAGGCCCAGAGGCGAGAGGGGAGTCAGAACCTGGGTGTGAGGATAACTAAGGGGACAGGGTATCCCTGAGTGCCACTACACCCAAGAAATCACAGCCTCCAACCTATCACCCCCGCAGAGAGATCACAGAAGTGCAAGATGACAGACACGGTCATGGGTGAGCTACCCTAGAACGCATCTTCCCTGTCCTTGCAGCGAGAGCACAGAAGAAGACAGACATGGGTGAGCTACCCTAGAAAACATGCTCCCTGTCCTTCTGAGGGAGGGGACTAGAACATCCTTTGAAACCACTGCTACCGCAGAAGAGCTGGCTTCAGACGTGAGCTGCTGTGCAGGTGTGTCATGCCGGTAGGGTGTGTCCAGGGAGGCTCCCCTGCCTGAGTCTCCTTGGGTATGAATTAGAGGCGCTGAGTTTTTACATCTGATATGATGCAAATCAGACAGCTCAGCAACCCAGGGGTGACTCAGAAATGAGGACATCATCCCTAGTTTAGAGGGAAAACCGAAAGTTTAAAGACGCACGCCTGCCCACGTGCCCTCTGAGGTGCGGGTCCACAGATACCTGGGGATGGCTTACCCTTGTACACTGATCTTCGCTCTGTAACAGGATGGACCAGGCACAGTTGGCCCACATGTGAACTAAAATTGCTTACTGGGGTTGCCGGTGACCACGGTGGGAGTGGCTGTGGTCTGAGGCTCGGCACAGCCCAGTTCACAGTTCCTCACAGGTGGGTGAAGAGGAGAGGCCACTGGGGAACGGAGACAACTTGGTCAAGGTTCTTAGTTATGAAGAGGGAAGTCATCTGCCTAGAGGTGAAAGGGAACTTATTTTGAGACAGTGAAGACATCAAAATCCGAGGCTGAAGAAATGGGGAACAGTGAAGTGGAGAAGATTCAATACATAGGAATCCATTACCATCATTGGGGTCTGGCTAGCTCTTTTCACTTGCACACTGCCAAGAACACCAACCTACCGTAACCTACCCTACCCTCCTGCCCACCCCTACCCTCACCATCATTTGACCTCCAGGGCCCAAAATGTGTCTGGGTTTGTTTCAGAGACAGGATGCTAACTATTATACTTACTTTATTTTTGAGACAGAATCTCATGTATCCCTGGCTGGTCTCGGACTTGTCATGTAGCCAAGAACAACCTTGATCTTCTGATCTTCCTACCTGTCCAGGCATGTGCCACCATGCCTTGTATATGCGATGCTGGGGCTCAGACCCAGGGCTTCATGCAAGCTAAGCAAACACTACCAACTGAGCTATGTCTCCAGCCCCAATTTTATTTTGAGCCTCAAGAATAAATTGACTGGGGCTGTAGAGATGGCTCAGAGGTTAAGGGCACTGGCTTCAGTTCCAGAGGTCCTGAGTTCAATTCCCAGCAACCACATGGTGGCTCACAGCCATTGGTAATGAGATCTGGCATCCTCGTCTGGTCTGCAGGCATATATGCAGATAGAATACTATACATAATAAATAAATCTTTAAAAATAAAAAAATAAATTGACTGAATCACTAAGATTCAACATCTCTTAACCTTCTATATGGCATAGGATGCCATGACAAATGGGTAAAATATTGTTATTATTGTTGTTGTATACATGTGCACACTGTGTGTGTGGCAAGGGGTGTATGCCATGGCACAGGTGTGGCGGTCAGAGGACAACTTTGTGCAGTGGCTTCTCTTCTTCCACCTTAACATGGGTTCAAACTCCCAGTAGCAGACCTGTACAGCCAGCATATTTCTCCACTGAACCATCTCATGACCCTGAAGGTAATGCTTACTCAAAGTTGCTATAACACTGGCATTTGGGTGGTAAGGGAGAAGATCAGAAGTTCAAGGTCAGACAAGGCTACATAGCAGCCTGGGACCAACCTCAACTCCGGGAGATCCTGCCTCAAGAAAATGGTTCCTTGTAATTCTCACAGCAAACCTTCAGAAGAGGCATTCTGATTCCTGTTTCATAGATGAGGAAGTTGGGGCTCAGAATAGTACCAGGTAAGTTGCAAACAGGGAAACCAGTTCTCTGGCCTTTTTCTCTGCATGTATGCCCAACACACTGCACATGCTCCAAGACCCCTATGATTGAAGATCAAAGTGAAGTCACAAACTTATTTAAAATATCACAAGGGATGGGCAGATGACTGTCAGCATCCACATTAAAAAAAACAAAACAACCCCCCCCCCCCCCCGCCACAGTACCTGGCAATAATCCCAGTGCTGGGGAGGTGGGGATGGATGGGTCCCTAGCAGGGATAGAGGTGACAATGACCAGACCAGTTAGCCTAACTCGTGGGCTTCAGGTTCATTGAGAAACTGCCTCAAAAAATAAAGTAGAGAACAATTGATAAGCACATCCAGTCTCCACATGCTTGGTGTTTGCATACGTGTACACACACACACACACACACACACACACACAAACTCCAAGATATTTGGGGGGGGTGTTTGTTTTTGGAAATCACCAGTTTATTATAAAAGGGTGGCATGCAGATTATTTCCAAGAAACATTTGAGAACTTTAGTGGAACAGGTAGCTTCATATGAGGGACTTCTATTGTGATTGTGGTCTATCTACTTCCTGTCAGGTGCCAGCCTCGACAAAAATACCTTTCTCCAGAGTGGAGGTGTGGGAATTTAGAGATATAGTAAAGATTATGAAGACGCAAACGAAAATAATAAAAGGCAGAAACTTGTAGGATAGTATCCGGAGGGAGTTTCAGTGAGTACTGAAAATTTGTCCGTGTTTTATTTTCCAACAGCTTCATGTATCCCTGACTTCAAAAGGTAGAAGTAGAACAAAAGGCTGTATTAACATACAAATTGAAAGTCGTGGGCTACATTCACTGCTGGTGCCCACCCTAGACCCCCCAAACACTGTGTAGGCAAACCACTCCCTGGGTGGAATCCCAAGTTATTTCCATAAAGGGAACTGAAACTTAGTAGGATCCTTAGACTTTTGTTTTAGGTAGGAGCCAACTACTTCCCTGTTCCAGGAGCAGGAGGCCTGGTGACTAGTCACACCTGTTGAGGAGAAAGTCTTGAGGGAGCAGAACTCTGATTTACAACTAGGTGGGGCCTTTGTTAGAAGCACAATAACCTTGAATGAACTAGAAACAAGTCCCAGACTCCCTGACCTTTGGTCCCTTTGGGCCTCCAGAACTTCCCAAGAATACCGCACTCTCTAGATAAGTAATCCCTGTGAGCTAGACCAGCCTTGCTGCCTCCTCCTCCACCTCCTGGAAGAAGAGCACGTTCTCCCAGTTTCCCGAAAACTGGTTGACTTTCTCCGCCCAGTCTTGATCCTGAAGCTACTACTGTTACCTGCGATACTTTTCCTTGAGACTTTTCAGGAAGCGTAGCGCCCTGTTTGTTCAATTTTAGATTTGCACCAACCCTCCATCAAAGAGCAGAAGGGTCCCCCTAAATGATTGTCTTGCTATGGCACTCACCGCAGGAACTAGGACTAAACTCTGGTCCATAGGGCAAGATGAGAGCCTCAGTCTGACCTCAGGACACAGGAAAAGGCATGTCGGGGTTTGTTTTTGCTTTCTGGAGTGGGTGTGCAATATTTAGAAATTGATTGTACAGTTCTCTAGTGTGAACTTTGTAGATGACAACAACGTCGTCATTGTGATGTCAAAAAGTTGGTCCCCTCCTGGGCCTTGGGGGATATATTCTAAAGAGAAGGCTGAATTACAAAAGTCTGACCAAGCAGTCGCCAGCCGCCTACCTAAATTTTCACAATTTTAGAAGTGTGTCCCTTTGTCCCAGGAATGATGAACCTACATAACCTGCCCAACTCGCTTCTCCGGAAACCCAGAGCCTCCCACAGCCGTTCCAGCACGCTGGCCAGTTCTCCCAGCGACACTCAACACCTGTGGCTCCTCTCACTTCTCAGCCTGCGCTCTGCAGTAAACCCTCTCTCCCAGGGGCTGGGCTTGCTCTTCCCTTCCCCTAGCCAAGATCCATATATACCTCAGCCATTTTGGCGGCCCAGCTCTCTTGGTCTCTTGGTCCGAACAAACTCTCTTAGTCAGCTGCACCTCTCTTGTTCTCCCTCCCGTCTCTCCTCTCATTGTCTGGCTTACTGTGCTGGCTGTGTTCAGCCTAGGCTCTTCCCTCTGCTTTCTTCCTAATGTCAACAATAAAGTCTCCATACCTTAGGAGTAGCCATGTACTCCCTTTTCAGTTTTTTTTTCATTCACATATAATTTTACACTTAAAAAAATACATATGAGGGGGCTGGAGAGAAGGCTCAGAGAGATGCTCTTACAAAGGTCCTGAGTTCAATTCCCAGCAACCACATGGTGGCTCACAACCATCTGTAATGAGGTCTGGTGCCCTCTTCTGGCCTGCAGGCATACACACACACACACACACACACACACAGAATATTGTATACATAATAAATAAATCTTTAAAAAAATACATACGAATGAGATGGGTGGTCTTATTTATTTTACATAAAGAATTAAATCATGCCTGAATATTTGAATCAGGGAGCTACAGAACATATTCAACATTTTCAGAATCAATTGATATTTTCATTTTAAAATAATTAATGAGGAAAATGATGCTTTATATAAACACAAAGCAAAAAATGGCAGGACTAGAGAGATGGCTCAGCAATTAGAACACTGGCTGTTCTTTCAGAGGACTCAGGTTCCATTCTCAGTGTTCATACGGCAGCTCACAAATCTTTGAAACTCCAGTTTCATGGAATCCGATGCCCTCTTCTGGCCTCCATGACACCTGGCACATGTGTGGTACACAGACATACATTCAGGCAAAACACTCATACATGTAAAATAAATTAATATTTAAACATTTTAAAAGGCAGAACTATGTTTCAGGCCATTTCAGAAACTGTCAGAAATTCTGTCCTCATCATAAACCAAAATCCATAATCCATTTAACTATTTTTTTTATGAATCTCAAGTCTAAAAGCCAGCTTTTTCATTTTGTTTATGTCTGTGTTTTTCAAGAGTTTCTCTGTGTGGTCTTGGCTGTCCTGGAACTCATTCTATAGACCAGGCTAGCTTCAAACTCAGAGATATGTCTGCCTCTGCCTCCCAAGTGCAGGGATGAAAGGCGTGCACCACCACATCTGGCTAAAACCCAACATTCTGACATACATAACACAAAAGATATGATCTTACATGAGTGACAGCATGCCAGTAGAAAAATACTGAAAGTCCTTATTTCCTGTATTAAACCATTTTGTTTCTATAAGAGCAGAAATTTTATATGTTCAGTAAAAAATACTACACTCACACAGCAATTTCTTGTTTTGTTGAAATATTCTCTCATGTATTCTAGTAAGGCCTCTACCTTACTACATAGCCAAGGATGGCCTCAAATTTCCAATCCTTCTGTCTGCTCCTCATGTGGATGGAGATTACAGACATGTGTCATCATGCCCAATTTTATGCATGCTGGAGATCAAATCCAGGGCTTTGTATGTACTAGGCAAACAGTCTACCCACAGCACTATACCACACAATAGTCTTGAATCTAAGCAGAGATGTTTTGGTCAGTGACCATTGTATTATGTGATCTGAGAGCATTCACAGTGCACAGTGCTCATGTTGTATGCCAAGCACCAAGACTGCAGTGAGGGAGGGCCCTAGGATGCGGCAAGGATGTGATCGTTGCCTTAATTTTCAACAAATTCTTCATGACTTTCCATGTTTCAAGATGTAACCCCATATGGTTGGCAACTCTCAGTTTAAGAAACTCGGCTTTAAACCGGGTGGTGGTGGCACACGCCTTTAATCCCAGCACTCGGGAGAAAGGGGCAGGTGGATCTCTGAGTTCAAGGCCAGCCTGGTCTACAGAGTGAGTTCTGGGACATCCAGGGCTACAAAGAGAAACTCTTGTCTCTAATAAACAAACAAAAGGAAACTGGGCTCTAAAGTCCTCATCCACCGCCAGCCCCTAAGTGTGGACTGAGCTTTACCCCACCTTGCTAAGTCAATCAAACATCAATTTCTATAGGAGTAAGTTCAGAATTGCTGCTTCTCCAGCTATTCACAACCAGATACATAACCCTGAGGTCAATTCATCCTGGACCTGTGATGAAGGAAGTCATCCACCAGGGTCTATGTGTACCAACATGACGAGCAAGAATTGCCTATCAAAGATCCAGATAAAAGGATATGGGGGTGGGGTGCCAGAAAACTAACTCCTCTTCTACCATGTGGGGAGTGATGTCCCAAACAGAAAATCCGTGGGTGTGGTGGTGTTCTGGAGGCTGAGGCAGAAGGATTGAGAAGTCAGTTCCCACCTAGGCAACTTAGTGAGACACGGTCGGTCTAAAAACAGAAAGCAGAAGGGACAGGTAGGGCTGTAGCTCAGCAATAGAGAACTTACAAGTCACTGCAGGCCCGAGGTTTAATTTCCAGCATTGCAATAAAAATGAAAACAAAATCAAGAATTTAAGATTAGCATATTATTAGCATAGTAATATTAGCTTATTATTTAGAAAAATAATAGCGCATACTAGAAAAAAGCGACAGAGTTGAGAAGCAAAGAACGACTCTAATTTTTTAGGCTGTTACGTATTTAGTCTATTTTATTTTCTAAATTAGATGTATATACCTTTCCATACGAAAAGTCATTTTTACACGGAACTCATCATCTTAGCCTCTGTAGGGCAATGTTTCTAAAATTTCAAGCCCCTCTCCCAGTCAGAACCTTCCTCAGAGTGTGGTCCCTGTGTAGTGCATGGACGGTCTACCATAACCCAGTCCCAAAGCTGGCTGGTTCTAGGACCAGAGCCCAGCATCCAGGATCCTGGTGTCAGCAGTCAGGCGGCCTCTGTGCTGTGAAGGTGAATCTGCTCGAGGCTCTCTGTCTGCTTCTGAGGTCTGCTGTCAACCTTGAACAGCTCGTGAACACTCATTCCTGTCTGTCTGCTTTCACGTTCACATGGCCTTCTCCCCGCACATACCCTCTGTGCCGTTAGGAGACCAGTCATAATGGATTAGGGACCCAACCAGCTCCATCTGGTATGACCTCATCTTAACTAGTCACATCTGCGATGATCCAAATTCCAAAGCATATTTGAAGAGGTTAGGACTTCAGAATATGAAGACATAATCAACACATAACACTGTAAAGCGTGAGGTATCAGCAGGTGGGGTGTTGCAGGAATTTAATCCCAGCACTTGGCAAATAGAGGTAGGGGGGCAGACGTTCAAGGCCATCCTTGGCTGTATATTGAGTTCAAAGCTAGCCTGAGTTATATGGGCACCCTTCCCACTCTGGGAGGGGGGTACAGAGGAGCCTGGCACAGTGGCGCCTGCCTTTAATCCCAGGACTCAGGAGGCAGAGACATGTAGGTCGCTGAATTTGTGGCCAGCCTGGTCTTTACAGGGAGATTCTTCTTTGCCTCTCAGGCTGCTGTGATAAACAGCATGACCAGCAGCAACTTGGGGAGGAAAGGGTTTATTTAGATTATACCCCCAGGAAAGAAGCAATCCACCACTGAGAAAAGTCAGGGTTGAGTTTCGGCAGTAACTGAAGCAGAAACTACCTTTCTTTATTTGAAGATTTTTTTTTATTTTTTTATTTCTTAATTATGTGTGCATGTGCCAGACAAGTACAGGTATCCAAGGAGGTCAAAGGCATCAGATTTCCCCTGGAGCCAGAGTTATAGGTAGGCGTGAATCAACCGAGATATGGTTGCTGGAAATTGAACTTGGACCCTCAGTGAGAACAGTACACAGTGTAACCGCTGAGACATCTCTTCAGTTCCAAAGCCACCTTTCTTATACAGGCCAGGCTTACCTGCCTAGAGATGGTACTGCCCACACTGGGCTGGGCCTTCCTACATCAATTAGCAGGAAGGCAGCTCAGTCTACCAGTCCTCCTGCGACTCCTACAATTCACCTGCCCTTGGCCACACTGTCCCTCACTCTGATCATTTTTTTTCAGCCTTAACATGTCCAGAAGACAAACTCTCTACTCCAAAGAAACATTGTTTAGGGGGGAAAAAAGTTTTAAAGCTAGGCATGGTGGCACATGCCTTTAATTCCAACACTCAGGAGGAAGAGGCTGAGTTCAAAGCCAACCTGGTCTACAAGAGTGAGTTTCAGGACAGCCATGGCTACACAGAGAAACCCTGTCTCAAAACAAAACAAGACAAAAATTTAGTAAATAACGTTGAAATGTGAAGACAAAGTCAGTTACACTATCTGTGTCAGTAAAAACAAAACCCGCATTCCATTCCATTCCGCTCATGGACATCCAAGCGGCCTGCAGAGAGCTGAACAGCTTGCCTCTGATAATATTCTCCAGTGGGCAGGAAAGAACAGATAAGAGTCTAAGAGCCTGTCTCTATGGGAAGGCATTGTAAAGAGCGTCTAGGAGCATCTCCAGCACCAGGTGGAGGCTCCCCAACCAGAGAAAAGCCAAACCCTAATCCACTGCTACCAGAAAGCAAGCTCTGCTTGCTTCCTCTGACTCTGGTAGGGTTTTCCACAGCCGTAAAGAGAACATTTCAGCGTCTACGTGCAATAATAAGAGTGACACACCAGGGCCGGAGAGGGAACTCAGCGGTTACGAGCCCTTGTTCTTGCAGATCAAGGTTTGGTCCCCAGCACCAATGTGGTAGCTCATAACCATCTTTAACCCAGTTCAGGAGATCAGCAGGAATGCACCTGGTGCACATACATGCATGCAGGCGATAAATACATTTATATAAATAAAGCAAAGTAAATATAAAATATTTTTTTTAAATGGTGCAACAGCTAAATGTGCTCAAAGTGTGTCCCAGGTCCTGATGTAAACGTTTTGTATGATTGGATTCATTTAATGAGCCCAATTAATGCTCAGTTGAAGAAGAAGTGCAAGGAGTCAGTAGTTTCTCCTCCATAAAGTGAGGACAAGTAACCTCATGATTACTCTGAGGACTAAATACAATAGCGTAGGCAGAGCTCTTCAGCCTGAAGTTTTCCATTGTAATTTCCTGGACACAAAGAAATTAGTACATTTGAAAAATAAGTACTGAGTTAATGAAATAAAAAAAGGAAATGGAAAAGTTTGAGATGCTTTCGGGTATCTCTCTCTCTCTTCCTCTTTGACATGTACATCATGGTGGCGGTGAACTTGAAGGGATGATTGATCTATTGGTCCTGGTCGCTAATCTCTAATAAGCCTGGCTGAAGTCACCGCCACATCAAAGGGGCCACAGAGACAACAGACTAGTGAAGTCAGGAGAACCCAAATCCTGCCTACACTTCAAAGAGAGCTGCTCTCCCCGAGGTTGTTACCGGCTTCCCTTTCAAGGAGAATAAACAGCACAGCCCAGGGAAGGCCCAGCAAGATGCAGCACACCAAACCTGGGCATCCTGAGCACCGTGCCATACACGCAAGACCTAAAATCTCTCTCCAGAGAAACCCCAATCCCTACCACATTTCTAACGTCTACTTCTCACGACCAAGCAGCCGGGAAAAAGTGCCTAGAATGGAACAGGCTGTGGTGGGTCAGGCCTATTGTGCCAGCACTTGGAAGAATGAGACAGGAGGATTACCATGAGTTTGAGACCATCCTGGGCTCCACAGCAAGTGCCAAGCGAGCCAGTGGGATATATAGCAAGACCCTGTCTTAAAAAAAACAAACATCTAGCATTGAGCAGGTGGTACCGGCCTGCAAACGCATTTCGTGGGCCGCCCTCTTCGTCCTGGGCGTCAAGCCTTCGTCTGTTTGTAAACCACAAACAGAAATAAACATTTTTCCACATTTTGGCTGAAGTTGGGATGGTGGAGACCGCCGAGAGGTCTAGAAGGAAGATCTGCTTTCTTCTGAGCAGGTGCTCTGGACCCAGCCTTTGAATTAGCCACTCTGTGCCCTTGGCGTTGTCGGTGGTGGACCCGCAGATCAACACTCTCCACTTATTTAAGACCCAGTGTTTAATGAGAGGGGTGCAAACAGACGGGTTGAGGGTGTTCCTGGGGCTCCTCTAATAGCCCAGGAAGCAGCAGCAGAATAGACAGACCCCACTGTGGGTATCGGGTTCCGGGAGGAATTCTTTCAGCCAGCGAATCCTTCTCCCAGACCCTTGCGCATCTCGCCCCACCCCCCACCCCACTCCTGCGCGTTCACACCTCTCTGCGCACCCCCACCCCGCGCGCGTTCACACTCCAGGCCTCCTAGCAGCCCAGCCATCGGCCACTGTCCTCCCCCCCACCACATCAACCGCGCGCGCGTGCCCCGCACCCCCACTGGGAGCAGGGAAACGTGCGGCACGTGCGCTGCGCGGTGATTGGCAGCTGCGGACCTGCGGCTCCGCGCCTCCACCCCGCTTCGAGTCCTGCTGGGGAAGGGGTGTCCGGAGCTGCCGCTGGTCCACCCAGCCAGCTTTCCTCTGTTCTGAACCTAGGAACAATAACATCTTGATGGGACCAAGAGAGGCGGGAACTGGGCCAGTGCTCCTGAGTCCCGGAACCGCCTGAGCTTGCTTTAATGGGGCACGGATACTGTTTTTGATGGGGTGAAGTACTTTCTATAAGTGCTGAGAATGTATTTTCCACAGTTTTGCCTGGAGCCCAGGGTAATTTAACCCCAGTATCTTGAGAGACCGAGCCAAGAATACCCTCCCAACCCCGGACCCTTCAATAGGCTTAAAGGAGTTAGGAAAGAGCCTGAGAAAATGACAAAGGCGCAGCTCCTGAGCGTAGCGAGGGAGAGATGCTCCGCCTCATACAGGACCAGAAAGATGTCCATGAAAGGATCGCGTCGACTGCACAGGGAAAGCGTCCCAGAGGAGGCGACTTGACAGAGGTGGTAGGGACCGAGCCTGAAGACTTGGCAGAAGCATAGCTGCAACCCTCAAGGAGTCCCTGAGAAGGAACAGCCTCCTGTGGGCTGCCCCAGAGTATGAGGGCACTGTGATCCTCGGACAAGCAGTAGCTCCTGGAACCCAGCGGCACCAAGACAGGCGCAGTAGAAATCTGCCTTCTGTAAGGGACTGACATCAGAAACCTGGAGACCGACTAAGAGCCTTCCCTTGGAGACTCCTTGCAAAAGCCGGGGATAGGTGTGTGTGACGTCCCAGCAAGTTCCTGGAGTCTGTGAATTGGATCAGAGCGCGGGTCTTTGACCTCCGCCACACAGCGGCTAGTGGAGGAAAAGGAAGAAGACCAGGTTGTGCTATGTCCTGTGTCCCTTTTTCCTGACGCATGTTTAGTGCTTTATTGTTTCCAGTCGCTATCCATTGAATTATTTCACTCAGCTGTATCACTATAACCCACGGGGCAGGTATGAGTAGGCACATGGGAGCTGTGATAAGTCGATCCACACCCAGTTAGTGCTAGTTTGGGGCTGGAGTGCAGGTGTCCTGACTGGAAATGCAGAGCGATTTACATCAAGAGACCACGCCTAGTTAGGAGCCTCACAAGTGCAATGAAGGAATGGGTTCGTCGCTCCCTCAGTCTTGCCGCTTCGAATTGTCTCCATGGTACAGGAGTGTGAGAAGATGATTCCGTGACCCACTGCCGGGAGAGCCAGTAACGGAAGAAGACTGGCGAGCGTGAGGGCAGGCTTCCTCTAAGCATCTCCCCTAACATGCGCTTCAGGCCAATCTGAGACCTGGGGTCCCCTCTGGCTTTTCTTATATTGGTCCTTTGTAGGTCTCCCCCTTAGCTACCGCAATTCCAGCTCTGAAAAAACAAATCCCCCAACCCTGACTGTTCATAGGGCTGTCTGTTATGTGATGTTTTCGCTCTTACTCTTTTGGTTTTTTTGAGGGGCCCGCCCCCCAGCTCCCAAGTAAATCACACACGGAGGCTTTTTCTTTCTTGACCTTCACTTGGCTTGTTTCTTACCAGCTTTTCATAATTAACCCGTATACCTTTTTGCTCTGGGCTTTTATCTTTTTTACTTCTGTATATCTTGCTTTCCTTCTTAGTCCGTGACTGGGTGTCTGGCCTCTGATGTCCTCCTCCCCTTGTTCTTCTATCTTCCTCCTCCTCTTTCTCATTTCTATTCTATTTATTCTCTCGGCCAGCTCTGCCTATCCTTGCTCCTGCCTTTTTATTGGCTGTTCAGCTCCTTATTAAACCACCGGGTGTTTTAGACAGGCAAAGGATCACAGCTTCACAGAGTTAAATAAATGCAGCATAAACCAAAGTCACACACCTTAAAATAACTGTTCCCCAACAGCTGTTACACCGGGGATTTGTCAGTCAGGGACACTGAGTGTCTCTACCACAGTATCAGAAGTCTCTAAGCTTTCACAAAGACTTTGACAAAGAGGTGATGCTAAATAATTCTCAAAACAGGGCTAGGAAGATAGCTCAGTGGTTAAGAGTACTGGCAGCTCTTCCAGAGGACCCAGGTTCAATACCCAGCACCCACAAGGCAGCTCACAACAGTCTGTAACTCTAATTCCAGGGAATCCAACACCCTCATACAGACATACATGCAGGCAAAACACCATTGCACATGAAATAAAAATAGATTTAGAAATTAAAAAAAATAATTCTCAAGACTATATGTTCTGCACAGTCCCCCATTGGGCAATGCATACATCACCCTATGTATCTGAGATTCCAGAAGTCTTGCTATTATTTCTCTAATGAAGAATCTAAATGATGATTCTGTCTTGCAGACATCACAGAGTGTAACACATAAACGGAAAGAGCTACAAACTTCCCTAGGCAGTGCAATTGTTTTCCTCTTTTGAGACAGTATCTCACTACGCCCCTCCCACCTAGGCAGTGTCCTCTAGCAGGTGTGGGGCTACACCACAGGTGTATGCCACAGATGCTGGCTTAGGCAACATAATCTTTCTTTGTTTGAGACAGGGTTCCTCTGTGTAGCCCTGGCTGTCCAGGAACTTGATCTGTAGACCAGGCTGGCCTTGAACTCAGAGATTCTCTTGCCTCTGCCTCAAAAGTGCCAGGATTAAAGGCAAGTGCACCACGACCACCTGGCATAGGCAACATCATTATGTATCTCTGCTAGTGTCATGGCCACATGTTGGGGTGATATCTGTCATGTCCCACGTTGGGCGGCATCTGTCATAGTCACACATTAGGGTGGTATCTGTCGGGGTCTTTTGTATCTGTCTGCTCTACCTAACATTTCTAATCCACATGCTCCTATCCTGGATTGTATGAGCCCATCGAGGCTGGACTCCAACAGATGTTGCTTGGCTATAACACTGTAGCCCATGTCTCCACCCTTCTCCTTCCTGTCATTCTTAGTTTGATCACCCAGCCTATACTTCCTGACTGACTACTGGCTGATGAGCACTTTATTAAACCAATTCAAGTGACAAATCTTTACAGAGTAAAAGAGGATTATTCCACAGCAATTAACCTTAACTGTTGCTTTGCTTGTTTTAATATTGCCAGTAGAGCATCTTAATAGCGCTGTGATGGTGACAGTTGCAATCCCTCCATTCTGGAAGCTGAGGTAGGAAGAGTGCTATGAGTTCCAGACTAATCTCTCAACTACAGCCTGATAACTTGTCTCAAACAAAATGAAACCAAGGGCTGGAGGGATGACTTAGTGAGCATTGACTGCTCTTCCAGAGGATCTGAGTTTGATTCCCAGCACCCACTTGGTGGCTTACAACTGCCTATAATTCCAGTCCCAGGGGATTCTAGGCCTCTGGCCTCACACATCCTCGGGCACTGTACTCACAAACACATACCCCCACATACACACACACACACACACACACACACACACACACACACACTTGAAAATAATAAAAGTAAACAAAAAAAATTTTAAGCTGAAAAGGGGGTCAGCAGCACTGTCAAGATGACCCAGCATGTAAAAACGCCATCAAGCTTGACAGCCTGAGTTTGGTCCCCAGGACCTGCATAATAGGAGATCCACATGACATCCACACAGATGCCATGAATCCAAGCCCCCCCCAATAATATATAAACATAATTTATTTTACATATACACAAATCCAGGTTCCATGGAAGTGTATGCCTGTAAGGTAGCTAAGGCTAGGTGTGGGCCAGCTGGAAGGCAAAGGGGTGATACCAAGGGCCCTGTAACCAGGGTTGTGAGAGACTTACTGCTCCCTACCTGTGGGAGACTTACTGCTCCCTGGATCAGTTTCACTCACCCTGTTGTGCTTGGCTTCTCCTGCTGTTCTGATCTGTCAAATACTAACTCTGCAAGGAGTTATTGCTCCATTGTTCCTGAATATTCTGACTTTTCTGCATGTTGCAGTTAGGGACTTTCCTCATGACCAGTTAGTTACCCATATACACAAGGAGAATTTCCTCCTTTCCCTTACCCTGTATTTACCTGAATTATTCCCTTGAATAAATGAGACTTGATCAGAATCCTGTCTTGCCTCCATCTCTTGTGTCTCTTGTCCCATGATCACTGTTTTACTTACCAAGGTTCAGAAGACACACAGCAGGCTCCTGTGTTTCTATTCCTCTTCAATGTACTTCACTTTATGCATGCCTCTCTAAACAGCATTCTTCACTGAATCCTCCGTGCTCGAGCCCCACGTTGGGCGCCACTTTGCCCCGGCCTACACTTTGTCCTGGCCCATGGGTAAGTCAACGGAGACCCTAGAGGGGAAGGGAGAATGGGATGGGACATCCAGGTTTTATTATTAAAACCAATTAGAACCCACGCTACAGTATGAGGGAGGCGCCATTACAATGAACAAATACGCGATGGAGAGACAGAAGAGAGAGGAAGAACTGGAGACATGATGGAGATGCCAGGTGAGAGAGAAGGCTGAGGCTGACATGCTGCCATTGCCCAGCAGGGATGCTGGCACAGATGGCAGCCTGGAGCTTGTGCAGATACTGCCTGGCTGCGGCACCCCTGGATCTGGGCAACGATGTAGGCCCAAGGTAAGGAAAATTTTCCTTTCTGGATTGGACCTCCTCGAAGGACCACCATTGTCTGTGATGCCACCAGTGGCCTTACTTATTTATGTCTGTGGTCCATGCTGCTGCCCCAATGCCGGTGGCCATGTCAGAGGAGCAGCAGGGGGCAACTGAAGTTCGAGGTATCAGCCCACAAGGAGGTGAATCCCTGATGGGTAAATGGCAAATAGGCAAGCCTCTGAGACCACAAACCCCAGAAGGCCTTTTGCTTCTGCTGGGCCCTCATGTTTATACTGCTCCTGTCTTTCTCTGGTATCTGGCATGGTGTGAAGGGGCTTGGAGATATCCCTACTACCTATAATGTAACATGTTTATCTCATGGAAACATCCCGTTCTACTGGGCATTTTTACCCGTGGATTATTATGAAGATGATTTCTTCCTAAGTTGTACTGTCTAGCTGATAATAATAATGTTAGTTTAAATAGAGTTTTAATGATAAAACAAGAAGTTTCGCACAACTCGAACACATAAGTTTCTTTTGGGGAGCCTGGGTATGAATGTACGTGGATTCTTGGGATAATTTGTTCTTCATCTGTAATATGTAAAATGTTTAATCGTGTTAAGGAATATAGAAAACATGCTGATTTTTTAAAACTAGTATTCATTGTAATCATTTGCTTGAAAAATGGAACGTAACCACATTGTAATTTTTATACTGCCTGAAAGATTTTGCTGGGATATATAAGCTGTAAGGGGGAAAAAAAGAGAAGTAGAAGGAAAACATCAAGAATGAGAAAATTTGAAGGAAAACATCAAGAGAGACAGAAGGGAGATTTCTGGACAGAGATAAGAATACAGAATGGCCAGGCAATGGTGGCACATGCTTTTAATCCCAGCACTCTGGAGGCAGAAGCAGGTGGATCTCTGTGAGTTTGAGGCCAGCCTTGTCTACAAGAGCTAGTTCCAGGACAGACTCCAAAGCCACAGAGAAACCCTGTCTAAAAAAAACAAAAAAAGAGAATGGAAATACAAAAGAAGAATACAGAAAAGGTCTGAAGGAAACCATCAAGAGAGTATATGAGTGTCTTTTCCCTTAACCCCTCCCCTCAGGTGAAAAAGTCATATACATAACTCTGTGGATTCCCTTAGAGCCCTGTGCTGCTGGAGGCTGCCCCCACTCTAGGCAGCAAAACCCCAGGCCATAGTGAAGCCTGAATGTATGCTGCCTGATGATGCTTTAGTGATACCTTCCAGTTTTGCTACTTTGTGGGACCATACTGATGTGAGCAGCCTGTGTAGCCACCTGAGGCCATGTTGAGACCCATGGCCATGCAGCCAATGAGGGCCACGAGTGGGTCAGGGGTCCTGATATGGTCAAAGTCATGTTGACGCCTGCAGCCTGTGCCACCACCAAGGCACATGAGAATGCCCGTGGTCTGGGCTGCTGGTTGTGTTAATGCCTTAGGGCTCGGGAGAGCTGCCCTGCCTCTCATCAGCATTGGCAGTGGCATGCACTTGGGAGAGCTGGTCCTGTCCCTTTCTGGCAGCTACAGGGTGGTCCTGATGGTGACTTGAGTGCAGGAGAGCCATCCCCAGTCCATGCATGGGGAGGATGCCATAGGCAAGGGAGAGCCGGCCCCAAGAGTGGATGCTGGAAAGCTGGTCCCTCCGCACACTAGCCCACAGCACATGGAGGCGGGAGGTAACCTAGTCATGCCACAGCTCACCTGGACCCTCTCGGACTTTCCCCACTTGATGGCTTCTGGTATGGATATAGGCAGAGAAATACGCATCCTTCCTTGGGGTAGGGGGCTTGCTGGCCACTAGGAATTTAACCATACTCCAGTAAGTATATTTTTTCTTTCTTTTCATTTTTCTTTTTCTCTTGAGGAGGGAGGTCACAGGGGAAGAGGGGTGGCAGACATCAGAAGACTAAGAGGTGGCACGATGGGGGGCTGGTGATACAGCTTAGTTGGTAGAGTGCTGGTCTAGCATGTACAAAGTCATGGGTTCAGTCCTCAAGTAGGAATGTAACTTGTAACATCAGCACTCAGGAAGTGGAGTTGGGAGAATCAATACAATGTCATCCTTGGCTTGTAGTAGTTCAAGGCCAGGCTGGGCTCCATAAAACCTAGAGTAGGAGAGGGAGCCATAGGAAGAAGGGGGAAAGAGGGAGAGAGAGAAGGATTACAAACATAGGCATGTGTCAAGACTTATTCCATCTGGACAGACACAGGCCGACACGGAGAAACATCTGTTAGTAAGGAGTCAGCGTCTCGGTTCAGGCTTCATGAGCTTCACTGTCCTGAGCTAGAAACCATTTAAACACTCTGCTTACAGTTTCAGAGAGTTAGGTCAGGGGAGTAATACAGGAATGTGTCTCCATGGGTGGCCCGATCATAGACCTCATCACCCTAAACTGAGGTCAGGCTGGCAATACAAAGTCTTGGAGGCTTCAGCTGTCACCAGAACCCTAATGACTCAGTGAGGGATGAGGATGCTGCGGCTATGGGTTGTGTTCTTTGAGGCTGCTGACAGGGACAGGGCTTCTGTTCATAGCGCTTTCTGTTGGTCCTCGGGAGAGTTCTGAGCAGGGAGGACAGGCTACCAGGCTGCCTCTAAGGTCTGGGCAGCCTTAGATCATCCTCATAGACTAAAGCTGGGCTCTCCGAATGTGGTTCTCCTTAGACTGGCTGCAATGCATTGCTGGGAATTTCAAACACCGGTCTTGTGGAAATCTGACAATGTGGGTTCCCACTGGGACTGCATAGGTTGTCCCGTAATAGCTAGCAGTATTGATTTTTGATTATGTATTATGTGTTTACTCATTTCATCCTTAAAATAACCCTTGAAGTTTGACACCATCTGTTTGTAGACGACAAAACCAGGACACAGAGAATAAGTCTTTTAGGTCCCACGAGGGATCCAAGATTCAAACACACATCCACCAACTCTAGGACATACTTTAGCACTTCTCCCTTGAGCTAGGGTTGAAGTCAGGGCAACACTGCCAGGGAACACTTCATCTTCCCCCACCCTCTGGGCCGTGTATAACGTGGTAGAATGCAGATCTGCTGGGGTGATAGACAGTCACTCAGGGAGAGCCCCGAGGCTGGCCACTGTGTGGGTAGAACAAGTCTGCCCAAACCCAGAGGTCCAACTTTTGACTCTAGCAAAGAAAAGGAGACTAGCTGGACAGATATGTGGCTGCAAAAGCTGGGGTGCCTCTGCAACTGGGGGTCTGTCCCCCCAAAAACAGGGTTCACTGTCCTGTGCCTCAACAGTTGGTTTTTTCTCTAGACCTCCGGCTTCTCTGGGATCTTATGAATGCTATCGAAGAAAGCTACATTTAAGGTTCAAAGGCCAAAGAAAAGAGATGTGGGATTTGGGGAACAGATGAGTTCGAAGTAGATGATGAGCTGGCACACAAACCAGAATCCAAAGAGAACTGAGAACCTGGTGGGTCAAGGAGCGTGTCGAACCTGGGGCACCAAGTTGAACCTTCATCTAAGACCACTTATGGGGTCCAACAGGCAGGACCCTGAACCTCAAGCTCCCAGGAAGGACTATATGTTTTGCTGGCTCATACAAAGGCACTGTCTGCTAAGTTGCATCTGCTCAGAGAAAGGACCCCAACTCACACGGGCTCCCATGTGCACAGGGGGTCCTGAGTCAAACTTCTCCATCCCCCCCCCCATCCTATTTTGATATCTTTTCATCTTTTTCACCGTAAGAGTGCAGATGAGATTTAGGAGTCCCTGGGTTCAGCTGTGGCTCTTCCACCCCATCCCCACATAGAGCCACATCCTAAGGTGACATTTCAGGCTGAATTCTTATTTCTTTGTCTGTTTTTTGAGCCAGGGTTTCTATGTGCAGTCCTGGCTGTCCTGGAACTCGCTCAGGAGATCAGGCTGGCCTCAAACTCACAGAGATGCCCCTGCCTCGTCCTCCCCAGTACTGGGACTAAATGGGTCCATGACCACTATATTCTGGCTCAGGCTGAATTCTATGCTGGACAAACAATCAAGGCTGGGGAATGCAGGAACCAGAGGCTCACCCGCCTCACACACACCCACAAGCTGATAGGGCTCCAACAAGGAAGAGAAGGGAGGTCAAGTAGGCCAGGGCTGGGTTCAGCTTCCTGCACCCAGATCTGGAGAATAGCCAGGAGAGCCAAGTACAACCACCCCAAGAGCAGGAACTGGGAGACCAGGCCACATCAGGGCCCCAACCAAGCCCTTAACAGCTGTTCCCGGGAGGCAAGCCAAGCCAGGTCGGGGTGTGGTGAGCCTCCTGCCCTTCCAGGGACAGTTTCTTCTAATCCTCCTTCGAGCCTTGTTTACAGAGAAGGAAACGGAACTGCGCGCGCTAAAAACGGACCAGAACCAGGTCAAGGTCACCCAGCTGGTGTAGAGAAGAGCTGGCTGAATCTTGGTAGACACTGTGACCTCTGCAGGGGTTCCCTTGGGGACTGATGGCAGGGCACAGCCAGTCCCTCTCCAGGAACTGCCCTGCATGAACAGAGGTACCAAGGGCAAAGTTGGTCCCCTCTTGGGGCCAAATCCAGATCAGCTGTGTTGCCATGAAAATGAGGAGCCGGGGTGCAAAAACCCAGCTTTTGCCTCCAGCACTTACTCCAGCACTCCTGTGGAACGGAGAAAGGCTTTGCTGTTACTGTTGGTTGTGTTTTTATTTGTGTTTTTTCTTTCTTTGTTTGTTTCTTTATACAGTCCCATACTGTAACCAGGCTAGGATCAAATTCACACCAGTTCTCCTACATCAGCCTCCAGAGAACTAGGATCGAGCTACCACACTGCTAAAGCCAAAACTTTTGTCACAGTTGCATTTCGGTTCTTTCTTTCTTTAATGTGAAATATGGGTTGGTAATGAGATAGGTCTTTAATCCCAGCAGAGGCAGATGCGTCTCCGTGAGTTTCAGGCCAGTCAAGACTCAATAGTGAAAGTTGTTATGGAAAAAATAAAACAGCACCATTCCAGAGTGACTTCAGCGGACAGTGGGCCACGAGGGACAGTGGGTCCCAGGCAGGGAGCCGCGTGGCGGGTGAGAGACAGAGACCTATTGGGCATACCATGCAGATAAAGTGGGTATTTATTTAGTGGGTTATGGAGGGGAAAGGGAAAAGGGGGAAGGGGAAAAGGGAGAAGAGCAGAGAGGCAGAGAAAGACAGAGGGAGAAAAAGAGAAAAAGAGAGAGAGAGAGAGAGAGAGAGAGAGAGAGAGAGAGAGAGAGAGAGAGAGAGAAGGAGGGGGAAGGAGAGAAGTGGGGAGAAGGGAGAGAGGCAGAAGCTGCCTCTTTGGGAGAGAGACTGAAAGGCTGGAAGCAGAAGAAAGATCTGCTTGCCTCAGCGGACATGGAGGGAGTGGGTGGTGCTTGTCTCTTAAAGGGACAGGTCAGATTATTACAAAAATAAAATTGATATTTTAAAAGTATATGTGTATGTATATATAAAACATCAAAAATGTGTGTGTGTCATCCTTGCACAGAAGCCATGCTAATTTTCTATGTATTATTCTAATTTTAGTATATGTGTTCCCAAGTCGGGCATCATTTCATTTCGGCTCCTCCCTCGGCTTCAGGCCATCCTCCCCTTTCTCAGCTTGTACCAGTCAGTCCATTTCCACAGTCAGCTTTATGCACCCAAATCTCAGCCCTCTGCTTGGCCTTTTGGGACTCCTTCCTAGAAGGTTCCACGAGCCCCACTTTGCATACTCCTGCCTGTATTTAACTAGGACAGAATAGTCAAGACTCCAAAGGGAGTCAAGAAGACCTCTAAGACTGTTATCAACCAGCAGTACTGCCATCCCTAGTGGGGCAGAGCGAGGATACCTCTGCATCAAGTATTATCCAGGGAAGTGGGGCCCAGCCAGCCTGGGAGAGAAAAACAAGGAGGTACAGCAGTCCCTGCTGAAGATACTGTAATGATCTGACCTGTCCCTTTAAGAGACAAGCCACGCCTACTCCTTCCCTGTCCACTGAGGCAGGCAGATCTTCTTCCTCCTTGCAGTCTGAGTCTCTTCCTTTTCTGTCTCCCTCTCAAAGAGGCAGCTTCCATCTCTCCCTTCTCTCCCTTCTCTCCTTTCTCCCTCTCTCCCTCCTTCCCTCCCTCCCTCCCTCCGTCCCTCCCTCTCTCTCTCTCTCTCTCACTCTCTATCATTTATCTATCTGTCTGTCTGTCTGTCTGTCTGTCTGTCTCTCTATCTATCTATCTATCTATCTATCTATCTATCTATCTATCTATCTCTCTGTCTCTCTGTGGTGTGGGACCATGGTCTGTATTCTGTTAATTATATTTTAAATAAATGCTGATTGGCCAGTAGCCAGGCAGAAAGTTTAGGCGGGACAACCAGACAAGAAGTAGAGGCAGGTCGATGAGAACAGAATTCTGGGAAGAGGAAAGCCAATTCCTCTGCAGGTCTGACCAGACCACAGAAGAAGCAAAATGTGACTGCCCTGCTAAATAAGGTACTGAGCCACATGGCTAACACAGATAAGAACAATGGGCTTAATAATGGGCTAAATAAGTTATAAGAGCTAATAAGAAGCCTGAGATAATGGGCCAATCAGTTTATAACTAATGTAGATCTCTGTGATTTCTTTGGGACTTAACAATTGCAGGAATCAGGCAGCACAAGGACCAGGTGGGACAGAAACTTAGTCGACATCTCTGTTCTTCTCCCCTTCTCCCTTTCCCTTCCATAATCCTCTAAATAAATATTCAACTTCACTCTGCATGGCGTGCCTATCTGTCTGTCTCTCGCCCACCATGTGGCTCCCTACCCAGGACCAGCCACCTGCAGTGTGGTTTCATGGCGTACCCATCCATCTTTCTTTCCTCATGGTCTCATGTGCCATTCCTACCTGGAACTGGCTGCTCTGGGACCCACTGTCCTCTGCCTGCCCCCGCTCGGGGACCTGCGGCATGGTCTCATAGCCCACTGCCTGCTGCAGCCACTTGGGATCTGTAGCATTTTACTTTTACTATTACAGACACCCTGAAGTCAAGGGCAGTGGGACCTGGGCTTCCCACCTCCTGTGTCTTAACTTCTAGTGGCAGGAGATGATTTGCAGCACATGGAGTTGATGCCTAGGTTTTGAGACAGGAAACCCAAGGACAATTAGTTCCTCACTCCGTAGTCTGGCTAAAGCCTCTAAACAGTTGAGACTCAAGAAATGGCTCAGAGGTTGGGAGCACTGGCCGTTCTTCTAGACGTCCTGAGTTAAGTTCCCAGCAATCACATGGTGGCTCACAACCATCTGTAATGAGATCTGGTGCCCTTTTCTGGTGTGCAGGCATGCATGCAGGCAGAACACTTATGCTTAACAAAATTATTATTATGCCTAATAAAAAAATCTTAAGAAGAAGAAGAAGAAAAAGAAGAAGGAGAAGGAGGAGGAGGAGGAGGAGGAGGAGGAGGAGGAGAAGAAGAAGAAGAAGAAGAAGAAGAAGAAGAAGAAGAAGAAGAAGAAGAAGAAGAAGAAGAAGAAGAATTCCAGCCTAGGCCTGTGAATGGATCCATGTCTTTAATCCCACCACTCCAGAGGCAGAGGCAGGTGGGCCAAGTTTAAGGCCAGCCTGGTCTACAGAGTGAGTTCCAAGACAGGACAGTCAGGGTTACACAGAGAGATCTTGTCTTGAAAAACCAACCAACCAAACAAACAAACAAACACATAACTAAAATCTAGCCCAGGGCAGGAGAAATAGCTAAGTAGTCACTTACTGTTTCTGCAGAGAACATAGATTTGGTTCTCAGCACCCACATGACCATTAACAACAATCTGTTACTCTGGTTCCAGGAGATCCAGGGCCCTCTTCTGGCTCCCATGGGTATTGCATGCATATGGCACACATACATACTAGCAGGTACATATTCATACACATAAGATACAAATAAATAGACCTTTAAAAATAATTCTAGCCCAGGAGAGAGTTTCAGTGATTAAGAGGCTGTACTGCTCTTGGGTGGCTCAGAACTGCCTGTGGTTTGAGCTTCATGACACCTCTAGCTTCTATGGGCACCTTGCACTTGGGTGCACACACTCCACACACGAACACAATTAAACATAAACCTTTTCATAATAAAAAGAGAAATAATTCTAGCCAGGTGGTCATGGGGCATGCCTTTAATTCCAGGTAGAGTTCAAGGTCAGATTGGTCTATAATGTGAGTTCCAGGACAGCCAGAGCTACACAGAAAAACCCTGTCCTGAAAAAAAAATTCTATCCTGGTTAAGAATATTTAGTATGAAGGTTACCACCAGACGTAATATTTCTTTTATATAGAAATGTTTTCAGAGATGAGTGTTAAGCTAGAGATAAACCTGGCCTAGGGCCTGCATGTCTATGACCTCAGGTAGGGCTTTACTCCTCTCCTGGAATTTTTTCTTGGAATCCCACATACAAAACATATTATATTATATTATATTATATTATATTATATTATACAGATCTGAGTTCCATCAACTGGACTAACATGGTGGAAGCAGAGAATGAGTTCCTTCAAGACGACCCCTGACCACCTCATACATGTGCAGAGATATATACACCAACATATACACACACAGTCGGTCAATAGTTTTAAAAACACTATAATTCAGTGACTCATCCTAACTTCTTGCTTTCTTATGTCTATGTTTTGTGTTATCACGCCCATGGAACCATCCTGAAATCTTTTAAGTTTCTTAGCAAACTGCGCCGGTAACTTCAGAAACAAATCCTACACGCAGCTATTGTGAAGACAACTGTGGCTCTGCTCTTTGCCCTAAGCGCCCCTCTTCCTATCAGCCCTTTGTTGTGTGTGAATAGAAATGGCCCCTGTAGACTCTTGGGTCTGAATGCTTGGTCCATAGGGAGTGGTTCTATTCGGAAGTGTGGCCTTGTTGGAAGAAGTGTATTGCTGTGCGGGGTGGGTTTTGAGGTCTCATATGTTCAAGTGCAGTCCACTTGACACACAGGCTACTGCTGCCTGCAGGTCTAGACATAGAACTCTTAGCTCCTTCTCCAGCACAGTGTCTGTCTGAATGCTGCCATGTTTCTCAGTGTGTTGATAATGGACTAAACTTCTGAAACTGTAAGCCAGTCCCTGATGGGGGAGTCCCTCCGTATGCTATGAATATGTTTTATTACCATTGGTTAATGAAGAAGCTGCTTTGGCTAAGGTTTAGCAGAGTAAAGCCAGGCGAGAAATCCAAACAGATATATATAGAGAGAGTAGGCGGAGTCCAGCAGACGCCAGCCAGCTAGCCACTGAGGGAGCAGGACATGTAGAAAATGAGGTAACGTCATAGTCATGTGGTGATGCATAGACTAATAGAAATGGGTTAATTTAAAACGTAAGAGCTAGCTGAAAATATGCCTGAGCCATTAGCCAAGCAGCGTTCTAATTAATATAGTTTCTGTGTGGCTATTTGAGTCTGGGCAGATGGGAAAGGAAAGTGATACTACTAATTCTACTAAACAACATTACTTTATCCATACATAGTCCTGATCTTGGTAGCCTTTTGACTACCCCAATTACAAGCCCCAGTGAAATATTTTCCTTTATAAAAGTTCCCATGGTCATGGGGTCTCTTCACAGCTACAGAAACCCTAAGACACCCATGTTCTCAAATCTGTTTAAACTGTCTTATAAAAAGGCTGCAGAGATAGTCTGGTGGTGAAGAGCACTCACTGTTCCTGCAGCAAATCAGAGTTCAATACCCACACACAACTCACAACAGCCTGTAACCTCTAAGAGATCTGATGCCTCCATTTTCTGAGGGCACCTGCACGCATATGCACCTATCCAGAAACACATAATCAAAGAGGAAATAACTCTTTTCTGAAAAAATTGCCTTTTTATAAACTCTGTAAGGTATAGAGGCACGCACCTTTATGCCAGACAGGGGTACATAGTGAGACCCTGTCTCAAAAAACAAACAAGTCAGTGCAAATGGTGAGGCTCTAGCTGTGGCTTGGTTGGGGGAGTTCTTGCATAGACTGCACAAAGTCCTGACTTTGAATTCTATACCCCAGAAAACCAGACATGATGGTTTACGCTTATAATTCCAGCACTTGAGAGGTAAAGAAAGGAGGGTCAGAAATTCAAGGTTGCCCTCCAATATGTAGCAAATGTACTGATAGCCTAGGCTACATAAGACCCCATCTCAAATAAAATAAACCAGCTCCAGCTCGGCTTCATGTTGTCCTGCTGTGTAGTCAAGTACTGGGCTTTCCCTGTAGCTGCTCTGGCTGCTGCAGCTGGCTGTTGGTGTGAAGCTGTTTGCAGTCCCGCACTAGCACTAACAGGGATGGAGTAAACATTACAAACAGTAAGCCAGTGTGGGGTCTATGATAACTCTTTTTATCGTCATTATTAATGTTGTTATTTTTTTGGTTTTTGAGAGAGAAAGGGTCTCACTATGCTGCCCTCGGTTGACCTGGAACTCACTTTGTAGACCAGGCTGACCTCCAACGCGTAGAGAGCCGCCTGTCTCTGCCTCCCGAGTGCTGGGATTAATGGTGCCCGCCACCTCAGCCGCTTTCTTTGTTTGTTTTGAGACACTCTGTTGTATCCCTGCATTCACAAAACAGCTGAGGATGGCCTTGAGCTCATGATCCTCTTGCTTCCACATTTGAAGATAAAATGTTTAAAAATGGAAGGAAGAATTGTCCTCTTACTGATAAAGATGCTTATACACCCTGAAACCTCCTCCTCTCCACAGCTGCGTGAAGGTCTCCTCGCTGAGCCTGCGGGCTTCCTGACTTCTCAGGGCAGCTTCCCCTCTGCCCACGCCTTTCTGTCTCCCTCCTCCAGGCCAACCTTGACTGCCCCTGCTGTCTGTTTTCCTTGATTCTAATACCTTGTGAGTTCCTTTCTATACCCAGTTTTTAAATTATTTTATCTATGAAACTAAGAGCCGGCAAGGGGAGCCTGGTGTTTCCTGGTGACGGAGATAAGTGCACACAGCAGGCTTTGTCCACAGTTTCTCCTGGATACCTGTGAAATGTACAGTACTCACTGGGGCAGAGGGTGGTTGTGGGGCAGGGCTGCGGGCGGAGGGATATGGCTGCATGGGGTTTATATCCCCACAGGGCAGAAGGGAAGAAAGGTCCCTTGGCCTGCCCCTGGGAAAGGAATCAGGTCACGATGGAGAGCTGAGGACCAAGAAGCACAGCCTAGCTTCTGGCTCCAAGGAGTCCAAGCCCTAGTTGAAGACAATTCTTATCAGCTGCCACCCATTTCCCATGGTCCCCTAGGCTGAGACCTGGGCTGCAGGGACATCTGCTTCCCCTTAGTGTCACCCCTCCCCCCACCCTGTGACTCCCTGGAAGAGCACACACTGCACCTCCTGTACTCATTCGGGCAGTTCTCATTGACTTAGGGAGGGAGAAGGAAGGGGGAGTGGGGAACGCCAGAGACATGGGGTTCTGGCATGAATGCTAATTACTAGAAAGCCAGAACCTTGCTGAGACCCTGAGGTTAAAGTGGGGAAAGAGAAAAGGGGTCAAGGGCAAACATCTGTGCTAAGCACCAGGGAACAATTCCTGTTGGGAGCGGGCAGCTCTTTCTGGTTGAGATAACAGTCACTGCCTGTTGAACCTGGGACAGTTTTAGACCCTAGGGTCTTCACTAGGAAAAGCCTTCTGCAGGAAGGGAGCATTTGAGCAGATCAGAAAGGGAGCCCTTTTCTCCAGGAGGTCACAGCCTCCAGCTTGGCCAGTGTCTGGGCTCCCTCAGCACAAAGACTACCTGGGCAAAAGCACAGATCCAGAGTGGTGATGGCACCCCCAACTCGCTCACCCCACTCTCCTACTTCCCCTAAGAGGTCACTTACTCAGACTGCTGGAGTTGATAGCCGCATGAAGCTAGGGGAGTTTGTTTGTTTGATTATTTGTTTTTGTTTTTCAAGACAGGATTTCTCTGTGTAGCTATCGTTGAACTCACTTTGTAGATGGGGCCGGCCTCAAACTCACAGAGATCCGCCTGCCTCTGCCTCCTGAGTGCTGGGATTAACTAGGTGGCCCTGCTAAACTCTCTTTTCAAGGAGGCCTGGACCTTGGCCTTCATCCTATTGGTCTGCTCGTCCTTTGGTGTCTCTACCCTGGACATCTGATTGAGTTGGTAGATGCCAGTGTTGTTTCGCTGACGGAGATCACCACCATTGGTAACGAAACCCCAGACACCTCAGCAAGAACTCAGGCAGGTTAGCAAGAGTCCGCTGATCCCTGATGCTGTCTGTCACTAACCGTCTGTCTGCTGCCACTTCACTCGACCCTTCCTGTCCTTGCATTTGCAGCCTGAGTTCCCTCCCATGTCGCTATGACCCTGTTGCTATATACTTAACAATCTTCCTGTGCAATGGTAAGTTTTTTCCCTAATAGTTAGATTTTTTTTAATGAATAAAAATTTAAATCAGCCACTATAGTGCACTCCTGTAATTCTATCACTTTGGAGGCTGAGGCAAGAAAAGCCCAAGTTTGGTGTCAGCCTGGGTTACAAGAGGTTGTCAAAAGCTAAAGTTGGGGGTGGCTTGTGTGTTTTTAATAGTGGGTTAGTTGGCTGAATATGTTGGTGCACATTAACCCCAGAGGCAGAGGCAGGTGGATCACTGTGAGTTCAAGGCCAGCCTGGTCTACACAGTGAGTTCTAGGTCAGTCAAGACTACATAATGAGAACCCCTCTCAGATTTAAAAAAAAAAAAAAACACTAAAAAAAAAACTAAAAAAAGTACTTTAAAATAGTAGGTTAGTTTAAATAAATGAAATCAGAAAGGACTTATAGACAAAGGGCAGGATGAGAAGGTCATCGGATGGGAAATTACTAACAGAGGACATCAAATGAATCAAATACTTTCATGGGGTCTTGAAACAAAAAGGAGGGAAACCAGACCCATGGGATGGCCCGACAAGTAAAGGCACTTCCTCTGTCTGAAGAGGTCAGTCCCCAGGGTCGGCATGGTGGAAGGAAGGAACCAGTTCCCACACCTGTCCTCTGACCTCTACACACATGCCATGACACACAGGCACCATCCCATGAACACACAATAGATAAGCGTAACTATAGAAAGGAAAAAAAAAAAACGCATTTTAAAAGCATGGGTTCCTTCCTTTCTCTTGAGACCGTATCGCGTGTAGCACAACAGGGGCTTCTCAAACTCACTTTGTAGCCGAGGCTAACCCTCCACCCCTGCCCCCACCCCTGCCCCAAGTACTGGGATTATCGCATGTGACACCATGTCCATCTTTATTAATTTATTCGTTTTTATTTTTATTTATTTTATTTGAGACAGGGTTTCTCTGTGTAGGGTAGCCCTGGCTGTCCTGGAACTCACTTTATAAACCAGACCGGCCTTGAACTCAACAGAGATCTGCCTGCCTCTGCCCCTGCCTGAGTGCTGGGATTAAAACCATGTGCCACCACCGCCCAGCTCTTTGGCTTTTTTATCTGTTGTTTTCTTGGAAACTAAGGATGAGATCCTGTGTATCTTCTTCTGCGTCTTCTTTCTTCACTTAGGCTGCCATCTGGGGCCGAATCCGTCGGCAGCCCTCACACGGGGTCACCGCTACTGTTGGGCCTGCGTTTCCTACCTGGCACAAACTTTCCTTTTGCTTTTCCAGGAGATAGATATGGTCCCACCTTCTGTGTGGTTATCAGTGTGTGTGTCGCTGATAACCCCATCCTATCTAAACCCAGGAGGCCATTTAGACGTCGCTTTCTTCTCTCTTGATGGTATCCTAGAGGCCTCCAGCCTCCCGGACCTTACTCCTTCGTCTTCCTGCTTCCTGCATTTTGATTTATTTACTCCTTCATCCTCAGGAAATATATCAAACAGTAGTCACGAGAAAAAGACTGCCTTTGAGATAAAAGTTATATTTTCTGATAAAAAGTCTTTGTCTACTTTCACGCTTGTATGCGCTTTGGATGTGTGCCGATCAGACACACATTATCGCTACCCTGTGTAAGGACTCTACCCAGTATGGTGGTGCACACCTGAAACCTCATTTGGGAGGTAGAAACAATAGATCAGGAACAGGAGGCTATCTCCTGCTATACAGCATTTTGAGACCAGCCTGGGCTACATAAGATCTCGCCTGGGTTGGGGGAGACTGGAAAGATGGCTCAGCGGTTAAGAATTCTTGTTGTTCTTCCAGAAGACTAAGGTTTGGAACCCAACACCCAAATCAGGGGCCTCACAACCACCTGTGCTCCAGTTCCAGGGGATCCGACACCCTCTTCTGGTCTCTGTGGGCACCTACATGAATGTGAGGCACACACATACACTCAAGTACACACGCACATACACATAAAATAAAATTAATAGGCTATGTGTGGTGCGTGCTTTCAATGCCAGCTCAGCTCTCAGAGGCAGAATCTAGTGATCTCTGAGTTAGAGGCATGACTGACATACATAACAAATTCCAGGCCAGCTAGGGCTATATAGTGAGAACTTATCAACACACACACACACACACGTTAAAAAAATCTCTCTCACACAAAGAACTCTGAAGTTATTCTTTCAGGGATAGGGTGAGGTGTGTATGCATGTGTGATGTGTGCCATGTAGTATGTGTGCCACGTAGAATGTGTGCCACGTAGAATGTGTGCCACGTAGAATGTGTGCCATGTAGTATGTGTGCCATGTAGAATGCGTGCCTGTAGCATGTGTGCCATGTAGCATGTGTAGAGGTCAGACCATGTGTAGGTCCTAGGGACTGAACTCGGCTTTGGTGGCAAGTGCCTTCGCCCCTCTGACCCATCTTACTGTCCCAAAGCATCGGTCTGGCGTTACATCCCAGCTCCCAGGGCCACAGTTAGAATAAAGTCGTTCCAGTTCCCGCTCCTCTGTCAGCCCATTACTCATGGTTACACAACTCTGTGCCTTAAGACACTCAAACCCTTTGCTCTAAAAATACATAGCCTTCCTTTAGAAAACATCTTCTTGAATTATTATTCTCTGCAATATGACTTTCTGTTTTCCATTCCCCACTCCTCCCTCCCTCCCCTCTCTCTCTCTCTCTCTCTCTCTCTCTCTCTCTCTCTCTCTCTCTCTCTCTCTCTCTCTCTCTCTCCTCTCCTCTCCCTCTCCCTCTCCCTCTATCCCTATCCCTATCCCTATCCCTATCCCTATCCCTATCCCCATCTCTATCTCTATCTCTATCTCCAGGATAGTGTCTCACTTCACTGCCCAGGAAGGCAGCCAATTCATGTGATCTTGATCCTTCAGCCTCCTGGGTGTTGAAATTACAGGTTTGAGTTGCCATACTTGTATTCTATTCTCTTTCGATTGTGTATGTGTGTGTGTGTGTGTGTGTGCGCGCGCACATGCCCGTGGAAGCCAGAATTGTGTATCAGATTCCCAGGAATCTGGAGCTGAAGTTATATATAGGCTGTTATCAGCAGTTCAGTGTGGGAGCTGAGAACTGAACTCAGGCCCTCTACAAGGGCAGCTGAGAGCTGAGGGTCTCTCCAGCCCCTCCTATTCTTTCTTAATGGAACTCTATTTGCTCAATTGCTGTTTGAAAAACCTCTAAATTTATCATCTTTCTTCATTTTGTGTTTTGTTTGGGTTTTGCTGCTTTTTTTGAAAGATTTATTATGTATTATATATATGATAAACTATATATATGTATATATAACTATATATATATAGTGTTCTGTCTGCATGTATGCAGGCCAGAAGAGAGCACTAGATCTCATTACAGATGGTTATGAGTCACCATGTGCTTGCTGGGAATTGAACTCATGACTTTTGAAGAACAACAGCCAGTGCTCTTAACCTCTAAGCCATCTCTCCAGCCCCTGGTTTTTGCTTTTTCAAACAATGTCTTACACAGCCCCAGGCTGGCCTGTAACTTCCTACAGAAGCTAGCTTTGAGCTTTGAACTCCTGATCCCACTGCCTCCAGCTCCAGAAAGCTAGAATTACAGGCTTGCTCCCCTCCATCCCATTTCCCCCCCGTTCTGATCTCCCCAATGCCCTTTCTCTCCCCTTTACTCTCCAGTCACTTGCTCGATTTCTACCGTATCAGCTCAACCTTCCAAGACTTTCTCGACTTTTCATTAAAGAAGCGATAGCCATGGAGATCCAAGTTCACGTTCAGGGAAGGAGAACATGCTGACTCCACTCTCCCTTCCATACTGCTTGTCTCAGTTGAGGGCTGCTGCTTTACTTCAGGACACACCCACCCACGGAGAGCCCAACAACTGACCAGCCCAGGGATAAATACACGTGGCCACTTGGGATCCACTAGGCGCTGCTTTGGGTCCATGCCTCCTTCAGTACACCTTACGGGGCTGGCCAAAGCCTCCTCAGGCTCCAGCACAGTTTCACTCCCCCTCCATCTGTTCCTGCCTCTTCCCTTGCTATCCAAATTTGGTTTTAGCATCTGCTCCACTTCTGCCGAGCTCCGCCCATGACTATCCTACTCTTAGTCTCTGCGGACTCTGCAATCTGCTTTTATCTCGCTGAGCATATTTATACTGGGCTTTGTTTCTTAGGATTTCTGGTGCTGCCTTTTTCTGTCTGTTTTCCCTTAGCACCCCCCCCTTCTTTAATTGAGACAGGGTCCAATGACTATCCGATTCCCCTACCTCCGCCTCCCAAGTGCCACCATTACCTGCTTTAGTCAGGGCTGGGGATGGAACCCGGGACCTTGTCATGCTAGGCAAGCACTCCACCAATTGAGCGACATCCCAGGCTCCCCCTTTTATCTCCTTTATTTTTCTCCTTTTTGATTATGTGTATGTGTGGGTGAGCATGTAGTGCAGATGCCCGCGGAAGCAAGGAGTCAGAGCCCCTGGAGCTGGGTTACAGGCAGTTTGTGTGGGTCCTGGAAACAGAACTCAGGTCCTCTGCAAGAGCAACAAGCTCAGAGGCTAGAGAGATGGCTTGGAGTTTACGGCAGTTCCGCTCCTGCAGAACCACGTTTGGTTACCAGCACTCATTTGGTGGTTATAACCATCCATAATTCCTGTCTTAGATGCTCTGTTCTGATCTCAGGCACCAGGCACACACAGTTCATATACATGTGTGCAAGCAAAATATTCATACACATAAAATAAATAAATTGAAGGGGGAAAAAGAGCTATAAATAGTCTTAACCACTAAGAATATTAATAACCATCTCCTCAGCCCCACAATTCACACAATTTTAAGCCCAATTTCCCAAACTACTTTGGGCTTCTGTGGTTGGCTCTACCTTCTCACTAAAAATAATGGTCTGACCAGAGTATGTGGAGTGGGCACACACAGTTCAAACTCAAGCCCCAGCCTTGTTCCCTCTGAGGAAACACCAGTGCCCACACAGGGAAGGTCTCCCTCCCTCCCCGGCCCTCCCCCATGGAACAAACAGGAAGGTCCCAGGGGCCTGTGGTCTTGGGGCTGTCATCCACGCCTCTGATTTCTTCAGACCTTTTCTGAGAACCTAGTTATTGCAACACTGTGCCCAGCACAAGAAAGGGCCTTGCTGTGGTGTGAGGTTTGTGGTCTCCAAACTACATCTAGGTCAGCAAATTCAATTCCACAGCACAGTTCCCAAGTCTAGCTCCTTGCACCTTAAGGGCTGGCTGATTTCACCCTCTAGGCAGGGAATCTTTTGGAAACTTAGAAAACAAGGCCTCTCTGTGGGTGATTAAGGCACCAGACTGTCGGCTAAACCACTGGATGGCACGTGTCTCAGCCCAGCATATTACATTCCACACCAGAGCTCGGGGTACGCAAGGACAACGGCACTCAAACCTTGCAGTGAGACATGTGTACATATTAGGACAAGGGAAAGTTTGGGTTTGTGGCTCAGGTGCACCTACTGCTTGTGTTTCTCTCCCGTTGTACCCTGATGCCAACATGAGCCAAACCCTTCGTTCTTGGCTCTCTTTCATAGATGTTTGTGAGAATGGATGGGTTATGATCTGCCAGCAAACTTTGAGAAGGGAAAGCCAGAGAGCCGTGTTCTCACGGGGCTGCCTGCTATAGTGTTTCCCCAGGTTCAGCTATCCAGGCTACTGCTGGCTGCTAAGAGGAGAACACCTGTTCAGAGAATGGACCCTTCTTCCTGTACTAACCAGATTATGCAGGGAGCAATAACTGGAATTTTTTTTAATAAGCGGGATTTTATGATCACACTCAAATCCACGGATAGAAATGTAGAATAATAGAAGAAGATGGAGAAGTAATAGTTACCTATGGTCATCTGCATGAGAACTGCCACCACACAGTAGGCAGACGTGGGTACACACTCAGCATCATGGGGGAACTTCAGGAGTATACCATGCTGTGTCCATGTAGCAAATCCAAATACTATCAGCTTTCTCCCTGATGAGCCCTGATGCATGGCTGTTATTCTAAGACTCTTCCCATTCTTTGTAACTGTGTTGGGTTGGTTTAGAAAACAGCGAGCCCAATGGTTTGTCTAATTATAAAAGAAAGAAGAAGAAGAAGAGAAGAAAGAAAGGATGATTACACAACAGATGGATGGTCCATCTGGTCTACCTACCACTGCCTTACAGAAGAAGGCAATGTCTCCCTGGACAGGGCTCACCCCAGTTCAGATGCTGGGTTCCCGAGTGACACTGGCTAAAGCCCCCAGAGACTGAATTATGTTAAATTCAAAACCAACTTAGCAAACATTTATTTGAGGGTCTGCTGCTTTCCAAGGCTTTGGAATGCAGTTATGATAACAGGGCTCACTGATGATAGCGGGAAAACCAGCATTCTAGTGGGTGGTGGGTTTTTGTTTTGTTTTTTGCTTTTGCCTACAAATACCTGTTTACCCTTCTCCTGGTCAGAATATCTGGAGCTCAAATCTCCACTTTGTGCCTTCACTGGAACCAAACATCCTTCCACCTAACACAGTAATACAGAGTTGGGCATATGACCTAATCCAAGCTGGGCTATGACTGAGCATTCTGCTGATGGATATAGGAACTGTGGGGCTAGGGAGAGGGCTCGGTGATTAGAACACTTGTTGCTCTTGCAGAGGACCCAGGTTTGTTTCCTGTCACGCACATAACCCATCTATAACTCCAGTTTCAGGAGACCCATTGCCCTCTTTTGGCCTTCATAGGCACCAGATGTGTACACGGTACACAAACATACTTGCAAACAAAATAATCATACACATAAAACAACTAAGTCTAAAAAATTCTTCTTTTTCACAGATACAGGGACTAGGAGTTGCTCACTAAGACTGCTCCCAATAAGTTGCTTGTTAGTTAGATGGAGTTGCCTACCATTGTGATTGAAGGTTCATGGAGTGGGTGGGAAGTGTCCACTAAATCTACACTCACCCGGATGAGAATGGGATGGGCTTTGAAAAGAAGATCTTTGAGGCTATGATTAGTCTCTGCTCTTCAGATGAAGTAACCTAGGCTAGAGACAGGCCCTAAGTCTACATGTCCTTACACAGACACAATGATGCAGAGACCATGTGGAGAGAGATAGAGGTTGGCCTTATGTTGTCATAGCGGAGGAACCCAGGGCCACATAAAACGAGGAAAGGCACTCATAGGACCTGCAGAGGGCTCACGAGCCTCCACTTCCAACTTCTCATCTCTGAAACCTAGCGGGCCACGTGTGGTGGCCCACGCCTCTAATCTCAGTACTCTGGAGGCAGAAGCAGGCTAATCTGTGTGAGCTCACAGAAACCACTGTGGTCTAGCTGGTCTACCCAGCAAATTCCAGGCCAGCCATGGCTATTCCGTGAGGACCTGTTTCTAAATAAAGAAAGGATCTGTGAGTATGAACTTTTAAACCACCCAATTTATGAACGTCTGTCATGGCAGACCCAGGACGGCAAATCACTGAGTACGATTTTGGTGCCCATATGTGTCTGAGGACGTCCTGGGATGGACACAGCAGCACACGTCTGACAAATCAGTACTGAGCAGGGTAAGGCCAGGGGACTGCATGTGTGTGCAGCCACATAGCAAATTCCAGGTCAGGGAGAGCGACACAGCCAGATCCCGTCCTCAATAAACAAGCAGGTGGCTTTGTTTGAGCTTCAGAGTAAGGGGTCAAGGGGAATGTAGAGAGTAGTCCAGCAAGGCCAACATTAGCGCCTCACTCAACAGGCTCAGGGTAGAAACCGAGAGCGCTTGTCCAGGGTTAGTCTTTAACTTGGTTCATAGCGACCTTTACCCTGCAGAATCTGCATACTTTATACAATCAAATATATCAAGGCTCTTACGGCTTATGTTTTTTACATTTAAAGACATTCTATTTCCTTGTTTTTAGGTCGAGTACTCCACATTCTGGAGTGGGGACTCCGTCTTTGGTGTCTATCTGCCCCACTCCTGCCACCTCCCCTCACCGTCAGTGTCCCCTGCCCTTCCGACAGCACCAGACGCCAGCATGACACCCAGGGCTTTCTGTCCCGAATCTTCTAAGAACTCTGCTGGGATAAGTGGTATTCTGCCTATTTTTCAGGGGAGGGAAACATGACCCAGAGAAGCTGTATAAATTACCCTTGTGAAGTGTCTCATGGCTCCTAATTGCAAGAACAAGACGTGTTCGTGCCCACTCTAGCCAACTGAGAACACCTCACCAGCTCCATCTTAGGAGACTCCATGCCTCTCAGCGCTCACCTTGTGGCTAGAATAGTGTAGTCCTCAATTCAGCCTCATAAGATTAATCTATTTGTATCTCATAGGGTGAATAACTGCAATAACTTTATTGTTTTGCTTTGTGGTTTAGTTATAAAATATAGCTTTATTAATAGCACGGGACTGATTCTATTCTGAGATGGGTGTAGCCCAGTGGTTCCTGGTCAAGTCTGTCCCTACTTGCCGCTCTCTCCAAGGTGTATGGTGTCCTCCAGTGGCCAGTTGGTTTCATCCTCACTGCGATAAAACACAGAAAAGTTTGAACTCAACCACCTCTAGACCCTTCTTCCTCTTCCCATGGTAGAACTGAGTCTTGCTTACTCCGTGTAGACAATGGTGAAGTAAGTTTTTTATGTGAGAAGAAGCCCAAAGCACATGGCTTCTGTACCAGAAACGTATCTTCTCAGAGTGCTGGACTCTGGAACTCTAAGATCACAGGTCAACAGACCGCCTTTTTCCGAAGCCTCCCCTTGCCGTCGAAGGTGGCCATCTTGTGTCTTCTCATCAGTATACGTAACCGAACCTAGGGGGTTCAGTTCTTGGTGAAGGTCAAGCCAACACAGGTATGACCAAGGAGAGTTAAGACAGGCTTATTACCTAAGCTCTTTGTAGGCAGGCACATCTCTGACCATGCTCAATTTTATAATACATTATTGAAGATGCTCAGCTTAGGGTTTTAGTTCAAGGAAAAATGAATGACACAGCCCTGGATATGCACAGAATAATGCCATGGAACACATATGTAAATGGTTTAAATGGTGTGGGCTGGAGAGATGGTTTAGCCGTAGGAGCATTCATTGCTGTTCTGGAGGACCTGAGTTTGGTTCCCAGAACCCACATAAGATGGCTTACAACTGTCAACATCTGTAACTCCTGCTCCCAGGGATCCAACTCTTTGGGTACTTGCTCCCACATGTACAAACCCATAAACACACAAATATACATAATTAAAAATAATGAAAATAAGCCAGGCATAGTTGTGCACACCTTCCACCCCAGCACTTGGGAGAAAAGCCTGTGGATCTCTGTGAGTTCAAGGCCAGCCTGGTCTACATAGTGAATCCCAGGCCAGTGTGTGTATTCCTTGAGCCTCTTAAAATAAAAGGTGTTTGTTTGTTTGTTTGTTTGTTCCCAGACCTAACATTATTCTCCTCCAGGGTCTATATCCACTCATGAACTCTCTCAGAGTAGCAAGGGTCCACTGAATCCATCCTTACTTCCAGACATTTGTTGTTATAAAAATGTCCAAATACATTAAAATGTTGAAGTTGGGTGTGGCTGTACGTGCCTGTAATCCCTGCACTTGGAAGGCGGAAGCAAGAGGATTAGGCATCCAAGACTGTCCTCAGCTACTGAGAGAGCTGGAGGCAGGACTTGGGACTCCTCAGCATCTGTAACAGTGTGCACCGGTTCTATCCAGCCAGCCTCTTTGTGGACACACATCTTACTGATTCTCTTTTCTGAAAAACCCTAACAATTCAGAAGCCATGGGATTTACTTCAAACTCAGGCCTTGGTTGAGAAATTAAGTCTCAGATTAATTTTAACCACTTGAGGCAAGAATGCTTCACACTCAGTGATGTCAAACAGACAATAATGCCTTGGAGTCCCTTTACAGATGATGCTAAGTTGGTCACCTCATCACAGATATTTATTTTATAAAGTCACTTTTTTCCCCCTGGTGGAATTTTCCACTCAGGGAAATTTCCAAAATTCAACTTGGATGGAATTTTGGCACCATGTAAATGTCCTTCCTCTCAGTTCCTCTTCCCCCAGCAGCTTTGGTACTCATTAACAATGCTTGCCTGAGTCATTTCTTTCACTGGGTCCCTCCCAGTCATTTAAACTTCTGAAAGTTCACCCCTCCATAAGATGACAGCGTATGACTAGTTGGCCATCTGCAGCAAATACATACATCAAGACGAAGCCAAAGTCTTCATCCTCAGAAGACTTCCTGTGTCCTATAGAATCTTCTCATTACTGATTGCTCCATCAGTAAAGACAGAGCCTGGGGGCTTGGGGCCAAGAAAGTAAACTTGGAGAGCGTTTTGGTATCTACAGCTGCAACGCTGAAAGCAAAGAGCAGAACCATGTAGGACGCCAAGGGGAGATCAAGGTGGCAGAGCTCAACGGCATCAGGATCCATGGGAGGAAGTGCCCGGGCAGAGCTGCTTCCTATTAAGGGGAGGCCCCAGCAGAGGCCGAGACTCTCCTGGCATTCTGAGTTAGTCCTCCAGGATATCCCTCTGTTTTTCTCCCAGACACCTGCCAGAGTGGGGCAGAATGGGGGCTTTGTGCGCAGGTTTATTGGAAAGGTTAAGGGGAGGACAAATGAGATGGAGGATGCAGCATCCTGGGGTCACCCCAAATTCCAGCCCAGCAGACAGGAGAGGGAAGGGCTTCTAGAGGCCAAGGAGGTCAACAATTCACACACCAAGTTAGAGGTGGCATTCTGGAAGCAGAAGCAGGAGGACTGCTGTTAAGTTTAAGGCCAATGTCCTACACATAGAGTTCTAAACCAACTTGGGCTACAAAGCAAGAGGCTGTCTCAAAATAACAACAGAAAGCATGGTGAACACCTGTAATCCCAGCAATCTGAGAGGTAGAGGCAAGAGGGCTTCTAGTTCAAGGCCAACCTAGGCTACAGAGCACATAGTAGCACAGGCCTATAATCCCAGCAACTGGCAGGTGGAGACAAGAGGATCAGAAGTTTAAGGCCAGCCTTGGCTACAAGTGAGTTCAAGACCAACTGGGGATATATGAGACTTTATCTCAAGAAATAAAATAAGATAAAAATAAAGCGAGGGATGCATCTTGGTAGGCAGAGTGCTTGCCTATCATGAGACTATGGATTCCAATCCCAGTATGCCTGTAATCCCAGCACTCAGGAGGTGGAGGCAGAAGGATTAAAAACTCAAAGCCAGCCTGGGCTACATAAGACTCTGTCTCAACAAACCAGAAGAAGGAAAAGTAAAACAATGGGTGAGGGGAACGGAGGTAGTCAGTACCCACAGAACTACACACTGCATTCAGAGGGACCATGAGTTGTTCTAGAAAGAATCCCGTTAACACCTGGGACGCAGGAAAGCGGGCTTCTGTGTGCAGGTCCCCAAGTAGGGCTTCCCAGGTGGTTGGCAGTCGCCCCGCTCCCAGCACAGGGACTGCTTTGCTGGAGCTTGGAGTCCCGCAGCGCAGCAGGCTGCCTTTTAGGCTCCACGTGACTCCTGCCCCTTCCAGGGCCCTCTTCCGGTGGCCGCCAGCAACTTCGGCAGCGCCTCCGCTTCCCCTTTTCCCTAGCATCTGGGCACCTGGAAGAGATTAGACTCTGGCAACCCTGCAGGGTTCGTTGTGCATTTCCTCTTCAATAAGGTTTGGGGGGGGGGGATCGGAATAAGATCAGTTCCAGCACTTTCCCCCAGAGATCCATGTAAAACCGACAAAGAAGTGTCCATTTATCTCTGCACTTTCCTGTTTTGAGCCTGACCTGTTCTTGGCAGACTCCCCTCTCCGGTTTCATCACACTGAAAGACCAGGACGGGCTTAACCCTCTCTCCTCCCACTCCCAGAGACTCCCTGCCCTGCTCCTGAGGGTAGAGAGACGAGAACGGGGATCTCAGTCCTCCGGGACAGGTGAGGAAGGAGATGACCAAGCCACTTGTAGTCCCACCCTCTGCCCCTACAGTCCGGGTCTCTGCATTCTCACCCTCCCTCCCCCCTTTCCTAAGTGACTTTTGGCAGAGGTGGTGCAGGGAGAAGCAGCCACCTGCTTCAAGCCTCCCCCGGTGTTTTCAGAGGCATGGGCTGTGGGTTACAAAGGGCTGTCGGATCAAGTTCAAACAAACACCTGGCCCAGCCTGACCAGCTCAGGAAATCAATAGGGGGACAGGCCATGAAATGAGAGACTAATGACACTTCCTGGTTGCCCTGCAAAACCGATGGGGGTAGTGACAAAGCTCATTTCAACTTCTGCATGGTTAACTCGTGATTATACCCTGACCACCCATAGACGGAACAGTGCCTCTCCCTGGCCCCAGTCCTCATTGTGGCTGTATTTGGAAACAGGTCCTAGAAGGTAAAAAACCAAAAGCCAAAGAGACTGGAGAGATGGCTTAGCGGTTAAAGTGCTTGCTCCTCTTGCAGAGGATCTGAGTTCAGGTTTTCCAGAGCCCACTCTGGGTAGCCCACTACGGTCTGAAACTCCAGTTTCACGGGATCTCACATCCCCTCCTGGCCTCCTATAGTACTTGCACTCACATGTGCAAGTACTTGCACACACAGACACACACATTGGTGTTGGGTTTTGCTGTTGTAATGTTTGTTTTTGAGAGAGGATTTCTCTGTGTAGCTGGGATTAAAGGTGTGTGCCACCACGACCCAGCACAAACAAACACATTTTTATAATTAGGATCTGGAGAGATGGCTCGGTGATGTTAAGAGTGTTTCCTGCTCTTGCAGAGAACCTGAGTTCAGTTCCCAGCACCTACATGGTGGGTCTTACAACCATAAGTAACTCCAGTTCCAGGGGATCTGATGACCTCTTCTGACCGCCCAGGGTGCCTGGCATGTAGGCAAACAATTATATATATATATATATATATATATATATATATATATATATATATATATATATATATATATATAAACAAATGTTTAAATAATAAATAAGGAAACCAAAGCTTTTGTTCTTAAAAACTTAGCTGATCAGCTGCCAGCCCAGCTGGCTGGCGTAGCTGCGCGGAGACTCGCGGAACACGTGTGACCAAGGCGGGGCGGGGAACAGGCGGCAGCGACAGCAGGTTAACGGCACAGACACAGAAAACAGGCATAAAGCTTTATTAAAGGAGAGAGGGGGAGAGAGAGGTGGGGGGGATAGAGGAGAGGATATATAGAGAGAGAGAGGCGAGCGTATAGCTCGATATATCTGAGATGAGACGCATCTTTGATATCAGTTTTAGCTCTCTCTCTCTCTC